>NC_035439.2:49960724-50323224 GCF_002127325.2 Helianthus annuus
CGATTATGATGGTCTTTTCGACTCATTTAATCTGCCGACATTTGATGATGATAATGCAATTGCTCAAATGTTGTCTGAAAGCGAGAATGCGACTGGCTCTCAGTTAGCTCGTCCAATCATTGTTGACTCACAAGCAGCTTCTTCTGTCAACAATCTCGTTTCAAATGAGGTGTTTAATGATGCTGTTGACTACAATTTGTCATCGGAAGATGAGGAGTATGTTGATGCAAATGATGGTGAAGCACCGCGTCCAGTTCAAGGTACTTCAGAAGCAACGGATCCAGTGTCTGCGCCAATTGTCCAAGAAGAAAATGCATCATCTTCTACAACTCAACAGCTTCAGAATGATATCGGGAATTTAAATATCAATAACTTGAGGACCAATGTTGAAATTCCTCCTGTTTCTGAAACCCGAATTCATAACATTCATCCTCAACAGAATATTATAGGTGATGTTCTCAGTGGTGTAAGGACAAGGAATCAAATCAGAAATAACGAAAATGCTGGCTTGTATGCTGAGATACGAGAATCGGGACAACAAAATGATTGGTCTTTCGCCTGCTATGTTAGCCAAGAAGAGCCTAGATCTTGGAAGGAGGCATTGAAAGATGATTCCTGGGTGGAAGCCATGCAAGAAGAACTTCAGCAGTTTGAGAAGTTGGGCGTATGGAAATTGGTTGATAGGCCCGACAACTACAAGAAGATCGGAACTCGTTGGGTGTTTAAGTGCAAAAAGGACGACCGTGGGATTGTTGTCCGAAACAAAGCAAGATTAGTTGTTCAAGGCTTCAGTCAGATAGAAGGTATTGACTACAATGAAGTGTATGCACCTGTTGCACGTCTGGAGGCTATTAGAATCTTTCTAGCCTACGCATCCTTCAAGAAATTCAAGGTGTACCAGATGGATGTTAGAAGTGCTTTTCTTCACGGAGTAGTCGAAGAGGAAGTATATGTCGAGCAACCACCGGGGTTTGAAGATCCATTACATCCTGACAGAGTTTTACTACATAACAAGGCGCTATATGGTCTTCATCAAGCGCCTCGAGCCTGGTATGAGACACTGTCTACCTACCTGCTAAACAATGGGTTTAGACGGGGTTTGATCGATTGTACCCTCTTCATCAAAGAAAAAGGTGAAGATCTTCTGTTGGTACAAGTATATGTCGATGACATTATCTTTGGTTCTACTGATGATAAGTTATGCAAGGAATTTGAAAAGGTGATGCAAGATCGATTCGAGATGAGTGCGATGGGTGAAATGACGTTCTTCTTGGGTTTGCAAGTTAATCAGTCCGAATCTGGAATTTTTATCCATCAAACCAAGTACGTCGGAGACATCTTGAGCCGGTTCCAGATGTCCGTTTCGAAGCCAATTTCTACTCCTCTTTCGCAGAATCACGGGATTACTCCGGATGAAAAAGGGGAAGCAGTGGACTCTTCACTTTATCGTGCTATGATTGGATCCTTAATGTATCTCACCGCATCAAGACCCGACATTATGTATCCAACGTGCCTTCTCGCCAGATACCAAGCGAATCCGAAGGTCTCTCACTATGCTGCTGTTAAAAGGATTTTTCGTTATCTGAAGGGTTGCCCTGACACCGGGTTATGGTACCCTAAGGATGATAACTTCGATCTCAAGGCTTACAGTGATTCTGATTTCGGCGGTTGCAAGAAAGATGGAAAATCAACTACAGCAGGATGTCAGTTCTTAGGCAATCGCCTAGTCACTTGGCAGTGCAAGAAGCAGACATGTGTGGCTACGTCTACATGTGAAGCGGAATACATTGCTGCGTCTAGTTGCTGCTCCCAGGTTCTATGGATCCAACAACAGATGCGGGACTACGGTTTTGAATTCCTAACTACTCCTATTTATGTTGATAATGAAGCTGCTTTACAGATCACTAGAAATCCTGTACAACACTCAAAAACGAAGCACATCGATATTAAATATCACTTCATACGTGATTGCTTTGAAAAGAGACTTATCGATGTGGTTCACATTCATACCGATCACCAACGTGCCGACCTTTTTACCAAAGCATTTGATAAATCAAGATTCGATTATTTACTTTTGGTAAACGGCATAAAGGTGAAGCAAGAGTAACCGACATCGGGAAATCGTTTTTGTAAATATTTTTCTAAAATCAAAAATCCAAAAATATGTTTTTACTTTATTTTATTTTTGAATTTTAGGGGGAGAAAGTTTCAAGAAAAATACAAAAACATTGAAAAACCACAAAAATACAAAAATATGTCTTTTATTTATTTACTTTCTGCATTTAAGGGGGAGAAAATTCAGAAAAATACAAAAACAATAGAAAAACAAAAATGAGTTTCTTGGTAATATAAGAGAAAATGATATTACATCAGAGGTCGGTCGAAACATGTTTCTAGAAATCAAAGGAAACTGCTGGTGATGCCCCTATACCTGTTTCTATCCAGCATTCAACGCCTCCAGAGCATCAGCTACCACCTGTCAGTGATCAATTGACTACATCAGAGATGCTGGAGCTGGTCTCTTCTCCTCAGACATCTTCTGGGACACGCACGGCGACTGTTGATCAACAGCCGCCTGCAACTCCCGTCTCAGGTACACACGTACGTCCTCCTCTTGTTATTACTGGTCCAACAGGTACTTCCGGTCCATCTGTTCAGTCTGGTTCTTCAGGACCTGAGCCTTCACGGCCAACTCTAGCAGAAACATTGTCTAGTTTGTCTGAAGCTGAGAAAATTCACTTCCTGATCGAACAAATCAGTGAATTGGGTAACGTAGTCGTTCGGAATACTAGAAAGATTGAGGAGTATCGTGTACAGCGAACACAGGATGTGGTGGCACACAACAAGCTAGTCTCTATCGTTGATGCCCAGAATCTTAAGATAAAAGAACAAGTTCTAGAGATTGAAAGGCTGAAAGAAGCAAACAGGGCTCGTGATAAGGAGGTTGAGATAATGAAAGGGCATAGTACTGTGTTAGAGCATGAGGCGAAAGTGTTAAAGCAGAAGCATGAAGAGCTGTCGGAACGTTATAAAAATCGTGATGATCGATTAATAGAAGGCTTCAAGCCTGTTCAGGAAAATTTCAAGAAGATGGAACACAAAGTAGGTACGCTTTAGAATGAAAGGTGCAAAGCATTGGGCATCGTTCCCTCAAAGCGTAGCGATGACAAAGACGATGATGCAGCAAATCCTGATCAACCAGCTGCCTCAGGTTCCGGTGCAACTGCATCCGGTGCTGCAGGTGGGTCTGGTACATCTCAAGATGCTCCTACTGCTCCTCCAACAGCTACTACTGGTCCGTCTGAGCAGACTGAAACGTTGGAAGCTTCGGCAGGGTTTGAACATGTTAGTCTTGAACCGGAAGCGTTTGCCGATCTCCCTGAATCCTCAACTGTTCAACAGTATCATCCAGTCACGGGTGAACTATTAGAAGAGGGAGAACATGTTACAGAGATGTCTGATGAACATGTATTAGCTCTGAAGGAATTGGATGAAGTTGATTTGAAGATGATCGATGCTACTCCGTTAGTTCCGGACAAAACCGATTTCTCTACGATTGATGAAATCTTCATCGGTTCGGATCCGGAACGTCCTGTTTATGTTGGTCAAGATAATGCGGAGTTTAATTCTCTTGATGATGAGTTTGTGGCAGCAAAGACAGCAGAATTTGCTAATCTTTCTTCAGACTCTCCTACAGCTCAAGAAAACCTTGAGAAGACCGTGAACGAATGGCGAGCGGATTTCCTAGCTAGGAATCCTCCTCCGCTCCCTCCGTTAGATCAAGTCAACTACATGAATCTAGAAAAGAATTCGGCTCGGGGTCGTATTATTAGCTGGATGTTCATCAAGGAGCTTCACTGCATGGTTGTGAAGCGAGAATGCGGCCTTCAGTACTTCAGGACTCTTCTCAGCATTCTTTCAATTCCTTACTATGATGTTGCAGTTTTGGCTCAGCTGGAGGTTATTAATCGAGTCGAAGACAAGATGGTGGATCTGTTCGCCAAGAAGATCAGGTTGGAACGAAGAAGGGGTTGGAAAGATCCGCTATACAAGCCGCAGTTTCCTCGATACGAGCAGATCAGGTTTACACTTGATCCAGATACCAATACTGCTCGTTATCGTTTAGTTTATGATCCTCCAAAGTTGATGAGGAAGATACCGTTGTTGAAGATGAAGACAGATTTTCTGGGTAACTTTCGTTGCTGGGTTTATGATGCAGATACTGGAGAAGCGGTGATCCTATTCCAAGACAGTCAGGAGAACTTTCGAATAATAGATCCGATGTGGATTACTAACATGTCCAGGTCGGATATTATTGTTCTTAAGGATCACGAGATCAACTACTTGGTTAGGGATCGGGAACAAGCAATGAAGTTTCAGAAGATGGCCTTGTATTGCTTCAACCTACTTGTGAATGCGGGAAGTGCATGGTCAACGCATCACTTAACGGTTGAAAGGACGTCAGAGACGTGAAGACACGAAGATCGAGACAAAGCTACAGCCAAGGGGGAGTTTGTTGGTGCACTTGTGTCTGTACTTTGTCTGTATTTTGTAATGATATAAAACGATGTCTTTTGTTAGTCTTGTTTACGTCTTTTGTTGGTTTGTGTATGTGTTTCAATGTAAGTTTGACCAAGTCAACCATCCTCCTGGTTTGACTTGGCCAAACAGTTAACACATAGATTGTAAGTTTGTTGTGTCGAAGGATGTCATCGAAGGATTGTTTATATCCTTCGATGAGCTCGAAAGATAACCTTCGATGGATGCAGTTGGACCTCGAAGGATATACCATCCTTCGAGGTATATGTGGATCCTTCGATAGCTTTATGATCGACAGATCATCTTTCGAGCAGTCAATCTGATCCTTCGGCCAGACTAACTGTTATGGGTATATATAGTCATGTAATGTGTTCACCTCATGGTGTGAGTGAACTTAGTCTTGTAGAGAGCGTATTTTCAGTTTGGTCAAGGGCTGTAACCGTGTCCACTGAAATACAAGAGAAAACTTTGATATCTCGTGTGTCTACCTTTCTCTTTGTAGCTTGTGTTCTCATATAAACTACCGGTTTGCATTCTAGCTTGGATTCCGCACTTGCTAGTGTGTTAAACATAACAAGGATAAGGTTTAACCTCGACCTCCGGGGGACCTACAGAACTCAGTTAAGTCTGTTAAGGGTTAACTGGGTCAGCTAGCTGTTGTTAAACAATAAGCATGTCTTGCATGAACTTGTATAACTGAAAAATGCTATGTATTAGTTGTTACTTGCATGTACGTGATGATCTTGCCTGTTATTCGAACATGTGAATGTCAACTGATTTGTGTGTATGTGCAAACTATAGGCTTTGATTGAATTAATTGTGCTCAAGTAATTAAGCATACCGAGCAAACCGAGGTGAGTTCACACTTTCTACAAGGCATGGGATTCCCAAGGGTTGGGAATGGGTTAATAAACTAAAACCGAATCTACATATCCTCCATGGGTAGGATATGTACGGCCATCCTCCTTGGGTAGGATGCCACTATAACTCCTGCGTATTCTCCTTGGGTAGAACTACGTACGTTCGTCCTCCTTGGGTAGGACAACAACCTTAACTTACTAGACAAAACTCTATTATGAAGTCCCTCCTCTTTTTATCGACTTAATCGCCGAGGCCGGTGGCGAGCGGGTCATTAGTTAATAGCGCTATTAGGTTTAACAAACCTCACACCGTGTCGTTCGAACGGGCGTGTACTAATGGACTATGGCAAACTGTCAGTGATGATAGACACTGATGTAGGGCACAACTTATATTTCGTTAGTAGTCGATATGATATGGTCTAGTGGTTCACAAGGGAAGCCCCCCACTGATTATGGTTATGTTTGGGAAACAGGGTAAACTGGTAATTCACATGGGAAGCCCCCACCAACTATAAATATGTTTGGGAAACAGAAGTACTGGTTAACTCGTGGTTTACGAAACAACTTATGATTTCAAAACGAACTGGTAAAACTGAACAACCAACTGTGAACTCGCTCAACTTTGTTGTTGACTCGTTGTTACATGCCTTGCAGGTCGTTTGGTGCTATGGAGGTTGCACAGGGAAGGGCGGTCGTTGTGGGATTATGGACTGTTATGTTCCACACTTAAACATTTGAACTTAAAACTATGTGTTGGTTATTTGATCATTACTATGCTTCCGCTTATTCCTTAGACATGTTGGGTTTATTTTGAAACACCAATTATATTGCGTTTGGTTTTAATTATTTAATTGTATTGTTCAACATGATTGGTGGCTTGATCCTAGTCAGTCACGCCTCCAAGCGGTGATTCTCCGCATGTGGATTTTGGGGGTGTGACAGTTTCATATTCAAGAAGTTCACACAATATCAAACATAGGCTAACAATATGTACACATAGTCATATTTCATGTTCCATAGTTCATATACTATTTTCATCCAGTGATGCATATTCAGGTCCACAACTCAACAACATGTAACAGTTTGACTATGGTTCGTTAAGTGTGTGACTTGACACAAGCATGGCCGGCCCAATCATGTAGCGTGCGACTATGGTTAATCGTGTGCGAGTCGTTGCGTGTTCGTGGGTTAGTATCCCGTGTGCGACCCAACACTACCGACCCACTAACCCAAAACCCAATTACTTGTGTGACTACATCGGAATTGTGCGATTAGAAGCTCTTATGCGATTAGGCCGAGAGTGTGCAATCCGGTTACAAAGTTGGCCCAACAAATGGTGCGACCGAGTTCAGCTTATGCGACTCATGCAAATCCTTTGGACTAGTGTGACTCAATGATTATTGTGCAACTGGATTGCATGAGTGGGATGCACATGAGATTTAGGTGACATAAAGTGTGGTTGACAAGTCAACCACCATTTTCCTTATGTTTCGTAAACATCACAACATCAGTTTCTAAAATAATTAAAGGATCAAGTCAATTACAATTTCCAAAGCTACCCAACCACCCTCACCATTATTGGTTACATCCTGGCCCACATTCAACAACAATTTGAGTAACACAATCCTTCTCTCGGATCGGTAGGAAATGCGTAGATTTCGTCAATCGATCAACTATCACCCATATCATATCGTGCCTTCTAGGGTTCTTGGGTAATTTTGTTATGAAGTCCATTGAGATTTGCTCCCACTTCCACATGGGAATCTCTGGTTGTTGCAGTAGGCCAGACGATTTCTGATATTCAGCCTTAACCTTAGCACAGGTTAGGCACTTTCCAACATAAATAGCAACATCGCTCTTGAGTCTCGGCCACCAATAATATTCCTTTAAGTCTTGATACATTTTGTCCGATCCTGGATGGATCGAGTATCTCGAGTTGTGTGCTTCATCAAGGATGACTTCTCGAATACCGCCATAGAGCGGAACCCAAATACGCCCCATAAAGTATAAGGTTACCTCTTTGTTTGCTCCAATTTCTTCTCCATACCTCGGAGATATTCAGCTCTAAGATTCTCTTTCTTAAGGGCTTCTTGTTGTGCGTCACGAATGTGTGTAGTGAGGTTCGTTCGAATAGTCATTTCCAGTGCTCGAACCCTTAGGGTCTTGCATAAAGTTTCTCCTTCTTCAGTAGTTCTAGAATAGTTCTGAGGTGTTGCTCGTGTTCTTCTTTCATTCGCGAGTAAATCAGGATATCATCGATAAATACGATCATGAATTTATCGAGATATGGTTTGCATACGCGGTTCATCAGATCCATAAATACCGCTGGCGCGTTCATCAGTCCAAATGGCATCACAAGAAACTCGTAATGTGTAGCAACTCTCACTAAAAGTCCTATTTATTATTTTAATTAGTCTAATTGGAAACCCAAATTAAGATCCCCAGGTGATTCTGAACAAACCCTGAAAGTTTTAGAACAATCAGAATTAGGATCATGGCCCCTAAAACTCAAGGGGGGTATTTCCTACTTGATGATTATCCACATAACTCGTTGTAGAAATCTAATTGGTCAAAACTGTTGACTCATCAAGGCTAGTCCCGTGGAGGGCAAGCCAAAGAATTATAGGTGTCCCTTACGGACCGTAAGGGATAAGGCATACGGTCCGTAAGCAGGAGCAAATTCGTGTATAAATAGCAGGCTTCGGGACTTGCTTCTGGGCACAAAAACGACGCTCAAATTCCAAATTGACGTCGAGTTATACTTCTTCTACTACCCAAACACACACACCTCGAAACGCTGCCGCAATCAGGGTATTAATTCGATCGCTATTACGATTCAACGTCCGATCGATTGAAACTATCCAACGTATGATTAAGTGCTGCTCAAATTGAGCTGATACTTTATTGATTCGTCATGATTTCGACTTGAATATTTTGAGTATTATCCAAATTCGGACTATGCTCTGTTATTCGTTGTGAATCCGCTGAATTGTTAAGTATTAGACTTTGTCATTCATTGTGAGGGTTTAATCTCGTGAATTGTCGTAAATGTTGTATTGGTTACTTACCTAATTTCGTGTGCGTTAGATTATTAGGCTTATCAGTAGGCTAAACTCTATCCCATACCCTTACAATCAAAGAAGATAAGCAAACCGAGCAAAGCAAAAGCAAAGGTGATTTCACAAACTTTCTACAAGGCACGGCCATCCTTGTCACACCCCCCCAAAATCCACCTGCGGAATATCACCGCTTGGGAGCGTGACTGACCAGGATCAAGCCACCAATCATACAGAACAATATATATAATAAAAGTAATTGTCATTTAAACCAAACCAAATCCATATGAAAGGTGTTCCAAACCATAAGAAAGTTATCATTGTTTAGCGGAAGCGTATAAATAAAACCCATCGTAAATAAGTATCAAATATCAAAAGTGTTTAACAGGATAATCGCGATCCAAGCCCACAACGACCTGCTCCTCTCTGTGCAAGCTCCATATACCTAACGACCTGCAAGGCATGTAACAGAGGATCAACAACTAGTTGAGCGAGTTCACAGAAAGTAAATGCGTAATAGTAAGATCGTCTGTAACAGGTGGCTCTACTGGGCCGTTAGTACGTTCTATTGGTGGGGGCTTCCCATGTTGTATAACCACTAGACTACTCGTAACCATAAGTATCCTTCACATCCGAGGATAGTAGTGAGTATAAGTACACGTAGGGATTTACTTCATAATTTTAGAAAACTACAAGTTCATGTGGAACCCTAATTCTCTCTCTAGCAAATGGCGATTCTAAACCTTCATCCGTAACCCTAATTTTCACCATCCTTTCATCGATCTTTCTGCAGCTGATTAGTTTATAGAAGTTTCTAACATCTAAAACGAGTTTGGTTGGCAGATCTGTTCGTGTTTAATCTAGGGTTTCTCGCCGCCGTCAATTCATATTCAAGCAGATTGGAGTTGTTTGCTGGTCATTCAGATTTGTTTAATCAGTTACCTGTCCGATTGGTAAGAATAATGGGTTAGGGCATTGCTAGTTTAGGGTTTCGGCTTTATTATTTTGTTGTCGGCTGGTTTGCGTGGGTCTTTTGCTTCGTCTTGATCGATACGGTTTTAGAGAGTTGTTTTTGCTTAGTTATGGATGATCGATTTAAATCTGGTGGAAGGTCACCTTTGACGTTTCAACAGATTGCTGATCGGCTTCTTGATGTTAACGGGAATTCGGTGCAGCCAAAACGTGGGATAAACATAATTGATGAACTTACAAAGGTTTCCCGACCCGTTCAACTGCAGAATCTGGATTCATCAACATCCGAGGATTTGGCTATGGATTCAGGACACACCAAGGGTGGAAACTCACGTTCTAGCAGTACTTATGTGCCTCCTAGTTCTGTTCATATTGCTGAACCGGCTGGGTTAGAGAATATAAGACCGTCCGGGATGACTAGCGATGGTGGTAACAAATCAAAGCCGATGTCATATGTTGAATCGGTTCTAGCAGCCAAACCTGTTAAGGTAAATTTCCGATCTCTTGCTAGCACGGTTACGTATGAGGGTTGTGATGTGGTTCTGCCTCGTGATTCGGTTAGAGCAGTGAAAGAAAAATTAGCGAACACTCTGTATGGATACTTCCTAGGAGACAGAGTTGCATATCCGGTTGTGGACTATTTTGTAAAGAACCAGTGGAAGAGGTTTGGATTACAGAAATCAATGATGAATGCTAATGGGTTCTTTTTCTTTAAGTTTGATGATGAAGCTGGTATGTTGAATGTTCTTAAAGAAGGCCCTTGGATTATCCGTTCACAGCCTCTGTTTTTGCATATTTGGTCTCCTACTTCTATGTTAGAAAAGAAGGAGGTAAAGAAGCTGCAAGTGTGGGTTAAAATCCATGATGTTCCGATTGCTGCGTATACGGAGGATGGATTGAGTATGATTGCTACGGCTATTGGTGAGCCTAAGATGTTGGACTCGTACACTTCATCTATGTGCACAGATAATTGGGGGAGGAGTAGCTACGCGAGAGCGTTAGTAGAGATTTCAGCTGAAAATGGGTTTAAGGAGGAGATAGTTATTGCAGTTCCAGAGTTGGAGGGGGAAGGCTTTAGTAAAGTGGTTTTGTCGGTTGAATATGAATGGAATCCTCTTAGGTGTGCTCATTGTACGGTGTTTGGTCATTCTGATGATTCCTGCCCGAGACAGCCTAGGAGGGCTCCTAAGGGGCCGTTAACGGGTCAGAACAAACAAGAGGGAACCAACACCCGGAAGCAAGTGAAGCAGCCGGCTGTAGATAAAGAGGGATTTACAGATGTGGAGCGCAAAAAAGCGGCTAGGAAATCAGGGTTTCCTGTTAATAAACAGAAGCAGAAATTCGAATATCGTCCGATTGGTTCCAAGCCGCAGGGGGGGGCTACTACCTCAGGTCCGCCAACTAGTGTCAAAACGCACAATCCGTTTGATGTTCTATCGGATACGGGTAAGCAAGTCGGTAAAAATGGTGAAGCTCAGCATGACCAGCAGGATTCGGATGAGGAGGAGGTTGAAGAAGTCTACAATGAAACTAGTGCATTTATGACATCGGGTACTCTTCCTTTCTCTTCGAAAGCAGGGGCAAGCACCTCTTCTACCAAGTTCTCGAATGGATAGGCTAGCAGTTTTTCGTCTGAAGGGGTTGCTGTTTTGTGGCTTCTTCATATTTGATGATGGTGGTTGAGGATTTGTTTTGTGTTTTTGCATTGTTTGTCTACTAGATGTCGTGTCATGATGTATAGTAGACTAGGTAATGGGGTGTTATTGGTTTTTGGTTTTTGCTTTGTTTTACATATATGGGGCATGTCCTGTATATGAACTGGTGTGGAACATATCCTCACTACTTGTACTTAATTGCGGTTGCATTTTTTAATAGAATCACCGGGGTAACCCTTTACCCAAAAAAAAAAGTACACGTAGGTTTTACGTGTGTATCCTTCACAACCGAGGATAGTAGTAAGTGTAAATGCACGTAGGTTTTACGTGCGTATCCTTCACAACCGAGGATAGTAGTAAGTATAAGTCTACGTAGATTGTAAGTATGTGTCCTGCACAACCGAGGACAGTGAATAGCATAAGTATGTGTCCTGCACAACCGAGGACAGTGGTATGGTAGTCTAGTATTAGTGTCAGTACGAATCTATTCAATCTTATTCCTTCAATCCCATTCCCAAGCCCTTGGGAATCCCATGCCTTAGTAAGGGTGTGAACTCACCTTGGTTTGCTCGGTATGTTTAACTATGTGCTAGAAATTACTCAATCAAATCCTATATTAAGCACGTATACTTGATCAGTTCATGTTCGTAATGTTTCGCATGCAATTTATACCACAGAGTATGTTCGACCGTTGATAACATGCATCATACGTCAGTTAGTCATAATCATACAATTCACGTTTCACACAAAGGCTTACTTCAATTTATTCGAACCATACGAAGCAGAATCATTCAGTACTAATCAGAGTTATCATACATACATAACATACTGACATGATTAATAGTTACGTGATTAACTAAGTCTCATGCATAATTTACATAGTTAATAACTAATAGAGTTATAAATCAACAGAGTTATCAGTTGGGTGAAACACTTTAAGATTCCTGTTATGCATTACTACTTTAAAAGTCGTATAATAAATACCATACTGAAAGAACTCGGGCCCCCTTATACATTTGTTATAAAGCTCGGACATAAGAACATGGAGCCAAGGGCCAAGAAGTCGGACAATGGGGGAATCAAAACTCGGACATAAGGTCTTGAGGTTAAAAGTCGGACCAAGGAGGCAAGGGGGGGGTTAAAAGGTCGGACCAGGTGAGTTCCTTGTGTAGAAAGTCGGACAACATGGGTTAGGGGTCACAAAGTCGGACCAACCCAAACCTCGGACCATGTGGGGGTTACAAAACTCGGACAGGGTGTTCTCCACCCCAAAACTCGGGCCACCATGTGAACAAGGAAACTCGGACCACATGCCTCACCATTTAAAGGTCGGACTATCTATACCCATCATTAAACTCGGACAGCCCATTCATGACTAAAGATCGGACTAATTTACACTCTTAAAACTCGGACATAATCATCAACTAAGGTCGGGCATATATCACTTTAAAGCTCGGACTTGTGTCTTGTATAAAAGTCGGACATATTGCCCAAGTATGAAACTCGGACCTTGAGCACACTTTAGAAACTCAGACAATCAAGTATGCACAAAAACTCAGACAACAATAATACGTGAATTCCAGTACAGCGTCAAAAGAATCAAATCAGTTACGTTTTGGTTTCTAATCGTGATCACAAAACCCTAACACATATACTTGATCGCAGAATTCATATTTAATCACTCGATTTAATCAACAACAAACAATCCTTTCACGAATCATCTATCAGGTATACAACTTGTCATATTCAATACTCTATAATCAGAATTCATAAACACAGAAGTATTATATGTAAACTAGGGTTTTGAAGAGTTCACAAGAATCAAGAATCGATACAATCAACAATCATTTAGGGTTTACAAGTATTACAATAATTGATAAACAATTACCTTGAATGATTCTAGAGAAAGAGAGGAATCGAAAGTGATGAATGCCTTGTGCCAATGATGGTGGTGATGATGATTGCTAGGGGATTAGAGAATTGCAAGTACGTGTTTTGGTTTTGTGTGCAAACGATTAGTGAAAAGGGATTAGGGTTAAGTATCTAGGATTTCACTAATTACCCTCTACCTCCCTAAGTATTATATTTTACACATGCACACCATCTCATAACCATTTCCTAGTTTCACCACCAAGTTCATATATTTACCAAGTCTTTCACAATTAACAAACAACCATGCACAATCACACAATACGATTCATCGCATCAAAACGTATACAATTTCATAGCAATTAATTGTGCAAATAAACAGCTAAACAATACAAGAACGTGCAATAAATGCGAAATAGAAATCTTGGAAATTCGAGTTGTCACATTATCCCCAACTTGAAAGAAATTTCGTCCCGAAATTTGGTACGTACTCACTGAGGAAGCTAGGTAAGTTGTAGTGTTCACTGGTTTTTCTGGGGTGTCACATCATCCCCCCGTTGATTTGGAATTTCGTCCCGAAATTCCGCAGTAGTAGCTTCAGCCTCAGTAGTAGTTGCATTAGTTTCGAATAACTGGGGGTACTTTTCTTTCATTAGGTCTTCGCGTTCCCAGGTGTACTCTGGGCCACGTCGGGAGTTCCAACGAACTCGAACAAGAGGGATTCTCTTGTGTTTGAGGACCTTAACATCCCGGTCCGTGATTTCAACTGGCTCCTCGACGAACTGCAACCGCTCGTCGATAGTGAGTTCCTTAAAAGGAACTATGAGGGTCTCATCTGACAGGCACTTCTTCAGATTCGACACGTGAAATACATTGTGAACTGCACCGAGTTCAGCTGGTAGGTTTAGCTTGTAGGCCACTTTGCCTATTTTCTCAATGATTTCGAACGGTCCAACATACCGTGGATTGAGCTTGCCTCGTTTACCAAATCGAACCACACCCTTCCAGGGTGAGACTTTTAGTAAAACCCGGTCCCCGACCTGAAATTCCAAAGGCTTCCTACGCTTGTCCGCGTATGCTTTTTGACGGTCGCGTGCTGCCGCCATGCGTTGTCGTATCTGTGCAATCTTTTCCGTGGCGTCCACTACAATCTCTGGACCCGTGATCTGACTATCCCCCACCTCTGCCCAACAGAGAGGTGACCGGCATTTACGTCCGTACAATGCCTCGAATGGAGCGGCTTGTATGTTGGTGTGATAACTGTTATTATACGAAAACTCCACCAAAGGGAGATGCTTTTCCCAGCCGTTGCCGAAATCGATAACACATGCCCGAAGCATGTCTTCAAGAGTTTGGATCGTTCGCTCAGACTGCCCATCCGTCTGAGGATGATATGCTGTGCTCATGTCTAATCGTGAGCCAAAAGATTTATGCATCGCTTGCCATAGCTCTGACGTGAATCGTGCATCCCGATCCGAAATGATAGAGGTTGGCACTCCGTGCCTCGAAACAACTTCTTTCAAGTAGACGTCTGCTAAGGTAGAGAACTTATCTGTTTCCTTAATAGCTAGGAAATGAGCAGACTTTGTGAGTCGATCTACGATCACCCAGATAGTATCATTCCCAAGCTGGGATCTAGGCAGGCCAGTAACAAAATCCATGGAAATTTCTTCCCATTTCCACTGTGGTATCCTGGGTTGTTGCAGTAGGCCCGCTGGTTTCTGATATTCCACTTTGACTTTTGCACATGTCAAACACTTGCCGACGTAAGTCGCGATGTGGGCTTTCATGCTAGGCCACCAATATGTTGTTTTGAGATCGTGGTACATCTTATCCGACCCTGGATGTACCGAGTAGCGGGACTTGTGAGCTTCGTCCATCACAAGCTCTCGTAGACCGCCATAAAGTGGGACCCAAATACGCCCCGTTACATAGTAGGCGCCGTCTTCCTTCTGTTCCATTTGTTGCCTTGAGCCGCGTAAGGCTTCAGCTTTGACGTTTTCAGGCTTTAATGCTTCCATCTGAGCAGTTCGTATCTGTGCAGGAAGACTGGACTGAATAGTGAGCTGCAAGGCTCGTACGCGTCTAGGTAGAGTGTCTTTCCGACTGAGCGCGTCAGCCACAACATTGGCCTTGCCTGGATGGTACTTGATGGCGCATTCGTAATCATTAAGTAGCTCGACCCATCGTCATTGACGCATGTTCAATTCCTTCTGCTTGAAGATATGTTCGAGACTCCTGTGATCGGTGTAAATTGTGCACTTGGTACCATACAGGTAGTGTCGCCATATCTTAAGTGCAAAAACAACAGCTCCCAGCTCTAAATCGTGCGTCGTGTAGTTCCGTTCATGAACCTTGAGTTGACGAGAAGCGTAGGCAATAACTTTATCCCGCTGCATCAATACACAACCAAGCCCCTGTATTGACGCGTCACAATAGACTACAAAATCATCCGTGCCCTCCGGCAATGAGAGAATAGGCGCGCTGCAAAGCCTATCCTTTAGGTACTAAAAAGCAGTTTCTTGTGTATTACCCCAATGGTAGGTAACACCCTTCTGTGTCAACATAGTAAGCGGCTGTGCGATCTTCGAAAAGTCTTTGATGAATCGCCTGTAGTAACCTGCCAAACCCAAGAATTGGCGTATTTCTGTTGGTGTACGCGGTGCAGGCCAGTTTCTGATCGAATCTACTTTGGATGGATCGACATGAATCCCATCCCTGTTCACCACATGGCCTAAGAAGTGGACTTCACGAAGCCAGAAGTCGCATTTTGAAAACTTGGCGTACAGTTGTTCCTTTCGAAGAAGTTCCAAAATAAGACGTAAGTGCTGCTCGTGTTCCTCCTGACTCTTGGAGTAGATCAGAATGTCGTCGATGAAGACAATGACGAACTTGTCAAGATAAGGTTTGCACACCCTGTTCATAAGATCCATAAAGACTGCGGGCGCGTTCGTGAGCCCGAATGGCATGACAAGGAACTCGTAGTGGCCGTAGCGAGTTCTAAATGCTGTCTTGGAGACGTCCTCATCCCGGACTCTCAACTGATGATAACCAGACCTTAGATTAATCTTGGAATAGTAACTCGACCCTTGCAACTGGTCGAATAAGTCGTCAATACGAGGAAGAGGATAGCGGTTCTTCACTGTGACCTTGTTCAGTTCACGATAATCGATGCACATCCTGAAAGTGCCATCCTTCTTTTTAATAAATAGTACTGGAGCTCCCCAAGGCGAAGAGCTTGGACGAATGAAGCCCTTATCCAAGAGCTCTTGTAGTTGCTTTGACAGTTCTTCCAATTCCGTTGGAGCTAAACGATACGGTGCGCGGGCTATTGGGGCTGCTCCAGGAGCTAACTCAACTTGAAACTCGACCTGGCGATGAGGCGGTAGACCTGGTAAATCTTCGGGAAACACCTGAGGAAATTCGCGTACAACTGGAATATCCTCTATTCTTTTCTCTTTCGAAGCTGCATCAGTAACCAGTGCCAAGATAGCAGTATGACCCTTTCGTAAACATTTCTGAGCCTTCAGGAAAGAGATGATGCCAACCACAGCACCACTCTTGTCGCCTTGAACTTCGAGAGGTTCCTTTCCCGAACGAGGAATACGAATGATTTTCTCCTTACATAGAATCTCTGCCTGCTGCTTAGATAACCAATCCATGCCGATGACAATGTCGAAACTACCCAGAACTATAGGAATAAGATCGATGGAGAAAGTCTGACCAGCTAAGACAATGCTACAACCCTTAATTATCTGTGTGGCCTCTACACTTTTACCGTTTGCTAACTCTACAACATGCTTGGTGTTTAGGGGTGTGGGTGCACGTTTTAACAATTTACTCATTTTCAAAGACATATAGCTCGTATCCGCACCCGAATCTAATAAAACAGTAACATAAATATCGTCGAGAAGAAACTTACCCATAACGACGTTGGGATCATTTCTTGCATCACCCTGCCCCAACACAAACGCACGACCCCTTGCTTCATTGCCGTTGTTGTTCCCACCATTGTTGTTGTTGTTGCCATTACCCTGATTGTTGTTATTGTTGTTGTTGTTGTTCTGGTTCCTGTTCAGCTGAGGGCAGTGCCTTTTGAAGTGACCCTCTGCACCGCACTGAAAACACCCTTTGTTGCCCTGCTGTTGATTCTGCTGTGCTGGTGGCTGCTGCTGATTCTGGTTCGCAGGTCGAGGGCTTCTACAATCTTTGGCCTCATGACCCATCTTGAGGCATCTTTGACAGCGACCCTTGTTACACTGGCCACTGTGGTGTCTGTTGCAGTTGTTACACTTTGGAAGGTTCCCTCGATATCCGCCCTGCCTGTGGCTACCTGAAGAGTGCTGACTGGGACTCTGGTAACTGTCTGTCTTTCGTTGCTGAACTTGTGACTGCACTGAAGCTGATCCCTTGCTAGAATCCCCATCCCATTTTCTCTTGTTTTCACTGGGAGTAGCAAGTGTAGTAGAAGCAGTAGCGGTAGCAGTAGCGCTGATACGTTTAGGCAGTCTGTTCTGATCCACTGCCTGATCTGTGATACGATGAGCGAGGCGCTGAATAGCCTGAATGTTGTCAAGATTAGCCGATGTCACATGGCTCTGAATCTCTGGTGCTAATCCCTTGAGGTACAACTCGATGCGCTTGTATGGAGGGTCCACCATAGTTGGACATAGCACGGCCAACTCGTTCGACCTCTTGGTATAAGCCTCGATTTCTGACCCAGTCATTTTCAAATGATAAAACTCATCCTCCAGCTTGTGGATGTCTTCCCGAGTGCAGTATTCACGTTTAATCAATTCCTTGAAGTCATTCCAAGGGGTGGCGTTAGCAGCTGCCAACCCTAAGATCTGCACTTGCGCGTTCCACCAAGTTAACGCGATCCCTTCCAAGGTACCAGTGGCATACTTAACCCTGCGAGCCTCAGGGCATTCACACATCTCGAACACCGACTCGAGCTTTTCAAACTAGTGGAGGAGTCCAACCGCTCCTTCAGTGCCACTAAACGTGCTAGGGCGACAAACCATGAAATTCTTGAAAGTGCAGACAGGCTGCTGCGCGTGTTGACCTATTGTGTACGAAGAGGACAAAGTTAAACACATGAGTTAATGTAGGATCTAAAGATCCTAGTGTGAGTCTAAACTACAGGGTATGCTACCTGCTTGAGCAGCTGCAAGTGCCGCAGCAACTTGAGCTTGAACGAGAGCCTCTAGCTGGGCTTGAGTCATGTTAATTCGTCCAGACATGATCTTCATAGCAAATGCAACATGAGTTAGAGAGGTTCGCGAACAGAGCGATGACAGAAGAGTGTAAGCACATAAGTATTCTCAAGCAATAACAAGTAGTGACCAAAGTAATGTAAGCATACTACGAGCAAAGTTCTATGCAATTCTAGCATGTAGGCAATAAACATAAACCTTATTACCTAGGATGTCGAGTCTTGCACGTGGAGCGAAGCGTCGTTGTGGATCGTTAAGAGCACTATTCTGGTTATAGTCTGGTTTTAATAAAAATGTTTTCCCATATTAAAACCAAGTTCTCTATAACCAATGGCTCTGATACCAATCTGTCACACCCCCCCAAAATCCACCTGCAGAATATCACCGCTTGGGAGCGTGACTGACCAGGATCAAGCCACCAATCATACAGAACAATATATATAATAAAAGTAATTGTCATTTAAACCAAACCAAATCCATATGAAAGGTGTTCCAAACCATAAATAAAACCCATCGTAAATAAGTATCAAATATCAAAAGTGTTTAACAGGATAATCGCGATCCAAGCCCACAACGACCTGCTCCTCTCTGTGCAAGCTCCATATACCTAACGACCTGCAAGGCATGTAACAGAGGATCTCAACAACTAGTTGAGCGAGTTCACAGAAAGTAAATGCGTAATAGTAAGATCGTCTGTAACAGGTGGCTCTACTGGGCCGTTAGTACGTTCTATTGGTGGGGGCTTCCCATGTTGTATAACCACTAGACTACTCGTAACCATAAGTATCCTTTACATCCGAGGATAGTAGTGAGTATAAGTACACGTAGGTTTTACGTGTGTATCCTTCACAACCGAGGATAGTAGTAAGTGTAAATGCACGTAGGTTTTACGTGCGTATCCTTCACAACCGAGGATAGTAGTAAGTATAAGTCTACGTAGATTGTAAGTATGTGTCCTGCACAACCGAGGACAGTGAATAGCATAAGTATGTGTCCTGCACAACCGAGGACAGTGGTATGGTAGTCTAGTATTAGTGTCAGTACGAATCTATTCAATCTTATTCCTTCAATCCCATTCCCAAGCCCTTGGGAATCCCATGCCTTAGTAAGGGTGTGAACTCACCTTGGTTTGCTCGGTATGTTTAACTATGTGCTAGAAATTACTCAATCAAATCCTATATTAAGCACGTATACTTGATCAGTTCATGTTCGTAATGTTTCGCATGCAATTTATACCACAGATTATGTTCGACCGTTGATAACATGCATCATACGTCAGTTAGTCATAATCATACAATTCACGTTTCACACAAAGGCTTACTTCAATTTATTCGAACCATACGAAACAGAATCATTCAGTACTAATCAGAGTTATCATACATACATAACATACTGACATGATTAATAGTTACGTGATTAACTAAGTCTCATGCATAATTTACATAGTTAATAACTAATAGAGTTATAAATCAACAGAGTTATCAGTTGGGTGAAACACTTTAAGATTCCTGTTATGCATTACTACTTTAAAAGTCGTATAATAAATACCATACTGAAAGAACTCGGGCCCCCTTATACATTTGTTATAAAGCTCGGACATAAGAACATGGAGCCAAGGGCCAAGAAGTCGGACAATGGGGGAATCAAAACTCGGACATAAGGTCTTGAGGTTAAAAGTCGGACCAAGGAGGCAAGGGGGGGGGGGGGTTAAAAGGTCGGACCAGGTGAGTTCCTTGTGTAGAAAGTCGGACAACATGGGTTAGGGGTCACAAAGTCGGACCAACCCAAACCTCTGACCATGTGGGGGTTACAAAACTCGGACAGGGTGTTCTCCACCCCAAAACTCGGGCCACCATGTGAACAAGGAAACTCGGACCACATGCCTCACCATTTAAAGGTCGGACTATCTATACCCATCATTAAACTCGGACAGCCCATTCATGACTAAAGATCGGACTAATTTACACTCTTAAAACTCGGACATAATCATCAACTAAGGTCGGGCATATATCACTTTAAAGCTCGGACTTGTGTCTTGTATAAAAGTCGGACATATTGCCCAAGTATGAAACTCGGACCTTGAGCACACTTTAGAAACTCAGACAATCAATTATGCACAAAAACTCAGACAACAATAATACGTGAATTCCAGTACAGCGTCAAAAGAATCAAATCAGTTACGTTTTGGTTTCTAATCGTGATCACAAAACCCTAACACATATACTTGATCGCAGAATTCATATTTAATCACTCGATTTAATCAACAACAAACAATCCTTTCACGAATCATCTATCAGGTATACAACTTGTCATATTCAATACTCTATAATCAGAATTCATAAACACAGAAGTATTATATGTAAACTAGGGTTTTCAAGAGTTCACAAGAATCAAGAATCGATACAATCAACAATCATTTAGGGTTTACAAGTATTACAATAATTCATAAACAATTACCTTGAATGATTCTAGAGAAAGAGAGGAATCGAAAGTGATGAATGCCTTGTGCCAATGATGGTGGTGATGATGATTGCTAGGGGATTAGAGAATTGCAAGTACGTGTTTTGGTTTTGTGTGCAAATGATTAATGAAAACGGATTAGGGTTAAGTATCTAGGATTTCACTAATTACCCTCTACCTCCCTAAGTATTATATTTTACACATGCACACCATCTCATAACCATTTCCTAGTTTCACCACCAAGTTCATATATTTACCAAGTCTTTCACAATTAACAAACAACCATGCACAATCACACAATACGATTCATCGCATCAAAACGTATACAATTTCATAGCAATTAATTGTGCAAATAAACAGCTAAACAATACAAGAACGTGCAATAAATGCGAAATAGAAATCATGGAAATTCGAGTTGTCACAATCCTCCAGAGGTAGGATGCCACTCCACTAATCTTCGCACACATTCCTGTAGGGCTGCGATGCGATGCGACGCGATACGGATACTAACCTTCGCACACATGTCTGGGAGACCGCGATAGGGGCTAGTAAGCCAGTGAACCAACCGGGAATTCACTCAACTTTGTTGTTGACTCGTTGTTACATGCCTTGCAGGTTGTTAGGTCCCTAGCTTATGGAGCTTGCACTGGGAGGGGTGGTCGTTGTGGGGAAAATTTATATTAAACTTATGTTTTGCTTCCGCTGTAAACTCAAACTATGTTTTGACACCAATTGTATTGTGTTGGTTTTTATAAATAAACTACATGTTTGTTCAATATGATTGGTGGCTATGATCCTGGGCATGTCACGCCTCCAAGGCAGGGTGGGGTTTTGGAGGGGTGTGACAGAGTGGTATCAGAGCCATTGGTTATAGTGAACTTGGTCTTAAAAAGGGAAAAGTTTTTGTAAAATCCGGACTATAACCTGTACAGTAATCCGCAACGATGCTTCTCTCCAAGTGCAAGACTCAATACTTTACGATGCTCTATAATA
Organism: Helianthus annuus; assembly: GCF_002127325.2. Taxonomy (NCBI): domain Eukaryota; kingdom Viridiplantae; phylum Streptophyta; class Magnoliopsida; order Asterales; family Asteraceae; genus Helianthus; species Helianthus annuus. The sequence goes on from NC_035439.2 coordinate 49,982,345, forward strand.
TTCATTTACAGCTAAGGTTAAGTCTTCCCTAAGTATTTCATGTATCCAACTATAAGAAATATCTATCTGACGAATAGCTGGTAGTACCTCTTCAAGACATATAAGTGAATGAAAAATTTAAAGATTTGTTGAAAAACCACTTTAGATAGAAGACATGTTAAGTTTCTCGAGCATAAAAGATTAGTACTTGTATCCTAACTTATTCCAATAAATCTCGAGGACGAGATTTCTATAAGGAGGGGAGAATGTAGCAACTCTCACTAAAAGTCCTATTTATTATTTTAATTAGTCTAATTGGAAACCCAAATTAAGATCCCCAGGTGATTCTGAACAAACCCTGAAAGTTTTAGAACAATCAGAATTAGGATCAGGGCCCCTAAAACTCAAGGGGGGTATTTCCTACTTGATGATTATCCACATAACTCGTTGTAGAAATCTATTGGTCAAAACTGTTGACTCATCAAGGCTAGTCCCGTGGAGGGCAAGCCAAAGAATTATAGGTGTCCCTTACGGACCGTAAGGGATAAGGCATACGGTCCGTAAGCAGGAGCAAATTCGTGTATAAATAGCAGGCTTCGGGACTTGCTTCTGGGCACAAAAACGACGCTCAAATTCCAAATTGACGTCGAGTTATACTTCTTCTACTACCCAAACACACACACCTCGAAATGCTGCCGCAATCAGGGTATTAATTCGATCGCTATTACGATTCAACGTCCGATCGATTGAAACTATCCAACGTATGATTAAGTGCTGCTCAAATTGAGCTGATACTTTATTGATTCGTCATGATTTCGACTTGAATATTTTGAGTATTATCCAAATTCGGACTATGCTCTGTTATTCGTTGTGAATCTGCTGAATTGTTAAGTATTGCACTTTGTCATTCATTGTGAGGGTTTAATCTCGTGAATTGTCGTAAATGCTGTATTGGTTACTTACCTAATTTCGTGTGCGTTAGATTATTAGGCTTATCAGTAGGCTAAACTCTATCCCATACCCTTACAATCAAAGAAGATAAGCAAACCGAGCAAAGCAAAAGCAAAGGTGAGTTCACGAACTTTCTACAAGGCACGGCCATCCTCCAGAGGTAGGATGCCACTCCACTAATCTTCGCACACATGCCTGTAGGGCCGCGATGCGATGCGACGTGATACGGATACTAACCTTCGCACACATGTCTGGGAGACCGCGATAGGGGCTAGTAAGCCAGTGAACCAACCGTGAATTCACTCAACTTTGTTGTTGACTCGTTGTTACATGCCTTGCAGGTTGTTAGGTCCCTAGCTTAAGCAGCTTGCACTGGGAGGGGTGGTCGTTGTGGGGAAAATTTATATTAAACTTATGTTTTGCTTCCGCTGTAAACTCAAACTATGTTTTGACACCAATTGTATTGTGTTGGTTTTTTATAAATAAACTACATGTTTGTTCTTTATGATTGGTGGCTATGATCCTGGGCATGTCACGCCTCCAAGGCAGGGTGGGGTTTTGGAGGGGTGTGACAGAGTGGTATCAGAGCCATTGGTTATAGTGAACTTGGTTTTAAAAAGGGAAAAGTTTTTGTAAAATCCGGACTATAACCTGTACAGTAATCCACAACGATGCTTCTCTCCAAGTGCAAGACTCAATACTTTACGATGCTCTATAATATTCATTTACAGCTAAGGTTAAGTCTTCCCTAAGTATTTCATGTATCCAACTTTAAGAAATATCTATCTGACGAATAGCTGGTAGTACCTCTTCAAGACATATAAGTGAATGAAAAATTTAAAGATTTGTTGAAAAACCACTTTAGATAGAAGACAGGTTAAGTTTCTCGAGCATAAAAGATTAGTACTGGTATCCTATCTTATTCCAATAAATCTCGAGGACGAGATTTCTATAAGGAGGGGAGAATGTAGCAACTCTCACTAAAAGTCCTATTTATTATTTTAATTAGTCTAATTGGAAACCCAAATTAAGATCCCCAGGTGATTCTGAACAAACCCTGAAAGTTTTAGAACAATCAGAATTAGGATCAGGGCCCCTAAAACTCAAGGGGGGTATTTCCTACTTGATGATTATCCACATAACTCGTTGTAGAAATCTATTGGTCAAAACTGTTGACTCATCAAGGCTAGTCCCGTGGAGGGCAAGCCAAAGAATTAAAGGTGTCCCTTACGGACCGTAAGGGATAAGGCATACGGTCCTAAGCAGGAGCAAATTCGTGTATAAATAGCAGGCTTCGGGACTTGCTTCTGGGCACAAAAACGACGCTCAAATTCCAAATTGACGTCGAGTTATACTTCTTCTACTACCCAAACACACACACCTCGAAACGCTGCCGCAATCAGGGTATTAATTCGATCGCTATTACGATTCAACGTCCGATCGATTGAAACTATCCAACGTATGATTAAGTGCTGCTCAAATTGAGCAGATACTTTATTGATTCGTCGTGATTTAGACTTGAATATTTTGAGTATTATCCAAATTCGGACTATGCTCTGTTATTCGTTGTGAATCTGCTGAACTGTTAAGTATTGCACTTTGTCATTCATTGTGAGGGTTTAATCTCGTGAATTGTCGTAAATGCTGTATTGGTTACTTACCTAATTTCGTGTGCGTTAGATTATTATGTCACACCCCCAAAATCCACACGCGGAGTACCACCGCTTGGGAGCGTGACATGACCAGGATCAAGCCATCAATCATATCAAACATAGCATTTAATAATAATAAAAGTCATTAAAGTAGTTCATCATGACATGATTGATGTTTCAAAACCAAGCATTGTTTAATTAGCGGAAGCATTGTTGTAAACCCAAGTTAAAAATACTGAAATGTCATAAGTGTCTAACAAAGTAATACGATCCTTGTCCACAACGACCGGCTCCTCTTTGTGCAAGCTCCAGGTACCTAACGATCTGCAAGGCATGTAACAGAATGATCAACAAACTAGTTGAGCGAGTTCACAGTAAGTAAGTGCGTAACAGTAAGTAACGGGTGGCTCTACTGGGCCGATAGTAAGTTGTATAGGTGGGGGCTTCCCATGTTATGTGACCACTAGACTATTCGTATCAACTACTCGTATCATCCCTGTTCTTCTTCCGAGAACAGTAGCGCGTATGGGGTGTACGTAGGTTTTACGCACGTATCCTTCACAACCGAGGATAGGAGACGCGGGGGTGTACGTGGGTTTCACGTACGTATCCTTTGTACCGAGGATAGAAGTAAGTAATGCGTACACGTAGGTTTTACGTGCGTGCCTGACATCCGAGGCAGTAATTGGCATATGACCACGTAGGTGTTATCCTAACCTACGGAACCGTCCTGACATCCGAGGATCATGGTAGGTGATAGTCTAGGAAAAGCATATGTACGTTCTTAATAAATGGTAACCTTTTTCCCATTCCCACGACCCGGGAATCCCATGCCTTAGTAGAAGTGTGAACTCACCTGGGTTTGCTCGGCAAACAATAAAATGCTCAAGTATACAAGTAAGGGATCAACCACGTCCTATCATGGTTACTTATGCAAGTTAGGTTCGTACTCAACTATTGCACGTATAAGCTACACGTATGTATACACATATAATCATGGCAAGAATCACGTATGCATGTGAACAGGTAAGAGCATAGCATTAACATTCATATGCGATCCAATGTCTAAGCCCGAAATACAAACAGCCCAAATATCATGTCGGCCCAAACAGATAAGCAGTCCAATAAAATAACAGTCATAAGATTGGGTCCGTGACAGTGTAGGCCCAATACAGTGTACGTGCAGCTAGTCTCGAGTCGCAACCGGCGATCTCAAGTCGCAACCGGGATTACGAGTCACAACAGCTGATTACGAGTCGCAACAGGAGGTTGCGAGTCGCAATGGTGGTTTCGGTTCATCATGGTCCGGTTACGAGTTGCAACGGGACTCGCAACCATGGTTCCGGCTGATGTTGTTGTGTGGTCTCGAGTGGGGTGCCGACTCGCAATTGATGATACCGAGTCGCAACCGTGTGTGTGTAACAGCTTTCCTGATTTCATGCAATTCAGTTACAACATTTATGCAAATCAATTATCGTTGTCAGTTTCCAAAATTCAATTAACAACTAACAGTTTACCATCCAAGAAATTATCGATCAAACAGGGTTTTCTAAACCTTAATTCGTATGAACAACAACATGAACAACCCTTAAACAATTCATCAATAATTATACATTCTAACATGGATCTCGATTACCAATTATATCCGATCAAACAATACATAACAGCCGATCCATCATACATTCATATATATCCGATTCGTGTGCAAGCCGATTACATGATCATTATCTATCATTGATTAGTAACATCCAATCTACGTTATCATACACAACATGTTAACAAGAATCCTTCGGGTATCAAGCAATCATCAATATACAAACAATAACACACAACCAATAACATAATCACTAACCGGATTAAAGAAGGAGAAGAGGGTGATCCGAGTAGGGGATGCTCTTGCCGTCGGGTTCCAAGCAAGCCGAGAGAGAGAGAGCAAGTAGGGTTTGTGTGTGTGATGTTTTGTAACAACAATGAGAATCAAACCCTTACCAAAGGGTTTAGTGTTTGCGAGTGGGGAGTGGGCCGAGCCCACTCGGTTGCCTAATGGGTCCGCGTACAAGGTGTGGCCCAAAGGGCTTGTGCACTCGAATGTAGTGTTGTGCGGTTTGGGTTCGTGAACACATAATCATACATACACACATAATGCACATAAACATAACATACCAAGTATTCATTCAATTAATAACGTTCTCGGAAACACGTATCGTTACATAAAGTAAGTCTAAAGTTCGAGTTGTCACATTATCCCCAACTAATTGGAAATTTCGTCCCGAAATTTGGTATGCACTCACTGAGGAAGCTAGGTAAGTTATAGCGTTCACTGGTTTTCCTGGGGTGTCACATCCTCCCCCCGTTGATCTGGAATTTCGTCCCGAAATTCCGAAGTAGTAGCTTCTGTCTCAGTAGTGGTTGCATTGGTTTCGAATAACTGGGGGTACTTTTCTGTCATCCTGTCTTCGCGTTCCCAGGTGTACTCTGGGCCACGTTTGGAGTTCCAACGAACTCGAACAAGAGGGATTCTCTTGCTTTTGAGGACCTTCACATCCCGGTCCGTGATTTCATCTGGTTCCTCGACGAACTGCAACCGCTCGTCGATAGTGAGTTCCTTAAAAGGAATGATGAGGGTTTCATCTGATAAGCACATCTTTAGGTTCGACACATGAAAGACATTGTGAACTGCTCCGAGTTCAGTTGGTAGGTTCAACTTGTAGGCTACCTTGCCAATCTTTTCTAAGATTTCGAATGGTCCGACGTACCGCGGATTCAGTTTGCCCCTTTTTCCAAAACGTACCACACCCTTCCAGGGTGAGACTTTCAATAATACCCGGTCCCCGACCTGAAATTCCAAAGGCTTTCTACGCTTGTCCGCGTAGGCTTTCTGACGGTCGCGTGCTGCCGCCATGCGTTGTCGTATCTGTGCTATCTTTTCTGTGGCGTCCACTACAATCTCTGGACCCGTAATCTGACTATCCCCCACCTCTGCCCAACAGAGAGGTGACCGGCATTTACGTCCGTATAATGCCTCGAATGGAGCGGCTTGAATGCTGGTATGGTAACTGTTATTGTATGAAAACTCCACCAATGGGAGGTGTTTTTCCCAGCCGTTGCCGAAATCGATAACGCATGCCCTAAGCATGTCTTTAAGTGTTTGAATCGTTCGCTCAGACTGCCCATCGGTCTGAGGATGATATGCTGTACTCATGTCTAACCGTGAGCCGAAAGATTTGTGCATTGCTTGCCAAAGCTCTGACGTGAATCGTGCATCGCGATCCGAAATAATAGAGGTGGGCACTCCGTGCCTCGAAACAACTTCTTTAAGATAGACGTCTGCGAGAGTGGAGAACTTGTCCGTTTCCTTAATCGGCAGGAAGTGTGCAGACTTGGTGAGTCGATCAACTATGACCCATATTGTATCGTTCCCACGCTGAGATCTAGGTAAGCCTGTAACAAAATCCATGGAAATTTCTTCCCATTTCCATTGAGGTATCTTAGGCTGCTGAAGTAGACCAGCTGGTTTCTGATATTCAACCTTGACTCTCGCACAGGTCAAGCATTTTCCAACGTACGTAGCGATGTGGGCCTTCATGCTAGGCCACCAATAAGTAGTGCTGATGTCGTGGTACATTTTATCTGACCCTGGATGTACCGAGTAGCGAGACTTGTGAGCTTCATCCATTACAAGTTCGCGTAAACCGCCATAGAGAGGGACCCATATCCGGCCCGTTACATAGTAGGCGCCGTCTTCCTTTTGTTCCATTTGTTGTCGTGAGCCGCGTAAGGCTTCGGCCTTGACGTTTTCTGGTTTCAATGCTTCTACCTGAGCATTTCGTATCTGTGCTGGAAGGTTAGACTGAATCGTAAGCTGTAGCGCTCGCACGCGCCGTGGTAGAGTGTCTTTCCGACTGAGGGCGTCAGCCACAACATTGGCCCTGCCTGGATGATACTTGATAGCGCATTCGTAGTCGTTAAGTAACTCGACCCATCGTCGTTGTTGCATGTTCAAATCCTTCTGCTTAAGGATATGCTCGAGACTCCTGTGATCGGTGTAAATCGTGCACCTGGTACCGTACAGATAGTGTCGCCATATCTTAAGCGCGAAAACAACAGCTCCCAGCTCTAGATCGTGCGTCGTGTAGTTTCGTTCGTGAACCTTGAGTTGCCGAGAAGCGTAGGCTATCACTTTATCACGTTGCATCAACACACATCCAAGACCCTAGATGGATGCATCACAATATACTACGAAGTCTTCTGTGCCTTCTGGCAATGAGAGAATAGGTGCGCTGCAAAGCCTATCCTTTAGATACTGAAAAGCGGTTTCCTGCGTGTTGCCCCAACGGTAGGTGACACCCTTCTGTGTTAGTAGTGTAAGTGGTTGCGCGATCTTTGAAAAGTCTTTGATAAACCGTTTGTAGTAGCCTGCCAAACCCAAGAATTGGCGTATTTCTGTCGGTGTACGCGGTGCAGGCCAGTTTCTGATCGAATCTACCTTAGATGGATCGACGTGAATCCCATCCTTGTTTACCACATGGCCTAAGAAGTGGACTTCACGAAGCCAGAAGTCGCATTTTGAAAGCTTGGCGTACAACTGTTCCTTCCGAAGGAGTTCCAAAATAAGGCGAAGATGCTGCTCGTGTTCCTCCTGACTCTTGGAGTAAATCAGAATGTCGTCGATGAAAACAATGACGAACTTGTCGAGATAGGGTTTGCATACCCTGTTCATAAGATCCATGAATACTGCAGGTGCGTTCGTAAGTCCGAACGGCATAACCAAGAACTCGTAGTGACCATAGCGAGTTCTGAATGCTGTCTTAGAGACATCCTCCTCGCGGACTCTCAGTTGATGATATCCTGACCGTAGGTCGATCTTGGAATAGTAACACGACCCTTGCAACTGGTCGAATAAGTCGTCTATGCGTGGAAGAGGATAACGGTTCTTCACCGTCACCTTGTTTAGTTCCCTGTAGTCTATACACATCCTGAACGTACCGTCTTTCTTTTTCACGAAAAGCACTGGAGCTCCCCAAGGCGAAGAGCTTGGACGAATGAAGCCCTTTTCCAAGAGCTCTTGTAGCTGCTTTGACAATTCTTTCAATTCTGATGGAGCTAGACGATATGGTGCGCGAGCTATGGGTGCTGCTCCTGGAGCGAGCTCGATCTGGAATTCGACCTGTCGATGAGGCGGTAAGCCAGGTAAATCTTCAGGAAACACCTGAGGAAAGTCACGTACGACTGGTATATCCTCCAATTTCCTTTCCCTTACTGATGCGTCTGAAACAAGAGCCAAAATGGCTGTGTGACCTTTACGTAAGCACTTCTGAGCCTTCAAGAATGAGATGATGCCAACCACTGCGCCACTCTTGTCACCTTGAACCTCGAGAGGTTCTTGACCGGAACGTGGAATACGAATGATCTTCTCACTGCATAAGATTTCTGCCTTGTGTTGGGATAACCAATCCATCCCAATCACGACGTCGAAACTTCCCAAAACTATGGGAATGAGATCAATAGAGAAGGCTTGACCAGCTAGGATAAGATTACAACCCTGAACTACGTGCGTGGCTTCTAGACTTTTACCGTTAGCTAACTCTACTACGTGTTTGGTGGGTAAAAGTGTTGGTGCACGTTTTAGCAGTTGACACATTTTCACAGACATATAGCTTGTATCCGCACCCGAATCAAACAGAACAGTAACGTAAATATTGTCGAGGAGAAACTTACCCATAACAACGTTGGGAACGTTCACTGCGTCACCTCGACCTAGCACAAAAGCGCGACCCCGAGCTTCATTGCCGTTGTTATTTCCTCCGTTGTTGTTGCCGTTGCCCTGGTTGTTGTTGTTGTTCTGATTCCTGTTGAGCTGTGGGCAGTGTCTCTTGATGTGGCCTTCAGCACCACAATTGTAGCATCCTTTGTTGCCCTGTTGTTGGTTAGGCTGTGCGTGAGGCTGCTGCTGATTTTGGTTCGCAGGACGAAGGCTTCTACAGTCTTTGGCCTCGTGACCCATCTTGAGGCATCTTTGACAACGACCCTTGGTACACTGGCCGTTGTGGTGCCTGTTGCAGTTGTTGCACTTTGGAAGATTTCCGCGATAACCACCCTGCCTGTGGCTACCTGACGACTGCTGGTTAGGGCTTTGATAGTTGTCAGTCTTTCGCTGCTGATTCTGGGACAGAACTGAAACTGATGCTTTGCTTGAATCCCCCTCCCATTTCCTCTTATTGTCACTGAGGGTAACGGGAGTAGCTGAAGGAGTGACTGTAGCAGTAGCGCTGACACGCTTAGGCAGTTTATTCTGATCCACTGCCTGATCGGTGATGCGGTGAGCGAGACGCTGGATTTCCTGGATGTTGTCGAGGTTAGCCGAGGTAACGTGGCTCTGGATTTCTGGTGCCAACCCCTTGAGATACATCTCGATGCGCTTGTATGGAGGGTCTACCATAGTTGGACACAGCACGGCCAGCTCGTTTGACCGCTTGGTATACGCTTCAATCTCCGACCCAACCATTTTCAGATTATACAGCTCGTCTTCTAGCTTGTGAATATCTTCACGTGTGCAATACTCACGCTTGATGAGTTCTTTGAAATCGTTCCATGGGGTGGCGTTAGCAGCTGCCAACCCTAGAATTTGCACCTGCGCGTTCCACCAGGTTAGCGCGATTCCTTCTAAAGTGCCGGTGGCGTATTTCACTCTGCGTGCCTCAGGGCATTCACACATTTCGAATACTGATTCTAGCTTCTCGAACCAGTGGCGGAGTCCAACCGCTCCTTCTGTGCCGCTGAACGTGCCGGGACGGCAGTCCATAAAGTTCTTGAAAGTGCAGACAGGCTGTTGCGCGTGTTGACCTATTGTGTACGAATAGGGCGAAGTTAAATACGAGAGTGAATGTAGGATCTAGGGATCCTAGTGTGTGCCTATACTGCAGGATATACTACCTGCTTGAGCTGCTGCAACTGCCGCAGCAACTTGGGCTTGAACAAGAGCCTCTAACTGGGCTTGTGTCATGTTAATTCTTCCAGCCATTGATCTTCATGTCAAAGGCGAAATAGGTGAGAAAAGTTCGCGAATAGTGCGATGACAGAAAAGTGTAAGCATGTAAGGGTTCTTAAGCAATAGCAAACAGTGAGCATTGTAGTCTAAGCATACCACGAGCAAAGTTCCAAGTAATTCTAGCAAGTAGGCAATAAACGTAAACCTTATTACCTAAAATGTCGAGTCTTGCACGTGGAGCGAAGCGTCGTTGTGGATCGTTGAGAGCACTGTTCAGGTTATAGTCTGGTTTTAATAAAAACTTTTTCCCGTATTAAAACCAAGTTCTCTATAACCAATGGCTCTGATACCAATCTGTCACACCCCCAAAATCCACACGCGGAGTACCACCGCTTGGGAGCGTGACATGACCAGGATCAAGCCATCAATCATATCAAACATAGCATTTAATAATAATAAAAGTCATTAAAGTAGTTCATCATGACATGATTGATGTTTCAAAACCAAGCATTGTTTAATTAGCGGAAGCATTGTTGTAAACCCAAGTTAAAAATACTGAAATGTCATAAGTGTCTAACAAAGTAATACGATCCTTGTCCACAACGACCGGCTCCTCTTTGTGCAAGCTCCAGGTACCTAACGATCTGCAAGGCATGTAACAGAATGATCAACAAACTAGTTGAGCGAGTTCACAGTAAGTAAGTGCGTAACAGTAAGTAACGGGTGGCTCTACTGGGCCGATAGTAAGTTGTATAGGTGGGGGCTTCCCATGTTATGTGACCACTAGACTATTCGTATCAACTACTCGTATCATCCATGTTCTTCTTCCGAGAACAGTAGCGCGTATGGGGTGTACGTAGGTTTTACGCACGTATCCTTCACAACCGAGGATAGGAGACGCGGGGGTGTACGTGGGTTTCACGTACGTATCCTTTGTACCGAGGATAGAAGTAAGTAATGCGTACACGTAGGTTTTACGTGCGTGCCTGACATCCGAGGCAGTAATTGGCATATGACCACGTAGGTGTTATCCTAACCTACGGAACCGTCCTGACATCCGAGGATCATGGTAGGTGATAGTCTAGGAAAAGCATATGTACGTTCTTAATAAATGGTAACCTTTTTCCCATTCCCACGACCCGGGAATTGTCACACCCCCAAAATCCACCCGCGGAGTACCACCGCTTGGGAGCGTGACATGACCAGGATCAAGCCATCAATCATATCAAACATAGCATTTATTAATAAAAGTAATCAATGTAAATCATCATGACATGATTGATGTTCCAAAACCAAACATCGTTTAAATAGCGGAAGCATAGTAATGTAACTCAAAATAGTTATACGTTCAATTGTTTATCCACGATCCGTATTCCCACAACGACCTGCTCCTCCCTGTGCAAGCTCCCAGTATACCTAAGGTCCTGCAAGGCATGCAGCGAATAATCAACAAACTAGTTGAGCGAGTTCACAGAAAGTATGTTCATAACGTAATGCATAAGTGTCACACCCCCAAAATCCACCTGCGGAGTATCACCGCTTGGGAGCGTGACTGACCAGGATCAAGCCACCAATCATACAGAACATTGTATAAAGTAAAAGTAAACACATTATAATCCAAACCATTTCCATATGAAAGGTGTTTCCAAAACATAAGTAAGTTAACATTGTTTAGCGGAAGCGTATTATTGTAAAACCCATAGCAAATAAGTATCAAACATCAAAAGTGTTTAACAAGGTGATCACGATCCAAGCCCCACAACGACCAGCTTCTCCGTGTGCAAGCTCCAAGTACCTAACGATCTGCAAGGCATGTAACAGAATGATCAACAAACTAGTTGAGCGAGTTCACAGAAAGTAAATGCGTAATAGTAAGTTCGTTTGTAACAGGTGGCTCTACTGGGCCAACTGTATGTTCTATTGGTGGTGGTGTTCCACGTTGTATAACCACTAGACTACTCGTAACTATAGGTATCCTTCACAACCGAGGATAGTGATCAATATAAGTAGAGTATCCTGCACATCCGAGGATAGTGATCAGTGTATGTATCCTTCACAACCGAGGATAGTGATCAGTATAGGTATCCTTCACAACCGAGGATAGTGATCAGTATAAGTATCCTTCACAACCGAGGATAGTGATCAGTATAAGTATCCTTCACAACCGAGGATAGTAATATGGTAGTCTAGTCATAGTGTCAGTAGTGTATCTATTCATCCTTATCCTTTCAATCCCATTCCCAACACCCCGGGAATCCCATGCCTTGGTAAGAGTGTGAACTCACCTTGGTTTGCTCGGTATGCTAGGTTATGTACTCACAAGTAATTAATCAAGTCCTATTGTATGCACGTATAACAAATCAGTTCATGTTTGAAATGATACGCATGCAAGTCAAGTGTCACACAAATACAATGTAAACATTCATCATCTAGCATGGCATGTCAAATAGTTCAAGGATACCTTCCATCCTTCGAAATATGTTATAACCCATTATCTTTCGAAGGATGTCTATAATCCTACAATATCTTTCGAATCCAGCCTTATCTTTCGACGCACATCCACCTTTCGGTTCATGTGTCATCTTTCGGTCAAACAGTCAAACAGTTATCTTTCGGTCTCAACTATGTTTCGTATACTAACATCTTTCGGTCAAAGTTATCCTTCGGTCAACACTACTATGGTTCGAAGGTCAAGCATCTTTCGGTCACATCTTTGTTTCGACAATAAGTATCTTTCGACAATAACTATGTTTCGAGTAGACAAGTATCTTTCGACATAATCAGTTACGTTTTCACAATCAGTTACGTTTTCACAGAAACAGAAACAGAAACAGAAACAGGAACCCTAATCGTCTGCAGCCGTCATCATCATTAACAATCATCCGAATTCATTTAGCACATCTCATCACAACGCAATCATCCTGAAATCATTGTCTAGCATGAACCCTAGCTTAAACGTATCCCAAAACCGACTAACACACAATATCGACACTAACAAAAATAATGGCCAATTCCAGATTAACGGCACTCATAAATCAGTATTCAACCGTAACGAGTTTCACATAGAATCATATATATATATATATCCGACAACAACAATCCTATGGGAAATCTATATCCTCAATATCGTAACAAGAACCCTAATATTTAACATAAATTTCAGATTACATCAACAATCAAAACACACGACACGTGAGCACATACGCAGAGGAACGAACGATCAAATCAAATAGATTTACTAACCGAGATGAGGGTTTGGTCACGCAAAGGTTTCCGGTGGTTTCTGGTTTGCCGTCACAGTGAAATAGTTCTAGGGTTGAGAAAAATGACAGTCGACTACGTGCATTCACGTATAAATACGTATTACAGAAATGGGCCAAGCCCATCTGAAAGACTGGGCCGAAGGATCTGAATTCCAGTCGAAGGATATGTTTCGTGGCCGAAGGATGTCGAAGGATAAAGTCCTTGGTCGAAGGATATGTTTCGAGATCCTTCGAACCGAAAGTTGATCCTTCGAATCGAAGGATATGTTTCGATCTAGACTAAGTGTTTTAATAATATTTCTAATATTATATTCTACCACAGCAAGTAATCACATATATGCAACACGACAATACGTTTCATTAAAACACAACGCATACAATTTCAAGTCCACAATCCAGACAACCAAACAGTCAAAGTCAACGCGCATTTAATGCGAAAGTGAAAGTCAGAAACTCGAGTTGTCACATTATCCCCAACTTAAAAGAAATTTCGTCCCGAAATTTGGTACGCACTCACTGAGGAAGCTAGGTAAGTTACATTGTTCACTGGTTTTCCTGGGGTGTCACATCATCCCCCCGTTGGTTTGGAATTTCGTCCCGAAATTCAGTAGTAGTAGCTTCAGCCTCAGAAGTGGTTGCATTGGTTTCGAATAGCTGGGGGTACTTTTCTTTCATCTGGTCTTCGCGTTCCCAGGTATACTCTGGACCACGCTGGGAGTTCCAACGAACTCGAACAAGAGGGATTCTCTTGTGTTTGAGGACCTTAACATCCCGGTCCGTGATTTCAACTGGTTCCTCGACGAACTGCAACCGCTCATCGATAGTGAGTTCCTTAAAAGGAACTATAAGGGTTTCATCTGATAGACATTTCTTCAGATTCGACACGTGAAAAACATTGTGAACTGCACCGAGTTCAGCTGGTAGGTTTAATCTGTAGGCTACTTTGCCAATCTTTTCTAAGATTTCGAATGGTCCGACGTACCGCGGATTCAGTTTGCCTCGTTTACCAAATCGAACCACACCCTTCCAGGGTGAAACTTTCAATAAAACCCGGTCCCCGACCTCAAATTCCAATGGCTTTCTACGCTTGTCCGCGTAGGCTTTCTGACGGTCGCGTGCTGCCGCCATGCGTTGTCGTATCTGTGCAATCTTTTCTGTGGCGTCCACTACAATATCTGGACCCGTAATCTGACTATCCCCCACCTCTGCCCAACAGAGAGGTGACCGGCATTTACGTCCGTACAATGCCTCGAATGGAGCGGCTTGAATGCTGGTATGGTAACTGTTATTGTACGAGAACTCCACCAAAGGGAGGTGCTTTTCCCAGCCGTTGCCGAAATCGATAACACACGCTCGAAGCATGTCTTCTAGAGTTTGAATAGTTCGCTCAGACTGCCCATCCGTCTGAGGATGATATGCTGTGCTCATGTCTAACCGTGAGATGAAGGATTTGTGCATCGCTTGCCAAAGCTCTGACGTGAATCGTGCATCGCGATCCGAGATAATGGAAGTGGGCACTCCGTGCCTCGAAACAACTTCTTTCAAGTAAATGTCTGCTAGGGTAGAAAACTTATCCGTTTCTTTGATCGGCAGGAAGTGTGCAGACTTGGTGAGTCGATCAACTATGACCCATATTGTATCGTTTCCACGCTGAGATCTAGGCAGACCGGTAACAAAATCCATGGAAATTTCTTCCCATTTCCATTGTGGTATCTTAGGCTGCTGAAGTAGACCAGCTGGTTTCTGATACTCAACCTTGACTCTCGCACAGGTTAAGCATTTTCCAACGTATGTAGCGATGTGAGCCTTCATACTAGGCCACCAATAAGTAGTGCTAATGTCGTGGTACATTTTATCCGACCCTGGATGTACCGAATAGCGAGACTTGTGGGCTTCATCCATTACAAGCTCGCGTAAACCGCCATAAAGTGGGACCCAAATACGCCCCGTTACATAGTAGGCGCCGTCTTCCTTTTGTTCCATGCGTTGCCTTGAGCCGCGTAAGGCTTCAGCTTTGACGTTTTCGGGTTTCAGTGCTTCTAACTGAGCAGCTCGTATCTGTGCAGGAAGACTGGACTGAATAGTAAGTTGTAGCGCTCGCACGCGCTTAGGTAGAGTGTCTTTCCGACTGAGGGCATCAGCCACAACATTGGCCTTGCCGGGATGATACTTGATGGCGCATTCGTAGTCGTTTAGAAGTTCAACCCATCTCCGTTGACGCATATTCAAATCCTTTTGCTTAAGAATATGCTCGAGACTCCTGTGATCGGTGTAAATCGTGCACCTGGTACCGTACAGGTAGTGTCGCCATATCTTAAGCGCGAAAACAACAGCTCCCAGCTCTAAATCGTGCGTCGTGTAGTTCCGTTCATGAACCTTGAGTTGCCGCGAAGCGTAGGCTATCACTTTATCACGTTGCATCAACACACATCCAAGACCCTGGATGGATGCATCACAGTATACCACGAAGTCATCTGTGCCCTCTGGCAATGAAAGAATAGGTGCGCTGCAAAGCCTATCCTTTAAGTACTGAAAAGCGGTCTCTTGCGTATTACCCCATCTGTAAACGACACCTTTCTGTGTTAGCATAGTAAGTGGTTGCGCGATCTTTGAGAAGTCTTTAATAAATCGCCTGTAGTAACCCGCCAAACCCAAGAATTGGCGTATTTCTGTCGGTGTACGTGGTGCTGGCCAGTTTCTGATCGAATCAACCTTGGATGGATCAACATGAATCCCATCCTTGTTCACCACATGGCCTAAGAAGTGGACTTCACGAAGCCAGAAGTCGCATTTTGAAAACTTTGCGTACAGTTGCTCTTTTCGAAGAAGTTCCAAGATAAGACGTAAGTGCTGCTCGTGCTCCTCCTGACTCTTGGAGTAAATCAGGATGTCGTCGATGAAAACAATGACGAACTTGTCGAGGTAGGGTTTGCACACCCTGTTCATAAGATCCATAAATACTGCAGGCGCGTTTGTAAGCCCGAACGGCATAACCAAGAACTCGTAGTGACCGTAGCGAGTTCTGAAAGCGGTTTTGGAGACGTCCTCATCCCGGACTCTCAGCTGATGATACCCTGACCTTAAATCAATCTTGGAATAGTAACACGACCCTTGCAACTGGTCGAATAGGTCATCTATGCGCGGAAGAGGATAACGGTTCTTCACCGTCACCTTATTGAGTTCGCGGTAGTCGATGCACATCCTGAACGTACCGTCTTTCTTCTTCACAAATAACACTGGAGCTCCCCAAGGCGAAGAGCTTGGACGAATAAAACCCTTTTCCAAGAGCTCTTGTAGCTGCTTTGACAGTTCTTCCAGTTCGGTTGGAGCTAAACGATACGGTGCGGGGCTATTGGTGCTGCTCCAGGAGCTAACTCAATCTGAAACTCAACTTGACGATGAGGAGGTAAACCAGGTAAATCTTCAGGAAACACTTGAGGAAAATCACGCACAACTGGTATATCCTCCAGCTTCTTTTCCTTTGTTGATGCGTCAGTGACAAGTGCCAGAATGGCAGTATGTCCCTTTCGTAAACATTTCTGCGCCTTTAAGTAAGAGATGATGCCAACCACAGCACCACTCTTGTCACCTTGTACTTCGAGAGGTTCTTGACTGGAGCGAGGAATACGAATAACTTTTTCTTTGCATAAGATCTCCGCATGATGTTGGGATAACCAATCCATACCGATGACGACGTCGAAACTACCCAAAACTATGGGTATAAGATCAATCGGGAAAGTCTGACCCGCTAGAACAATACTACAACCCTTGACTATATGCGCGGCTTCTACACTTTTACCATTGGCTAGTTCTACGACGTGTTTGGTGTCTAGAGGTGTTGGTGTACGTTTTAATAATTTACTCATTTTCAAGGACATATAACTTGTATCAGCACCCGAATCAAACAAGACAGTAACATAAATATCGTCGAGAAGAAACTTACCCATAACCACATTGGGATCATTCACTGCGTCTCCTCGACCCAACACAAAAGCACGACCACGAGCTTCATTGCCGTTGTTGTTGTTGTTTCCCCCGTTGTTGTTGTTACCATTACCCTGATTGTTGTTATGGTTGTTGTTGTTCTGGTTTCTGTTCAGCTGAGGGCAATGCCTTTTGAAGTGACCCTCTGCACCGCAATGAAAACACCCTTTGTTACCCTGCTGCTGATTCTGCTGTGCTTGAGGTTGCTGCTGATTCTGGTTTGCAGGTTGAGGGCTTCTACAATCTTTGGCCTCATGACCCGTCTTGAGGCATCTTTGACAACGAACCTGGTTACACTGGCCACGATGATGCTTGTTGCAGGTGTTACACTTTGGAAGATTTCCTCGATACCTTCCCTGTCTGTGGCTGCCTGAGGAGTGCTGACTTGGACTCTGGTAACTGTCTGTCTTTCGCTGTTGAGCTTGTGACTGCACTGAAGCTGATCCCTTGCTAGAATCCCCATCCCATTTTCTCTTACTTTCACTGGGAGTAGCAAGTGTAGTAGAAGCAGTAGCGGTAGCAGTAGCACTGATACGCTTAGGCAGTTTATTCTGATCCACTGCCTGATCGGTGATGCGGTGAGCGAGACGCTGGATTTCCTGGATGTTGTTGAGATTAGCCGAGGTAACGTGGCTCTGTATTTCTGGTGCCAACCCTTTGAGATACAACTCAATACGCTTGTATGGAGGGTCCACCATAGTTGGACATAACACAGCCAACTCATTCGATCTCTTGGTGTAAGCTTCGATTTCCGAACCAACCATTTTCAAGTTATACAACTCATCCTCCAACTTGTGAATGTCTTCTCTAGTGCAGTATTCCCTCTTGATCAATTCTTTGAAATCATTCCAGGGTGTGGCGTTAGCAACTGCCAACCCTAAGATCTGCACTTGTGCGTTCCACCAAGTGAGCGCAATCCCTTCAAGTGTGCCAGTGGCGAACTTCACCCTGCGAGCCTCAGGGCATTCACACATTTCGAAAACCGACTCGAGCTTTTCAAACCAGTGGAGGAGTCCAACTGCTCCCTCCGTGCCACTGAACGAGCTAGGACGACATTCCATGAAATTCTTGAAGGTGCACCCAGGCTGTTGCTGAGCGGGTTGACCTATTGTGTACGAATAGGGCAAAGTTAAGTACGAGAATTAATGTAGGATCTAAAGATCCTAGTGTCTATACTGCAGGGTATACTACCTGCTTGGGCGGCTGCAACTGCCGCAGCAACGAGAGCCTCTAGCTGGGCTTGAGTCATGGTAATTCGTGCGGCCATTGATCTTCACATCAAAGGCAACATAAGTGAGAAAGGTTCGCGAACAGTGCGATGACAGAAGAGTGTAAGCACATAAGTATTCTCATGCAATGACAAGTTGTGAGCAAGGTAATGTAAGCATACTACGAGCAAAGTTCTATGCAAATTCTAGCAATGTAGGCAATAAACATAAACCTTATTACCTAGGAAGTTGAGTCTTGCACGTGGAGCGAAGCGTCGTTGTGGATCGTTGAGAGCACTGTTCTGGTTATAGTCTGGTTTTAATAAAAACGTTTTCCCATATTAAAACCAAGTTCTCTATAACCAATGGCTCTGATACCAATCTGTCACACCCCCAAAATCCACCTGCGGAGTATCACCGCTTGGGAGCGTGACTGACCAGGATCAAGCCACCAATCATACAGAACATTGTATAAAGTAAAAGTAAACACATTATAATCCAAACCATTTCCATATGAAAGGTGTTTCCAAAACATAAGTAAGTTAACATTGTTTAGCGGAAGCGTATTATTGTAAAACCCATAGCAAATAAGTATCAAACATCAAAAGTGTTTAACAAGGTGATCACGATCCAAGCCCCACAACGACCAGCTTCTCCGTGTGCAAGCTCCAAGTACCTAACGATCTGCAAGGCATGTAACAGAATGATCAACAAACTAGTTGAGCGAGTTCACAGAAAGTAAATGCGTAATAGTAAGTTCGTTTGTAACAGGTGGCTCTACTGGGCCGACTGTATGTTCTATTGGTGGTGGTGTTCCACGTTGTATAACCACTAGACTACTCGTAACTATAGGTATCCTTCACAACCGAGGATAGTGATCAATATAAGTAGAGTATCCTGCACATCCGAGGATAGTGATCAGTGTATGTATCCTTCACAACCGAGGATAGTGATCAGTATAGGTATCCTTCACAACCGAGGATAGTGATCAGTATAAGTATCCTTCACAACCGAGGATAGTGATCAGTATAAGTATCCTTCACAACCGAGGATAGTAATATGGTAGTCTAGTCATAGTGTCAGTAGTGTATCTATTCATCCTTATCCTTTCAATCCCATTCCCAACACCCCGGGAATCCCATGCCTTGGTAAGAGTGTGAACTCACCTTGGTTTGCTCGGTATGCTAGGTTATGTACTCACAAGTAATTAATCAAGTCCTATTGTATGCACGTATAACAAATCAGTTCATGTTTGAAATGATACGCATGCAAGTCAAGTGTCACACAAATACAATGTAAACATTCATCATCTAGCATGGCATGTCAAATAGTTCAAGGATACCTTCCATCCTTCGAAATATGTTATAACCCATTATCTTTCGAAGGATGTCTATAATCCTACAATATCTTTCGAATCCAGCCTTATCTTTCGACGCACATCCACCTTTCGGTTCATGTGTCATCTTTCGGTCAAACAGTCAAACAGTTATCTTTCGGTCTCAACTATGTTTCGTATACTAACATCTTTCGGTCAAAGTTATCCTTCGGTCAACACTACTATGGTTCGAAGGTCAAGCATCTTTCGGTCACATCTTTGTTTCGACAATAAGTATCTTTCGACAATAACTATGTTTCGAGTAGACAAGTATCTTTCGACACAATCAGTTACGTTTTCACAATCAGTTACGTTTTCACAGAAACAGAAACAGAAACAGAAACAGGAACCCTAATCGTCTGCAGCCGTCATCATCATTAACAATCATCCGAATTCATTTAGCACATCTCATCACAACGCAATCATCCTGAAATCATTGTCTAGCATGAACCCTAGCTTAAACGTATCCCAAAACCGACTAACACACAATATCGACACTAACAAAAATAATGGCCAATTCCAGATTAACGGCACTCATAAATCAGTATTCAACCGTAACGAGTTTCACATAGAATCATATATATATATATATATCCGACAACAACAATCCTATGGGAAATCTATATCCTCAATATCGTAACAAGAACCCTAATATTTAACATAAATTTCAGATTACATCAACAATCAAAACACACGACACGTGAGCACATACGCAGAGGAACGAACGATCAAATCAAATAGATTTACTAACCGAGATGAGGGTTTGGTCACGCAAAGGTTTCCGGTGGTTTCTGGTTTGCCGTCACAGTGAAATAGTTCTAGGGTTGAGAAAAATGACAGTCGACTACGTGCATTCACGTATAAATACGTATTACAGAAATGGGCCAAGCCCATCTGAAAGACTGGGCCGAAGGATCTGAATTCCAGTCGAAGGATATGTTTCGTGGCCGAAGGATGTCGAAGGATAAAGTCCTTGGTCGAAGGATATGTTTCGAGATCCTTCGAACCGAAAGTTGATCCTTCGAATCGAAGGATATGTTTCGATCTAGACTAAGTGTTTTAATAATATTTCTAATATTATATTCTACCACAGCAAGTAATCACATATATGCAACACGACAATACGTTTCATTAAAACACAACGCATACAATTTCAAGTCCACAATCCAGACAACCAAACAGTCAAAGTCAACGCGCATTTAATGCGAAAGTGAAAGTCAGAAACTCGAGTTGTCACAATAAGTATAGCTAGTGGGGGCTTCCCATACTAGTGTGTACTAAAGGTGGGGGCTTCCCATGTTCATCCTGGCTAATGAGGGCTTCTCATTAACGGTACTTACTAGACTAACTTCTGACCATGTGTTCTTCTTTACCGAGAACAGGAATACGTACAGGGTCACGTAGGCTTTACGTGACGTGCCCTTCCCCGAGGACATGGTACGCGTGGGGGCTACGTAGGCTTTACGCAGCGTGGCCTTCCGACCCGGAAGCCAGTAGATGGTATTGGGTTACGTAGGCTTTACGTAACGTGTCCTCCCGACCCGGGAGACAAATGTCAAACATACTGGGTTACGTAGGCTTTACGTAACGTGTCCTGACTAACCTGAGGACGATGGTCTATAGTCTGGTATATGCGTAAGTACGAGTAACTCCTTTTACAATAACATATCCAACCCAATTCCCAACCCGGGAATCCCATGCCTTGGCTGTGTGAACTCACCTTGGTTTGCTCGGCAGACACACAAATAAAGACTCTTGAACTAAGGGTGGTCAACCACGTCCTAACAGGGTTACCACATAAGTCAGATTCGGTCCAAGCATTGCACGTATGCTATCACATAAGTAATCACGTATAGTCATGGCAAACACGTACACGTATCAGCAATCCAACAAACAATCTAAGTGTTCGGCCCAATCATAACCCGGCCCAATTAACAAAACAGTCCAGACTCTCAATCGGCCCAAATAGTAAACGCATACAAGTCCATAATAAACAGTCCACAAATCAAATCATTGGGCCCAACTGATTGGGCTCGTGACAGCGAAGACCCAAAACAGTGGTATGTGCAAAGGATGGTCTCGACTCGCAACGGGGTTACGAGTCGCAACGGGGATCTCGAGTCGTAACAGTTGGATACGAGTCGCAACAGGTGGTCTCGGTTCATCATGGTTTGGTTACGAGTCGCAATCTGACTCGCAACCATGATTGCGGCTTGTGCTGTTTGTGGTCTCGAGTGGGGTTCCGACTCGCAATGAGCGATGCCGAGTCGCAACCGTGCGTGTGTACTGGTTCCCTGATTTCATGCATAATGATAACATCTAATCCGTGATTTCAGCAAACACTTTAGGCAGCTTCATAATTCCGATCAATCAACAGTTTATTTCAGATTTCATGCATATTCAGAACAATCCAAGAACCTCAAACCGGCAATTAAATCAGTAATCATGCATATGAACAATATTAACATTCATAACAATACATACATTCTAACATGGATCCCGATTACCAACTATACCCGATCAAACAATGCCTAACAGCCGATTACTTATCTACTCGGTGCTTATATCCAAACCATCAATTAGCGTGATCATATTTAGCATACATGAGTCGATTAACAAAACTAAATCAATTAGCATCCTAATCAATACGTTAACAAGAATCCTCGGCTAAGCAAACATCAACATGCAACCAATCCGTCAATCATTTAACAAGCAACTTAATTATCAAACACTAACCGGTTGGATTGGAACAAAGAGAGGGTGAGCCGAGAAGTGTTGTTCGCCGTCGGGGATCCAAGCAGCCGAGAGAGAGAGAGAGAAAGAGTCTAGGGTTGTTGTGTGTGTGTTTGTGATTTTGCAAAAACAAGGAAACAAAACCCCTAATTCCGATTTTGTGTTGCGAGTGGGGGAGTGGGCCAAGCCCACTCGGCTGCCTAATGAAACCGTGAACAGGGAGTGGCCCAATGGGGCTTGTGCACTCGTATGAAGTGTTGTGCGGTTCGGGTTTGGCTCGATAAAGATAAACATAACACACACATATAAAAAGCACATAATATCATAACATTCATTAGTTCGAAATGTCACATAAGCACGTAACGTTACATCAAAGCAAGTCTAAAGTTCGAGTTGTCACAGGAATCCCATGCCTTAGTAGAAGTGTGAACTCACCTGGGTTTGCTCGGCAGACAATAAAATGCTCAAGTATACAAGTAAGGGATCAACCACGTCCTATCATGGTTACTTATGCAAGTTAGGTTCGTACTCAACTATTGCACGTATAAGCTACACGTATGTATACACATATAATCATGGCAAGAATCACGTATGCATGTGAACAGGTAAGAGCATAGCATTAACATTCATATGCGATCCAATGTCTAAGCCCGAAATACAAACAGCCCAAATATCATGTCGGCCCAAACAGATAAGCAGTCCAATAAAATAACAGTCATAAGATTGGGCCCGTGACAGTGTAGGCCCAATACAGTGTACGTGCAGCTAGTCTCGAGTCGCAACCGGCGATCTCGAGTCGCAACCGGGATTACGAGTCACAACAGCTGATTACGAGTCGCAACAGGAGGTTGCGAGTCGCAATGGTGGTTTCGGTTCATCATGGTCCGGTTACGAGTCGCAACGGGACTCGCAACCATGGTTCCGGCTGATGTTGTTGTGTGGTCTCGAGTGGGGTGCCGACTCGCAATTGATGATACCGAGTCGCAACCGTGTGTGTGTAACAGCTTTCCTGATTTCATGCAATTCAGTTACAACATTTATGCAAATCAATTATCGTTGTCAGTTTCCAAAATTCAATTAACAACTAACAGTTTACCATCCAAGAAATTATCGATCAAACAGGGTTTTCTAAACCTTTAATTCGTATGAACAACAACATGAACAACCCTTAAACAATTCATCAATAATTATACATTCTAACATGGATCTCGATTACCAATTATATCCGATCAAACAATACATAACAGCCGATCCATCATACATTCATATATATCCGATTCGTGTGCAAGCCGATTACATGATCATTATCTATCATTGATTAGTAACATCCAATCTACGTTATCATACACAACATGTTAACAAGAATCCTTCGGGTATCAAGCAATCATCAATATACAAACAATAACACACAACCAATAACATAATCACTAACCGGATTAAAGAAGGAGAAGAGGGTGATCCGAGTAGGGGATGCTCTTGCCGTCGGGTTCCAAGCAAGCCGAGAGAGAGAGAGCAAGTAGGGTTTGTGTGTGTGATGTTTTGTAACAACAATGAGAATCAAACCCTTACCAAAGGGTTTAGTGTTTGCGAGTGGGGAGTGGGCCGAGCCCACTCGGTTGCCTAATGGGTCCGCGTACAAGGTGTGGCCCAAAGGGCTTGTGCACTCGAATGTAGTGTTGTGCGGTTTGGGTTCGTGAACACATAATCATACATACACACATAATGCACATAAACATAACATACCAAGTATTCATTCAATTAATAACGTTCTCGGAAACACGTATCGTTACACAAAGTAAGTCTAAAGTTCGAGTTGTCACATATTAGGCTTATCAGTAGGCTAAACTCTATCCCATACCCTTACAATCAAAGAAGATAAGCAAACCGAGCAAAGCAAAAGCAAAGGTGAGTTCACGAACTTTCTACAACGCACGACCATCCTCCAGAGGTAGGATGCCACTCCACTAATCTTCGCACACATGCCTGTAGGGCCGCGATGCGATGCGACGCGACGCGATACGGATACTAACCTTCGCACACATGTCTGGGAGACCGCGATACGGGCTAGTATGCCAGTGAACCAACCGTGAACTCACTCAACTTTGTTGTTGACTCGTTGTTACATGCCTTGCAGGTTGTTAGGTCCCTAGCTTAAGGAGCTTGCACTGGGAGGCGTGGTCGTTGTGGGGAAAACTTATATTAAACTTATGTTTTGCTTCCGCTGTAAACTCAAACTATGTTTTGACACCAATTGTATTGTGTTGGTTTTTATAAATAAACTACATGTTTGTTCAATATGATTTGTGGCTATGATCCTGGGCATGTCACGCCTCCAAGGCAGGGTGGGGTTTTGGAGGGGTGTGATATAATGCCCATAACGTGTTCTGAATGCAGTCATTAGTACACTTTCCTCTTGAATCCTTAACTGATGGTATCCAGATCGAAGATCGATCAGCTTGATCCTTGCAACTGATCAAATAAGTCATCAATCCTCGGTAGCGGGTACCGATTCTTGATTGTGAGCTTGTTCAGTTCTCCGTAATCGATACACATCCGCAGAGTTCCATCCTTTTTCTTCACGAACAACACTGGAGCTCCCCAGGGTGAGAAGTTTGGCCTTATGAATCCTTTATCCAACTGTGACACCCCAGGAAGACCAATAAACCACGCAACTTAACTAGCTTACTCAGTAACCGCATGCTAAATTTCGGGACGAAATTTCTTTCAAGTTGGGGATAATGTGACAACTAGAGTTTTCAAGATTTCCATCTTCACACTAATTGTACGTTAGCTGTTCAGTGGTTTGTTTGCCTTGTAATCATACGTGTTTAATATATGTTGAGATGTTATGAGACTACTGTGTTATGTGTTTAGTGTTATAAACTTGTGATATGTTTAGCTTGATGACACTTATGGTTTCACACTAGTAACCTCGACGAAACGACTTGTGTTTCGCCGCCAACCAACTCGACGAAACAACTTATGTTTCGTCATAAACATTCCGACGAAACAGGGTGTTTCGCCGGCCCAACATTTTGCCGAAGCCCATTAAGGGCCCAGTACGTTATGCGAATATTTATTGTGTATCACGGTTCCATTCGTCACGCTTTTAGAAAATAAGAAACCCTAGAGCTCTCTCTCTCTATTGACGGCGACTGTGTGCCCTCGAAGCTCTCTGAATCGATCAAGTTATTGTTCTGTTCATCGCAGTTAGTGTTTAACCCCTTGCATGATTGTTTGATTGATATCATCGGTAACTGCTTAATTGAAATCACTAGGGATTGATGCTAAGTAATGTTATGTTCATGTTTAGATGATGACTTGGTTATAATAGGATCTAGTTTATCGGTTACGGTTCGTGTGTCGAGATCGGATTGCTTGTTGATGAACCAGTAAATAGATAGGGTTGATGTCTTGTTATAAATCGTTCAGATTAGAGCTAATGTTTGTGATCTCAATTGTTTATGCCACTGTTCATGATCAGTATGAAGGACGAAACAAGTGTGTTTCGCCGAGGGTAATCACCACGAAACAGAGGGTGTTTCATCTAGGCCTTGACTGATTATTTGTGAACACATACCTTAGCATACCGAGCAAACCAAGGTGAGTTCACACTCTTACCAAGGCATGGGATTCCCGGTGGGTTGGGAATGGGATTTGTATGACTACCCGTACTTTCATCATTACTAGACTACTTATTACTGTCCTAGGACTGGGAAGGACGCGAGTGCCAAATCCTATGTAAAACCTACGTACTATTGTCCTCGCTTTGGGAAGGACACCAGTGTTAAAACCTACGTAAAACCTACGTACTACTGTCCTCGGTTTGGGAAGGACACCAGCGCTAAACCTACGTACTCGCTACGTACCACTGTCCTCGGATAGGGAAGGGCACCTACGTAAAACCTATGTAAACTCATACTTACCACTGTCCTCGGATTGGGAAGGACACCTATAGATACAACTAGTCTAGTAACATACAACATGGGAAGCCCCCACTTATTATTGTAAAGGTTTGGGAAACAAGGGTACTGGGTAACGCATGGTTATGAAACGAACGTACGATTTCTGAAACGAACTCATTAACTGAACAATCAACTGTGAACTCGCTCAACTTGTTGTTGACTCGTTGTTACATGCCTTGCAGGTCGATAGGTACTCTTGGAGCTTGCACAGGGAGGCGCGGTCATTGTGGAACATGGACAGTGGATGCCATGTTAAAAACATTATGACATTTCGAACTTAATACTTACGTTGGGTTTTCACATTTATGCTTCCGCTAAACACTTAACTATGTTTCGATTTGAACACCTTTTGTATTGATGGGTTGAACTTTATTTATTACTTACAATGTTCAATATGATTGGTGGCTTGATCCGGGTCAGTCACGCCTCCGAGCAGTGATACTCCGCGTGTGGATTTTGGGGGTGTGACAGATTGGTATCAGAGCCATTGGTTATAGTGAACTTGGTTTTAATAAGGGGAAAAAGCTTTTGTTAAAACCAGACTATAACCTGTACAGTGCTCAACGATCCACAACGACGCTTCGCTCCGCGTGCAAGACTCAACACTAAAGGTGATATGATTTATGTTTATATTGCCCACTTGCTAGTTACATAGGACATTGCTCGTGGTATGCTTAGTTAAACATAACAACTATTGTTTGAAAACACATGTGTGCTTACTTTCTTCTGTCATCGCACTTTCGCGAACCTCTCTCACTCATGTTTCCTTTGGTGTGAAGATAATGAGTGGACGTATCAACATGACTCAAACCCAGCTGACGGCTTTAATTAACGAACAAGTTGCTGCGGCACTTGCAGCTGCTCAAGCAGGAGGTATACCCTGCAGTCGTAACTCACTATAGGATCTTTAGATCCTACCCTCATAGACCAACTCTTGTGTTTAACCTTGTCCTGTTCTTATACACAACAGGTCTGAACGCTCAGCCACCTGTATGCACGTTCAAGACTTTTATGGAATGTCGTCCTAGTACTTTCAGTGGCACTGAAGGGGCCGTTGGACTCCTCCACTGGTTCGAGAAGCTCGAATCAGTCTTCGAGATGTGTGAATGCCCTGAGGCTCGAAGGGTGAAGTATGCCACTGGCACTCTCGAAGGCACTTCGCTGACTTCGTGGAATGCGCAAGTTCAGATGTTGGGGTTAGCGGCTGCTAATGCCACCCCATGGAACGACTTCAAGGAACTGATCAAGTGGGAATACTGCACTCGTGATGACATCCACAAGTTGGAAGTGGAGTTCTTTAACCTGAAGATGACTGGGTCAGAGATAGAGGCGTATACGAAGCGATCTAATGAACTGGCAGTGTTATGTCCAACTATGGTGGATCCTCCCATCAAGCGTATCGAACTGAATCTCAAAGGCTTAGTACTAGAGATTCAAAGCCATGTGACATCTGCCAACCTTGCTACTATCCAGGATGTTACTCGCCTTGCTCATCGTCTCACAGACCAGGCAGTGGAACAGAACATGCTGCCTAAGCGTATTGGTGCTACTATCACTACTACTACTTCTGCTATTCCCAGTGACAACAAACGAAAATGGGATGGAACCTCCAGCAAGGGTTCGACTACAGTTTAGTCCCAGGCACAGCAGCGAAAGATCGATGACTACCAGAGTCCTGGTCAGCAATCTTCTGGTAGTCAGGGGCAAGGTGGATATCGAGGAAACCACCCAAAGTGCAACAAATGCAACAGACACCACAGTGGTCAGTGCAACAAGGGACATTGTCAGAGGTGTCTCAAGATGGGTCATGAAGCCAAGGATTACAGGAGCTCACGACCTGTAAATCAGAATCGTCAGCAGTAGCAGCAAGCACCGCAGAATCAGCAACAGCAACAGGGAAACCGGGGATGTTTTCAGTGTGGCGCTGAAGGTCACTTCAAGAGACACTGTGTCACACCCCCAAAATCCACCTGCGGAGTATCACCGCTTGGGAGCGTGACTGACCAGGATCAAGCCACCAATCATATTGAACATGTAATTAAATAGCAAAAGTTATCCATCAATACGAAAGGTGTTTATCAAAACCAACATAGTTAAGTGTAGCGGAAGCATTTATATAAAACCCAACATAAGTGTTAATGTTTTGAAACGTCAAAAGTGTTTAATGAGTAATCACGATCCATCTGCCCACAACGACCAGCTCCTCCTTGTGCAAGCTCCATTAGTACCTAAGGTCCTGCAAGGCATGCAGCAGAGAGTCAACAACTAGTTGAGCGAGTTCACAGAAAGTAAATGTGTAATAGTACGTTCATGAGTATCAGGTGGCTCTACTGGGCCAGTATAGGTTCCTATTGGTGGGGGCTTCCCATGTTATTAATCCACTAGACTATGCGTAACCATATGTGTTCTTCACAACCGAGAACAGTAATACGTACAAGTTTACGTAGGATTTACGCAAGTATCCTTCACAACTGAGGATAGTGTACGTGGGGGTTTACGTAGGTTTTACGTAAGTGCCTTACACAACCGAGGCAGTAGTGAGTATCCGTTCACGCAGGTTTTACGTGAGTATCCTTCACAACCGAGGATAGCGAGTAACTTAGTTATACGTAGGTTTTACGTATGTGTCCTGCACAACCGAGGACGATGGTATGGTAGTCTAGTGACAGTGTCCGTATGAATCTATCCAACCTTATCCTTATCGATCCCATTCCCAACACCCCGGGAATCCCATGCCTTGGTAAGAGTGTGAACTCACCTTGGGTTGCTCGGCAGATACACACAAAAAGGGTTTCTTGCACTAAAAGTGGTCAACCACGTCCTAACAGGGTTACCATACAAGTCAGGTTTGGTGTTCAAGTATTGTACGTATGAATCACGTAAGTTAACATGTTAAAAAGCACGTATAGCCCATGGCAAATCACATAGTACACGTTAACACTTTAACAACAATAGTCAAGCACTCATCATGTCTAATTTGTACGATCCGAAAGACATAGTCCACTACACATCGGCCCAATAAGATTTAACAGTCCAATTAGCAGATACGTAAACAAGTCCATCTACCCGGCCCAGACAATTGGGCCCGTGACAGTGCAAGGCCCAAATCCGTGTGCATGTGTAACTGGTCTCGAGTCGCAACAAGAAGGTCTCGAGTCGCAACGGGACTCGCAACCCTGGTCTCGGCTTGTCATGGTCCGGTTTCGAGTCGCAATGGGACTCGCAACCGTGGTTTCGGCTCGTGCTGCTGTGTGTCGGTGTGAGGTCTCGAGTCGCAACGGGACTCGCAATCGTGGTTTCGGGTTATGCTGCTTGTGGTTTCGAGTCGAAATTATGAGGTCTCAACTCGCAATCTATGTCGCAACTAGGTGTGTAACTGGTTTCCATAATTCATGCAACAATTATTCCGTGATTCTAGCAATCATCTTTGGCAGTTTCGGAAACAAATCAATCAACACAATATCCAACATACGGTTAACCTAATATCGATCAAACTAGCATAATCTAAGCAATTCATATGAACCCTAATATGAATAACAAGAACATTCAAACTATCCGATTTATTAATACTTACACATAAGAGCCGATTACATAACAATTATATCATCATTCAACCGATATCAAATCACAACTGATTTATTTGTTTTCGGGTAACATTCACAATTCAAACAACACCTAACCAGCCGAGTTCTTGCAAGTCATACGATTTACATACATGTAACACACCACAACTTATCATATGAGCAACCCTAATCATGAAATCACACATGTGATCATACATTACAAACATAATGTACAACACTCACCGATTGAGAGGAAGTGGGCAGGAAATGATCCGAACGTGTATCCTTGGTGCTGTCGGGTTTCAAGCAAACGAGAGAGAGAGAGAAGTCTAGGGTTTCTTGTTTGTGTTGTGTTTTGTAAAAGTGGGAGGATTACAAACACACCTAGTGTTATGCGTGTGAGGAGGGTGGGCCGAACCCAATCATGGGCTGCCCTTTTGGTCCGTGTGCAAACAATGCGGCCCAATGGCCTTGTGCGATTGGTTCGTGTTGTGTGGTTCGAGTTGTGTGTTTATCATACATGCACGTAACACATAAAGCACATAACATTTCATAAAATCATTAAATAGTAAACTTTCACATAAGCACGTAACGTTACAAGATAAGTCTAAAGTACGAGTTGTCACATTATCCCCAACTAAAAAGAAATTTCGTCCCGAAATTTGGTATGCACTCACTGAGGAAGCTAGGTAAGTTCAATCGTTCACTGGTTTTCCTGGGGTGTCACATCCTCCCCCCGTTGATCTGGAATTTCGTCCCGAAATTCCGCAGTAGTAGCTTCAGCCTCAGTAGTGGTTGCATCGAATAACTGGGGGTACTTTTCTGTCATCCTGTCTTCGCGTTCCCAGGTGTACTCTGGGCCACGTTTGGAGTTCCAACGTACTCGAACAAGAGGGATTCTCTTGTTTTTGAGGACCCTTACATCCCGGTCCGTGATTTCAACTGGTTCCTCGACGAACTGCAACCGCTCGTCGATAGTGAGTTCTTTGAAAGGAATGATGAGGGTTTCATCTGATAGGCACTTCTTTAGGTTCGACACGTGGAATACATTGTGAACTGCACCGAGTTCAGCTGGTAGGTTCAACTTGTAGGCTACCTTGCCTATTTTCTCAATGATTTCGAACGGTCCGACGTACCGCGGATTTAGTTTGCCCCGTTTGCCAAAGCGAACCACACCCTTCCAGGGTGAGACTTTAAGTAAAACCCGGTCCCCGACCTGAAATTCCAATGGCTTTCTACGCTTATCCGCGTAGGCTTTCTGACGGTCGCGTGCTGCCGCCATGTGTTGTCGTATCTGTGCAATCTTTTCTGTTGCGTCCACTACAATCTCTGGACCCGTAATCTGACTATCCCCCACCTCTACCCAACAGAGAGGTGACCGGCATTTACGTCCGTACAATGCCTCGAATGGAGCGGCTTGAATGCTGGTGTGATAACTATTATTATACGAGAACTCCACCAAAGGGAGGTGCTTTTCCCATCCGTTGCCGAAATCAATAACGCATGCCCTAAGCATGTCTTCAAGTGTTTGAATCGTTCGCTCAGACTGCCCATCCGTCTGAGGGTGATATGCTGTGCTCATGTCTAACCGTGAGCCGAAAGATTTATGCATCGCTTGCCATAGCTCTGACGTGAATCGTGCATCGCGATCCGAGGCATGAGCACTCCGTGCCTCGAAACAACTTCTTTAAGATAGACGTCTGCGAGAGTGGAGAACTTATCCGTTTCCTTTATAGCTAGGAAGTGTGCAGACTTGGTGAGTCGATCCACGATCACCCATATAGTATCATTCCCTCGCTGGGATCTAGGTAGGCCTGTAACGAAATCCATGGAAATTTCTTCCCATTTCCATTTAGGTATCGTAGGTTGCTGAAGTAGGCCCGCTGGTTTCTGGTATTCAACCTTGACTCTTGCACATGTCAAGCACTTTCCAACGTATGTAGCGATGTGGGCCTTCATGCTAGGCCACCAATAAGTAGTCCTGATATCGTGGTACATTTTATCCGACCCTGGGTGTACCGAGTAGCGAGACTTGTGTGCTTCGTCCATCACAAGTTCGCGTAGACCTCCATAAAGTGGGACCCAAATACGCCCCGTTACATAGAAGGCGCCGTCTGCCTTCTGTTCTAATCGCTCTCGTGAACTGCGTAAGGCTTCAGCCTTGACGTTTTCGGGTTTCAATGCTTCTACCTGAGCATCTCGTATCTGTGCAGGAAGGCTAGACTGAATCGTAAGCTGTAGCGCTCGCACGCGCCGTGGTAAAGTGTCTTTCCGACTGAGAGCGTCAGCCACAACATTGGGCTTGCCTGGATGGTACTTGATAGCGCATTCGTAATCGTTTAGTAATTCAACCCATCGCCGTTGACGCATGTTCAAATCCTTCTGCTTAAGGATATGCTCGAGACTCCTGTGATCGGTGTAAATCGTGCACCTGGTACCGTACAGGTAGTGTCGCCATATCTTAAGCGCGAAAACAACAGCTCCCAGCTCTAAATCATGCGTCGTGTAGTTCCGTTCATGAATCTTAAGTTGGCGCGAAGCGTAAGCAATAACCTTATCCCGCTGCATCAATACACACCCAAGACCCTGGATGGATGCATCACAATATACTACGAAATCGTCTGCGCCCTGTGGCAAAGAGAGGATAGGTGCACTGCAAAGCCTATCCTTTAGGTGCTGAAAAGCAGTTTCCTGGGGATCTCCCCAACGGTAGGTGACACCCTTCTGTGTTAGTAGCGTAAGCGGCTGAGCAATCTTTGAAAAGTCTTTAATAAACCGTCTGTAGTAACCCGCCAAACCCAAGAATTGGCGTATTTCCGTTGGAGTACGTGGTGCAGGCCAGTTCCTGATCGAGTCTACCTTGGATGGATCGACATGGATCCCATCCTTGTTCACTACGTGGCCTAGAAAGTGGACTTCACGAAGCCAGAAGTCGCATTTCGAAAACTTAGCGTATAGCTGTTCCTTCCGAAGGAGTTCTAAAATAAGGCGTAGGTGCTGGTCGTGCTCCTCCTGACTCTTGGAGTAGATCAGAATGTCGTCGATGAAAACAATGACGAACTTGTCAAGATAGGGTTTGCACACCCTGTTCAAAAGATCCATAAACACGGCAGGCGCGTTCGTTAATCCGAACGGCATGACAAGAAACTCGTAGTGGCCGTAACGAGTTCTGAATGCTGTTTTGGAGACGTCCTCCTCCCGGACTCTCAGCTGATGATAACCTGACCTCAGGTCTATCTTCGAATAGTAGCACGACCCTTGCAACTGGTCGAATAGATCATCTATGCGTGGAAGAGGATAACGGTTCTTCACCGTCACTTTGTTGAGTTCACGGTAGTCGATGCACATTCTGAACGTACCGTCTTTCTTTTTCACAAAAAGTACTGGAGCTCCCCAAGGCGAAGAGCTTGGACGAATGAAGCCCTTTTCCAAGAGCTCTTGTAACTGCTTTGACAGTTCCTCCAATTCTGATGGAGCTAGACGATATGGTGCGCGAGCTATGGGTGCTGCTCCTGGAGCGAGCTCGATCTGAAATTCGACCTGACGATGAGGCGGTAAGCCAGGTAAGTCCTCAGGAAACACCTGAGGGTAGTCACGTACAATTGGAATATCCTCCAATCTCTTTTCCTTCACTGATGCATCCGAAACGAGTGCCAAGATTGCGGTGTGACCCTTCCGCAGACACTTCTGAGCCTTCAAGAAAGAGATGATGCCAACCACAACACCACTCTTGTCGCCTTGAACTTCGAGAGGTTCTTGACCAGAACGAGGAATGCGAATTATCTTCTCACTGCATAAGATTTCTGCCTGGTGTTGGGATAGCCAATCCATCCCAATCACGACGTCGAAGCTACCCAGTACTATGGGAATGAGATCGATAGAGAAGGCTTGACCAGCTAGGATAAGATTACAACCCTGAACTACGTGCATGGCTTCTAGACGTTTACCGTTAGCTAACTCTACTACATGTTTGGTGGGTAAAAGTGTTGGTGCACGTTTTAGCAGTTGACACATTTTCACAGACATATAGCTTGCATCCGCACCCGAATCAAACAAAACAGTAACGTAAATATTGTCGAGGAGAAACTTACCCATAACTACGTTGGGATCGTTCACTGCGTCGCCTCGACCTGGTACGAATGCACGACCCCTTGCCTTGTTGCCGTTGTTGTTTCCCCCGTTGTTGTTGTTGCCATTGCCCTGATTGTTATGGTTGTTGTTCTGGTTCCTGTTTAGCTGAGGACAGTGCCTCTTGAAGTGGCCTTCTGCCCCACACTGAAAACATACTTTGTTGCCCTGTTGCTGATTCTGCTGTGCCTGTGGCTGCTGCTGGTTCTGGTTCGCAGGACGAGGGCTTCTACAATCCTTAGCCTCATGACCCATCTTGAGGCATCTTTGACAGCGACCCTTGTTACACTGGCCACCGTGGTGTCTACCACAGTTGTTGCACTTTGGGAGGTTCCCTCGATATCCGCCCTACCTGTGGCTACCTGAGGAGTGCTGGCTGGGACTCTGATAACTGTCAGTCTTCCGCTGCTGGGCCTGAGACTGAACTGAAGCTGATCCCTTGCTGGAATCCCCATCCCATTTTCTCTTACTGTCACTGGGAGTAGTAGGAGTAGCTGAAGTAGTAACGGTAGCAGTAGCGCTGATACGTTTAGGCAGTTTGTTCTGATCCACTGCCTGGTCTGTGATGCGGTGAGCGAGGCGTTGAATATCCTGGATGTTATCAAGATTAGCCGAAGTAACATGGCTCTAGATCTCTGGCGCCAACCCTTTGAGATACAACTCAATGCGCTTAATCGGAGGGTCCACCATAGTTGGACACAGCACGGCCAGTTCGTTTGACCTTTTGGTGTAAGCTTCAATCTCTGACCCAGTCATCTTCAGATGGTAAAACTCATCCTCCAGCTTATGGATGTCTTCCCGAGTACAATACTCCCTCTTGATCAGTTCCTTGAAATCATTCCAGGGTGTGGCGTTAGCAGCTGCCAACCCTAAGATCTGAACTTGGGCGTTCCACCAAGTTAGTGCTATTCCTTCTAGCGTGCCAGTGGCGTATTTCACCCTGCGAGCCTCAGGGCATTCACACATCTCGAACACAGACTCGAGCTTCTCAAACCAGTGGAGGAGTCCAACTGCTCCTTCAGTGCCACTAAAGGTACTTGGACGACAGTCCATGAAGTTCTTGAAAGTGCAGACAGGTTGCTGCGCGTGTTGACCTATTGTGTACGAATAGGACGAGATTAAATACGAGAGTTAATGCAGGATCTAAGGATCCTAGTATGAGTCTATACTGCAGGGGATACTACCTGCTTGAGCAGCTGCAAGTGCCGCAGCAAATTGAGCTTGAACGAGAGCCTCTAGCTGGGCTTGAGTCATGTTGATTCGTCCAGACATGATCTTCATTGTAGAAAGTAATGTAAGTGAGAGTGGTTCGCGAGTAGGGCGATGACAGAAAAGCGTAAGCACATAGGTATTCTCATGTAATAGAGTCATGTGTATCTAAGAGTAATGCGAGCAAAGTTCTAAGCAGTTCTAGCAAACAGGCAATAAACATAAACCTTATTACCTAGGATGTTGAGTCTTGCACGTGGAGCGAAGCGTCGTTGTGGATCGTTGAGAGCACTGTTCCGGTTATAGTCTGGTTTTAATAAAAACGTTTTCCCATATTAAAACCAAGTTCTCTATAACAAATGGCTCTGATACCAATCTGTCACACCCCCAAAATCCACCTGCGGAGTATCACCGCTTGGGAGCGTGACTGACCAAGCGTATTGGTGCTACTATCACTACTACTACTTCTGCTATTCCCAGTGACAACAAACGAAAATGGGATGGAACCTCCAGCAAGGGTTCGACTACAGTTTAGTCCCAGGCACAGCAGCGAAAGATCGATGACTACCAGAGTCCTGGTCAGCAATCTTCTGGTAGTTAGGGGCAAGGTGGATATCAAGGAAACCACCCAAAGTGCAACAAATGCAACAGACACCACAGTGGTCAGTGCCACAAGGGACGTTGTCAGAGGTGTCTCAAGATGGGTCATGAAGCCAAGGATTACAGGAGCTCACGACCTGTAAATCAGAATCGTCAGCAGTAGCAGCAAGCACTGCAGAATCAGCAACAGCAACAGGGAAACCGGGGATGTTTTCAGTGTGGCGCTGAAGGTCACTTCAAGAGACACTGTGTCACACCCCCAAAATCCACCTGCGGAGTATCACCGCTTGGGAGCGTGACTGACCAGGATCAAGCCACCAATCATATTGAACATGTAATTAAATAGCAAAAGTTATCCATCAATACGAAAGGTGTTTATCAAAACCAACATAGTTAAGTGTAGCGGAAGCATTTATATAAAACCCAACATAAGTGTTAATGTTTTGAAACGTCAAAAGTGTTTAATGAGTAATCACGATCCATCTGCCCACAACGACCAGCTCCTCCTTGTGCAAGCTCCATTAGTACCTAAGGTCCTGCAAGGCATGCAGCAGAGAGTCAACAACTAGTTGAGCGAGTTCACAGAAAGTAAATGCGTAATAGTACGTTCATGAGTATCAGGTGGCTCTACTGGGCCAGTATAGGTTCCTATTGGTGGGGGCTTCCCATGTTATTAATCCACTAGACTATGCATAACCATATGTGTTCTTCACAACCGAGAACAGTAATACGTACAAGTTTACGTAGGATTTACGTAAGTATCCTTCACAACCGAGGATAGGGTACGTGGGGGTTTACGTAGGTTTTACGTAAGTGCCTTACACAACCGAGGCAGTAGTGAGTATCCGTTCACGCAGGTTTTACGTGAGTATCCTTCACAACCGAGGATAGCGAGTAACTTAGTTATACGTAGGTTTTACGTATGTGTCCTGCACAACCGAGGACGATGGTATGGTAGTCTAGTGACAGTGTCCGTATGAATCTATCCAACCTTATCCTTATCGATCCCATTCCCAACACCCTGGGAATCCCATGCCTTGGTAAGAGTGTGAACTCACCTTGGGTTGCTCGGCAGATACACACAAAAAGGGTTTCTTGAACTAAAAGTGGTCAACCACGTCCTAACAGGGTTACCATACAAGTCAGGTTTGGTGTTCAAGTATTGTACGTATGAATCACGTAAGTTAACATGTTAAAAAGCACGTGTATCCCATGGCAAATCACATAGTACACGTTAACACTTTAACAACAATAGTCAAGCACTCATCATGTCTAATTTGTACGATCCGAAAGACATAGTCCACTACACATCGGCCCAATAAGATTTAACAGTCCAATTAGCAGATACGTAAACAAGTCCAGCTACCCGGCCCAGACAATTGGGCCCGTGACAGTGCAAGGCCCAAATCCGTGTGCATGTGTAACTGGTCTCGAGTCGCAACAAGAAGGTCCCGAGTCGCAACGGGACTCGCAACCCTGGTCTCGGCTTGTCATGGTCCGGTTTCGAGTCGCAATGGGACTCGCAACCGTGGTTTCGGCTCGTGCTGCTGTGTGTCGGTGTGAGGTCTCGAGTCGCAACGGGACTCGCAACCATGGTTTCGGGTTATGCTGCTTGTGGTTTCGAGTCGAGATTATGAGGTCTCGACTCGCAATCTATGTCGCAACTAGGTGTGTAACTGGTTTCCATAATTCATGCAACAATTATTCCGTGATTCTAGCAATCATCTTTGGCAGTTTCGGAAACAGATCAATCAACACAATATCCAACATACGGTTAACCTAATATCGATCAAACTAGCATAATCTAAGCAATTCATATGAACCCTAATATGAATAACAAGAACATTCAAACTATCCGATTTATTAATACTTACACATAAGAGCCGATTACATAACAATTATATCATCATTCAACCGATATCAAATCACAACTGATTTATTTGTTTTCGGGTAACATTCACAATTCAAACAACACCTAACCAGCCGAGTTCTTGCAAGTCATACGATTTACATACATGTAACACACCACAACTTATCATATGAGCAACCCTAATCATGAAATCACACATGTGATCATACATAACTTACAAACATAATGTACAACACTCACCGATTGAGAGGAAGTGGGCAGGAATTGATCCGAACGTGTATCCTTGGTGCCGTCGGGTTTCAAGCAAACGAGAGAGAGAGAGAGAAGTCAAGGGTTTCTTGTGTGTGTTGTGTTTTGTAAAAGTGGGAGGATTACAAACACACCTAGTGTTATGCGTGTGAGGAGGGTGGGCCGAACCCAATCATGGGCTGCCCTTTTGGTCCGTGTGCAAACAATGCGGCCCAATGGCCTTGTGCGATTGGTTCGTGTTGTGTGGTTCGAGTTGTGTGTTTATCATACATGCACGTAACACATAAAGCACATAACATTTCATAAAATCATTAAATAGTAAACTTTCACATAAGCACGTAACGTTACAAGATAAGTCTAAAGTACGAGTTGTCACACACTGCCCACAGTTAAATCAGAATCAGAATCAGAACCACAACCAAGGCAACAGGAACAATAACGAGAACAACAATGGGGGAAAAAATAATGACAATGGTGCTAGGGGTCGAGTGTTCGTGCTGGGTCAGGGTGAAGCAAGGAATGATCCTAACGTGGTGATGGGTAAGTTCCTTCTCGATGACTTTTATGTTATTGTTTTATTTGATTCGGGTGCCAATACCAGTTATGTGTCTCTAAAAGTTAGTCAAATGCTCAAGCGCATACCAACACTTTTGAACACCAAGCATGTCGTAGAATTAGCTAATGTTAAAAGTCTAGAGGCCACACACATAGTTCAGGGTTGTAATCTTGTCCTCGCTGGTCAGACTTTCTCTATCGATCTCATTCCTATAGTTTTGGGTAGTTTCGACATCGTCATTGGGATGGATTGGTTATCCCAACAGCAAGCAGAGATCCTATGCAAAGAGAAGATTGTTCGTATTTCCCGTTCTGGTAAAGAACCTCTCGAAATTCAAGGCGACAAGAGTGGTGCTGTGGTGGGCATCATCTCCTTTCTTAAGGCCCAGAAGTGTTTGCGAAAGGGTCACACCGCTATTTTAGCACTTGTTACTGACGCATCAACAAAAGAGAAGAGATTAGAGGATATTCGAGTAGTACGTGATTTTCCTCAAGTGTTTCCTGAAGATTTACCTGGGCTACCGCCTCATCGCCAGGTCGAATTCCAGATCGAACTAGCTCATGGAGAGCACCCATAGCTCGAGCACCTTATCGCTTAGCTCCAACTGAACTGGAAGAACTGTCCAAACAATTGCAAGAACTCTTGGATAGGGTTTCATTCTACCTAGCTCTTCGCCCTGGGGAGCTCCAGTATTATTTGTGAAGAAGAAAGACGGTACCTTCCGTATGTGCATAGATTACCGCGAACTAAACAATGTAACCGTGAAGAATCGCTATCCTCTTCCACGCATTGATGACTTATTCAACCAGTTGCAAGGGTCGAGCTTTTATTTAAAGATTGATCTGAGGTCAGGTTACCATCAATTGAGAGTCCGGGATGAGGACGTCTCCAAAACTGCATTCAGAACACGCTACGGCTACTACGAGTTTCTAGTCATGCCATTCGGATTAACAAACGCGCCTACAGTCTTCATGGAGCTTATGAACAGAGTGTGCAAGCCTTACTTATATAAGTTTGTATTCATCGATGACATCCTGATCTACTCTAAGAGTCAGGAGGAACACGAGCAGCATTTATGACTTATTTTGGAACTCCTCCGAACAGAATAGCTGTACGCTAAGTTTTCAAAATGCGACATCTGGCTTTGGGAAGTCCATTTCTTAGGCCACATGGTAAACGGGAATGGGATTCACGTTGATCCATCAAAGGTTGACTCGATCAAGAACTGGCCTGCACCACGTACACCGATAGAAATCCGCCAATTCTTGGGTTTGGCGGGCTACTATAGAAGGTTCATTAAAGACTTCTCGAAGATTGCGCAGCCGCTTACTCCACTGACTCAGAAGGAGGTCACCTATCGTTGGGGTGATGCTCAAGAATCAGCGTTCCAACATTTGAAGAGTAGACTTTGTAGCGCACCTATTCTCTCATTGCCTGAGGGCACAGACGATTTTGTGGTTTATTGCGACGCATCCATTCAGGGTCTTGGTTGTGTATTGATGCAACGTGACAAGGTCATAACCTACGCATCACGTCAACTTAAAGTTCATGAAAGAAATTACACTACACACGATTTGGAACTGGGAGCTGTTGTTTTCGCGCTTAAGATATGGAGACATTACCTGTACGGTACCAAGTGCACCATCTACACCGATCACAGGAGTCTCGAGCATATCTTCAAGCAAAAGGAGTTGAACATGCGGCAACGTCAATGGGTCGAGCTATTGAATGATTACGAATGTGCCATCAAGTACCATCCGAGCAAAGCAAATGTTGTGGCCGACGCCCTCACTCAAAAGGATACTACACCTAAGCGTGTGCGAGCATTACAACTTACCATCCAATCTAGTCTTCCTGCAAAGATACGAGATGCTGAGGTAGAAGCATTGAAACCAGAAAACGTCAGGGCTGAAGCCCTTCGTGGCTCAAGGCACCGGCTAGAACAAAAGGAAGACGGCGCCTATACGTAATAGGACGCATCTGGGTCCCACTCTATGGCAATTTACGAGAACTCGTAATGGACAAAGCACATAAGTCTCGCTACTCGGTACATCCTGGTTCGGATAAAATGTACCACGATCTCAGAACTACGTATTGGTGGCCTAGCATGAAAGCTCACATACCAACTTACGTTGGCAAATGTTTGACTTGTGCGAGAGTCAAGACGGAATATCAGAAACCATCGGACCTACTCCAACAACCAGAAATACCACAATGGAAATGGGAGCAAATTTCCATGGATTTCGTTACTGGCCTGCCTAGATCTCAACGTGGGAATGATACTATTTGGGTGATCGTGGATCGACTCACAAAGTCTGCACACTTCTTGGCTATCAAGGAAACAGACAAGTTCTCCACACTAGCAGACGTCTACCTTAAAGAAGTGGTCTCAAGGCAGGAGGTGCCCACCTCTATTATTTCCGATCGTGATGCACGTTTTACTTCAGAATTGTGGCAAGCAATGCACAAGTCCTTTGGCTCACGATTAGATATGAGCACAGCTTACCACCCACAAACGGATGGGCAGTCTGAACGCACCATCCAAACTCTAGAAGACATGCTTCGGGCATGTGTAATCGATTTCGGCAACGGCTGGGAAAAACATCTCCCGTTAGTGGAGTTTTCGTATAACAACAGTTACCACACCAGCATCCAAGCTGCTCCGTTCGAGGCATTGTACGGGCGTAAATGCCGATCACCTCTTTGTTGGGCAGAGGTGGGTGATAGTCAGATCACGGGTCCAGAACTTGTAGTAGACGCAACGGAAAGAATTGCTCAGATACGACAATGAATGGCGGCAGCTCGTGACCGTCAGAAAAGCTACGCTGATAAGCGCAGGAAACCACTCGACTTCTAGGTTGGGGATCGAGTGCTACTCAAAGTCCCACCTTGGAAAGGTGTAGTTCGTTTTGGCAAACGAGGCAAGCTCAATCCGCGATATGTCAGACCGTTCGATATCATTGAGAAAATAGGCAAGGTGGCCTACAAATTGAACCTACCAGCAGAACTCGGTGGGGTTCACAACGTATTTCACGTGTCAAATCTTAAGAAATTCTGTCAGATGAGACACTCATAGTTCCTTTGAAGGAGCTCACTATCGACGATCAGTTGCGATTCGTCGAGGAACCAGTTGAAATCACGGACTGAGACGCTAAGGTCCTCAAGCACACCAGAATACCTCTTGTTCGAGTTCGTTGGAACTCCCGTCGTGGCCCAGAGTTCACCTGGGAACAAGAAGATCAAATGAAACTCAAGTATCCCCAGTTGTTCAAGAACAATGCAACCACTACTGAGGCTGAAACTACTACAGAATTTCGGGACGAAATTCCAAATCAACGGGGGGATCATGTGACATCCCAGGAAGACCAGTAAACCACGCAACTTAACTAGCTTCCTCAGTAACCGCATTCTAAATTTCGGGACGAAATTTCTTTCAAGTTGGGGATAATGTGACAACTCGAGTTTTCAAGATTTCCGTCTTCACACTAATTGTACGTTAGTTGTTCAGTTGTTTGTTTGCCTTGTAATCATACGTGTTTAATATATGTTGAGATGTTATGAGACTACTGTGTTATGTGTTTAGTGTTATAAACTTGTGATATGTTTAGCTTGATGACACTTAAGGTTTCACACTAGTAACCTCGACGAAATGACTTGTGTTTCGCCGCCAACCAACTCGACGAAACAACTTATGTTTCGTCATAAACATTCCGACGAAACAGGGTGTTTCGCCGGCCCAACGTTTCGTCGAAGCCCATTAAGGGCCCAGTATGTTACGCGAATATTTATTGTGTATCACGGTTCCATTCGTCATGCTTTTAGAAAATAAGAAACCCCAGAGCTCTCTCTCTCTCTATTGACGGCGACTGTGTGCCCTCGAAGCTCTCTGAATCGATCAAGTTATTGTTCTGTTCATCGCGGTTAGTGTTTAACCCCTTGCATGATTGTTTGATTGATATCATCGGTAACTGCTTAATTGAAATCACTAGGGATTGATGCTAAGTAATGTTATGTTCATGTTTAGATGATGAGTTGGTTATAATAGGATCTAGTTTATCGGTTACGGTTCGTGTCTCGAGATCGGATTGCTTGTTGATGAACCAGTAAATAGATAGGGTTGATGTCTTGTTATAAATCCTTCAGATTAGAGCTAATGTTTGTGATCTCAATTGTTTATGCCACTGTTCATGATCAGTATGAGGGACGAAACAAGTGTGTTTCGCCGAGGGTAATCACGACGAAACAGAGGGTGTTTCGTCGAAGGGGATTCACGACGAAACAAGGGTGTTTCGTCGAGTGGGTAAACTGCACAGTAAACTCAGTTAGGTCTGTTAAGGGTTAACTGGGTTAGTTAGCTGTTGTTAAACAATAAGCATGACTTGCATGAACCTTTATAACTGTTAGATGTTATGTTGTTACTTGCATGAACGTGGTGATCTTGACTGTTAGTCTAACTTTGTGAATGTCAACTGATTATGTATACGTGCGTACTCTAGGCCTTGACTAATTATTTGTGAGCACATACCTTAGCATACCGAGCAAACCAAGGTGAGTTCACACTCTTACCAAGGCATGGGATTCCCGATGGGTTGGGAATGGGATTTGTATGACTACCCGTACTTTCATCATTACTAGACTACTTATTACCGTCCTCGGACTGGGAAGGACGCCAGTGCTAAATGCTATGTAAAACCTACGTACTATTGTCCTCGGTTTGGGAAGGACACCAGTGTTAAAACCTACGTAAAACCTACGTCCTACTCTCCTCAGTTTGGGAAGGACACCAGTGTTAAAACCTACGTAAAACCTACGTCCTACTCTCCTCGGTTTGGGAAGGACACCAGCGCTAAACCTACGTACTCGCTACGTACCACAGTCCTCGGATAGGGAAGGGCACCTACGTAAAACCTACGTAAACTCATACTTACCACTGTCCTCGGATTGGGAAGGACACCTATAGATACATCTAGTCTAGTAACATACAACTTGGGAAGCCCCCACTTATTATTGTAAAGGTTTGGGAAACAAGGGTAATGGGTAACGCATGGTTATGAAACGAACTTACGATTTCTGAAACGAACTCATTAACTGAACAATCAACTGTGAACTCGCTCAACTTGTTGTTGACTCGTTGTTACATGCCTTGCAGGTCGATAGGTACTCTTGGAGCTTGCACAGGGAGGCGCGGTCGTTGTGGAACATGGACAGTGGATGCCATGTTAAAAACATTATGACATTTCGAACTTAATACTTACGCTGGGTTTTCACATTTATGCTTCCGCTAAACACTTAACTATGTTTTGATTTGAACACCTTTTGTATTGATGGTTTGAACTTTATTTGTTACTTACAATGTTCAATATGATTGGTGGCTTGATCCGGGTCAGTCACGCCTCCGAGCAGTGATACTCCGTGTGTGGATTTTGGGGGTGTGAC
This sequence comes from Helianthus annuus, assembly GCF_002127325.2. NCBI lineage: Eukaryota > Viridiplantae > Streptophyta > Magnoliopsida > Asterales > Asteraceae > Helianthus > Helianthus annuus. Next base: position 50,026,054 of record NC_035439.2, read on the forward strand.
ACCAACAACTCCTGGAGTTGTGTAGATAATTCTTGCATCTCGGATGGTGCAAGCCGATAGGGTGCCTTCATACAACTGATGATTCGCAAAGGCGCGTCTCGTTTTTCCGCACGCACGATTCGCAAGCCGATAGGGTGCCTTCATACAACTGATGTTCTTGGACAACCAGTCCATTCCGACCACTACGTCGAAGCTACCCAATTGAATAGGTAAGAGATCGATGCTAAAACTTCGCTCATCAAGTTCTAATGCGCAGCCTGTAACAACTTCACCCGATTCAACGAGTTTACCATTGGCTAGTTCTATAGAATAAGGAATATCCAACCTACTAGACTTTATCCCAAGCATACGTTTAAATTCCACAGACATGAAACTATAATCGGCACCGGTGTCAAATAATATGGATGCAAAGTGATTGTTAACGAGAAACGTACCGGTGACCACATTAGGGTCCTCGCGTGCGTTCCTTGCTCCAATCACAAACGCTCGAGTTTGAACATTGTTTCCCCTTGCGCAATCTTTCTTGAAATGATCCGTGCTTCCACAACCAAAGCATCCTTGGTTTTGCCCAGCTCCATTGCCATTCCGGTTACCATTGCCATTTCCATTTCCACCATTGTTTCCATTTCCAGCACCGTTGCGGTTTCCATTCCCGTTCTTTCCTTTTCCCCAACAATCCTCAGTATGGTGACCCAGTTTTCCACACTTGTCGCATTGAATGCGACAAACCCCTCCGTGATGACGCTTGCACTGGTTGTAGAAGGGCAGAGTGCCCAGGTACCTTTTGGCAGGAGCGTCATTCATGGTTGAAAGAGTTTACGCCTCCTGAGGCGGGTCAGTGTCATGCTTCTTGTTGTTGGAATCTTTGTTGTTGCTACGAGTTGCGTGATTCAGACTTGGATGTTTCCTTTTATTGTCACCGGACGACTCAGCATCCGTCTCGGTCTTCTCAGTAGGGTTCAGTGATAACTTTTTCAATCGGACAGCATCTTCAGTAAGTCTGACAGCCAGAGTTACAGCCTCAATGATTGTTGCGGGTTTGGCCGAAGTTACCAAACTGCGAAACTCCGGAGCCAATCCCCAGATGTAGCATTTAACGCGCTTAAATTCAGGAGTCACCATATAGGGGATCACCCTTGACAAATCATGGAACCTTCGGGTATAACCAGTAATGTCAGCACCTTCCATGGTCAAATGCCAGAATTCAGTCTCCAATCTTTGGAGTTCAGCACGAGAGCAATACTTCTCTCTCATTTTCTCCTTCAGCTTATCCCAAGACATGCCATATGCGGCATCATCACCCAGAGTTTGGACCTGCAAATTCCACCAAGTCAAAGCTTCATCAACAAACAACCCAGTAGTAAAATTGACTTGCTGATCCGCGGTACACTTGCTCATACGGATAGTGGCTTCAGTCTTCTCCGTCCAGCGTACAAATGCCACTGCACCTCCAGTGCCATCGTAGTTCAGTGGTTTGCAGTCGAGAAACTGCTTGAAAGTGCAGCCCTGAGCCGCATTTCCTCCAGATGAATCTCCACCCATTACGTCTCGCATTGCTTGGTCCTCCACTTTGTTCAGTACGGTTTGCCTCGTATTGAGCGATAGCTGCGGAGATCCTTTCTTCCAGTAGGGCGTTTAGCTCTTCAGCAGTCCTTGGCAGTGGGGGAGGAGGAGGTTGATCACGAGCGTTCACAGCTCTTCTTGGTGCCATGTTCTGAAAGAACATAACACAATAGGGTTAGACATTTGTTTGATATCGTCATACGAGACCGCAGTAGTATATTACATGGTGGAACGGGGTTATGAGAGACCGTGGTGCTGAGGTTGTGTTAGCACAAACTTGGGCTGAACTTAGAGCTCTTATGATGAGTGAGTTTTGTCGTCGTCATGAATTAAGGGCTTTAGAAAGGGAGTTTGATGATTTGAAACAGGATAGTGGTGAGCACCGGGCTTACACTGACAGGTATGAGGATTTGAGCTTACTTTGCCCTACCATGGTTACCCCACTTGAGAAAGCTATCGAGAGGTATATTGATGGCTTACCGGACTCTGTACAAGACATCGTCACTGGTAGTAACCCTACCACAGTTCGTCAGGCAATTAAGTTAGCTGCAACATTGACAGAGTCGCAGGTTTGAAAGGGTGAACTACACAGGAAGGGTGACAAGGGCAAGAAACAGTCGTCTGATAAGGGTGAGAGCAAGAAGGGTAAGAATAAGAAGGGCAAGGATTCGGGTTCCTCGAAGGGGTCTGGTGTCACACCCCCAAAATACCACCTAGGGAGTGTCCCTGATAGGCGTGTGCCGACTGACAATGAGCCACTAATTACATTAAACTCACAAGTTTCAAAATAAAACTCTCTATTTAATTATAAAATTCCAACATGAGTTTGTACGAAAACCAATGTGTTCAGCGAAAGCGTTATCAAAACCATAAATTAAATATTCTCAAAACAATTGCATGAAAACCAATATTCCAATAAGTGTATCCAATCAGCACGACCTATGACCACTCAAACCGCTCCAAACAGCAAGTTCCACATCCAAGAAATCTAACGACCTGCGAGCATGCAACAATGTATCAGACAAAGCTGGCGAGTTCACAATTTATGAAAACGTTTGTTACCAAGTGTTTAAAACAGTTCATTAACATAAGCAAGTAATATTGATAATATCTCGATACTGAACAAGACGGTTCCTGATGTATGTTTTGCCCTTTCCCCAGTGCTCCTATCAAAGCACTGGGCCCGACTGGGTCATTAGTTCACACACGCCCTCTCTCAGGAACGGGGTGAGGGTGCCAAACCTAAGTAGCGCTACCAACTAATACCCGTTACCTCCTCGGTAACAATGAATGGGACTTAAAAACTGATAGAATGAGAATATTATCCAATATATACCCGTTTTTACCCAAAAGACTTATCCCTTCCTGGGATACCCACTGACTGTCCCAACCACCGGGACGCATGTTCAAAGTAGTGAACTCACCTTGGATTTGCTCGGTAAGATTAAAACACGAGTTCCAAGTTAGTCAATTAGCTCCTAAAGTAGTTACCAAAACCAATCAGTTTTACATTCATTTAACATGTCGTGCCAACAGTGCTTAATCGTTAAGCAAATAGTACAAATTGTATCATCTAGTCGACATACTCTTGATCTTACAAAAGCATTTGCCATTGCGTCGCTTAACTATTGCATGTACACAAAATCTTGAACATTATTTATGACATAACAAACATTCACACAATCAGTATATGGGGGTGTGCGGCTCATGTCACCAAGTCTAACAAAACATACGCCATCAAATAATCGTATATGCTAGTGTGCAAGCATGTGGCCCATTATGCAGCCCAGCATGTTCGGCTGTCCAAACCCAACACATGGTGCGGCCCCAAGTTAACCAAACCTGTGTTTCAATTATATATGTATATACATTCCACAATTGAGTTTGTAGGTTCAAATGATTATTCCATCACATCACTGACAATACTATCATAATGTTCCCTCCCTATTTAATTAAATTAATACTCAACACATAAGACCTAACACATGGCCGCCCCCTTTTTTCCAAGTTCTATCAACTTACACATCAAATCATAATATAGCTTTAATGTTTTGATAAGGCTGCCAACACTGTTTGTCATCAAAACTGATTTGAATGTCCACTTTTACCTTAAAATTGATTAAAGATCACATGCAAACACACCCCTCGATAACAGCCAACAAACATGCAATTATCAATCCCTAGCCACATACCATTCAGTTTAAGATTTGAAAAAAATATAAAGCTATTAGTGATTGATCAATTATCTCACTTACATATACTAGTGCTTTCAAACAATGAACACATATAACAGTCCCATCGAGATTCTACCATCATGTAATTAACACAACAATACCATTATAACCATATTGCATAAACAAGGGTTGCATAAAATAAATCTTACTAACCAAGAGAGTCTCGATTAATCAACAGTTGATCCGAATCAGATGGTTTCGAATGGGGGGGGGGGGGGGTTCTTTCACTGCCGTCGCATGTAGGGTATAAAATAGGGTAGGGTTTGCACTATGATGATTTGGAATTTATGAGGGAGGTTACGTACATGAGCTATTCAATTTATAAATAAAGTGCAAACCTAAATAATTGAGAGTTGCTAGGCCGGTCATCACATGGGTTTAAATTATTCATTGCAGGCCAACATGACATGGGCCGGATCAACATGGGTGCATTCGCATAGAACCGACAGTGTGGGCCGAGTTATCAAAAGGTGAGATGTGCAACAACTTAAAGGAGTTTGTGTATGTGAGGCACGAGTTTTCATTCGGCCCAACCCAAACATTGGCCACTTAGAATAGTCCAACCATTCACTCGATCCAACCCAAATTACATTTTCGTTTAACATCAAGTAAAACGTTTAACAAGTTTAACATAGAAGGAAGCGTTCACGAGGGATAAAGAGAAGTTAAGATCAAGAAATGAAACGACACTAACCTTGGGAGTCGGGTTGTCACATCATCCCCAACTTGAAAGAAATTTCATCCCGAAATTTGGCAAGTACACATGAAGGAGTGAAGTGATAAATCAAGACTGTTGCGGATTCTGCTCAGGTGTCACATCATCCCCAACTTGAAGAGGAATTTCGCCCCGAATTTCACCAGTTTCACCCGGTTTAGACTTGTCGTTAGGAAAAAGATGAGGATACTTAAGCTTCATTTGATCCTCCCGCTCCCACGTGAACTCCGGACCACGCCTTGAATTCCAACGGACCCGAACAATCGGAATTCGACTGTGTTTACGCACCTTGACCTCCCGATCCATGATCTCAATAGGCTCTTCAACAAACTGTAGCTTGTCATCAATCTTAAGCTCTTGAAACGGTACAACTAGTGTTTCGTCAACCAAACACTTCTTCAACTGTGAAACGTGAAAGACATCGTGAACATTGCCCAGTTCAGCAGGCAACTCAAGCTTGTAAGCGACTTTACCGATACGTTCCAAAATTCTAAATGGTCCAACATAACACGGATTAAGCTTCCGGCGCTTCCCAAAGCGTACGACACCCTTCCACGGCGAAATTTTCAACATCACACGATCATTAATTTCGAACTCCAATGGTTTTCTACGCTTGTCGGCGTAGCTTTTCTGAGGATCACGCGCCGCTGCCATATGATTCCTAATCTGAACAATATTTTGTGAAGTTTCAAGCATGAGTTCAGGACCTGTGATCTGACTGTCACCCACTTCAGCCCAACAGAGAGGTGAACGACATTTCCGTCCGTACAATGCTTCGAACGGAGCTGCCTGAATACTAGTGTGGTAGCTATTGTTGTAGGAGAACTCTATCAACGGCAGGTGTTTCTCCCATCCTTTCCCAAAATCGATCACACATGCCCGCAGCATGTCTTCAAGCGTCAGAATAGTGCGCTCACTCTGACCATCTGTCTGTGGGTGATAAGCGGTACTCATATCGAGCTGCGAACCGAACGATTTATGCATTGACTGCCATAATTCAGAAGTGAAACGCGGATCTCGATCTGAGATGATAGAAGTTGGCACCCCGTGCCTAGAAACCACCTCCTTAAGATAAACTGCTACCAACTAAGAAAATTTGTCTGTTTCCTTGATTGCCAGAAAATGCGCTGATTTTGTGAGTCGATCAACAATCACCCATATAGTATCATCATGATGAGCAAGACCTTTTGGACATGATGGCTCTGGGCGATTTTGGCGACCAAGGGAAACCCTAGCTTTCGTTCGTTCTTTCGTTCTTCTTGATCTTCTTCCTGTTTGATTTCGGTTAGCATTTGGGGTGTTGTCGTTCCTTCTGAGTAAGGATACTAGACTTCACCGTGATATCTAATCGTTTGACGTCAGGTTTAAGGTTTTTGTTTCGTTTTTTTCTGCTAGGGTTTGCTGCTAGATCGTGTGGTTTTGTTGTTCTGTCGTTCTTGTTGCACGTTGCATGGTTCTTGATTTCAGTTGCCATGGATTCTAGTCAGTTCAAGCCTTCGGATATGGATGCTAGACATGTTAAGCCGCCGGATATATTGAGTTCCTCGTTAAACCCTAATAAGGGTTTTGCCGGGGTCAATGAAAACACTGATACAACTCCTAGTTCAACGCCAGGTACTGCTCCGATCCGTGGTATTGGGTTACGGGTAACAAACATTGAAGGTAATACATTGATGCCTAGGAGGGGGTTATATTCCACGAATAATCAATCAGTTCTTGACGGGCTGGAGGCCATATCTATACCTGTGGATAACCTATTTGCGGCTGGTGGTTCGTCGTCAATGGCTAACAAGGGTAAACCTGATAGTGTGCATGATGACTGTTACTGGGATACTTATAAGGCGGAAGAATCAGTATCGTATGCTGAAAAAGTTCAGTCTACGCGGATGAAAAGAGAGGTTAACTTCAGACTTATGAAGGCCACGGAATCTAGAGATGATGCGGATGTTGTTATACCGAGAGAGGTGGTGCAGAAGGTTCAAAACAAATTTGATAATGTGCTCTATGGGTACTTTCTAGGGAATCGCTTACCGTTTCCGGTGGTCGAGTATTATGCGAAGAATGTTTGGGCTAAGTATGGGTTTTCGAAGCTTATGATGAACACGTCGGGGTTCTTTTTCTTTAAGTTTGATTCAAAGGAGGGATTGACGAAGGTTTTAGAAGGAGGACCATGGTTAATACGTAAAGTTCCATTATTTCTGAATGTATGGTCTCCGAAGGTTACTCTCAAGAAGGATAGCATCAAAACAGTTCCAGTATGGGTTAAGTTGCACAATGTGCCGATTGCGGTCTACACTGATGATGGATTGAGCTTGCTGGCATCAAAGTTAGGGACCCCTAAAAGGTTAGATTCTTATACAGCCGATATGTGCGTTGACAATTGGGGAAGGAGTAGTTATGCTCGGGCAATGATTGAGATAAATGCTGATAATGAGTTAAAAGATTATATTACTGTGGCTATCCCGAAAATGGATGAGGAGGGTTTTGTTTTGGAACGGGTTAAAGTTGAATATGAGTGGAAGCCGCTCCGCTGTAGTTCATGTTGTTTGTTTGGCCACGATGATAACACATGTCACAAGAAACCTAAAGGTAAGGCTAAGGTGGTAACGGTTGATGAGGAGGGTTTTGTCACTGACAACAGAAGGATGGCGAGGTACTCGTTTCCTCAAAAGAAGCAGAAACCAAGGGTTGTGTATAAGCAAAAGACTAATAAAAACCATGCAAGTACGTCTGGGACGAAGGGGGATACATCGGATGTGCCGTTGTCGAACGCTTTTGAGGTGCTTGATAACAGCAAGAATGAGGAGAAAAGGGACCCGACAAGTGCCAAATCAATGGTTGATGAAACTCATGGGACTCGTATACAACAACCTGAGGAAGTTATCGAGGTGATCCCGACAGAGATGGCTGATTTTATGAGAGGTAACATGAATAATAAAAATTCTGAGGGGGCAAGCACTCCCGGTGACAACGGTTTTAATGGGTAGTATTGCTGCATGGAATGTAAGGGGTCTGAACCAACCCCTGAAACAAAATGAGGTTCGATTATTTATTTCTGAAAATCGGTTGAGTGTGTGTGCCGTGTTGGAGTCTCATGTGAATGTTGTCAACTTAGATAAGATTTGCAAGAAGGTATTCAGGAATTGGAGCTGGACTTCAAATGGCGGAGTCTGTGATAGGGGTACGAGAGTTATATTGGGATGGAATGCTGATGATATTGATCTTATGGTTGTCTCTCAGTCTGATCAGGTTATACATGCCCAATTCTTTTAAAATCTGTGAAGATTAAGATGTTTTGTTCATTTGTATATGCTGAGAATAAATATCAGGATAGGAGGAGCCTGTGGACTGATCTATGCAATTTTAGGGGCATTACTAATGATGTTCCTTGGGTAGTCATGGGGGATTTTAACGCTGCTTTGAACATGGAGGATTTTCTTACAGGTCCATCTTCTCACACGATTGCGATGAGAGATTTTTATGATTGTGTGCAAAATACTGAGCTTATAGATGTGAAGAGTCATGGGCTTCATTTTACATGGAGTCAAAGACCAAAGGATGGGGTGGGAACTCTTAAGAAGATTGACCGGATTATGGGTAATGTCAAACTTTTAGATGTTTTTCCGGATGCGTATGCTATGTTCCAGCCATTCCGTGTTTCGGATCATGCTCCTGGAATTTTGAGGTTAGCTTCGATGGATACGGGTAGGCCAAAACCTTTTAAGTTTCCAAATTTTATTACGTCGAAGCCTGATTTTGGCCAAGCAGTTACCGCTGAATGGTCTAAAAATGTGGAGGGGGTTGCCATGTATTCTGTTGTTCAAAAAATGAAGAGTTTGAAACCTCACTTTAGGAGGATCCTTCGTAACCAGGGCAATTTACACAAGAGAGTTACTGAGCTGCGGAACCAACTGGATCAGATTCAAAAGCAAGTTGATGCTAGTCCATTTGATACGGCTTTGCGGTCTTCAGAAGCTATTTGTCTTCAAGAGTACAAGATTGCAGCTTATGACGAGGAGTGTTTTCTAAAACAAAAGGCTAAAGTTCAGTGGCTTTGTGCGGGTGATTCAAACACCTCTTACTTTCATAATTATGTGAAAGGCAGGAATGCTCGGAGTAAAATTCATTGCATCAAAGACACGAAGGGGAACCTGTTTGAAGGTGATGATGTGCCTACGGCTCTTCTTGCTCATTACTCGGTTTTCATGGGCACGGAAGATCAAGTTGATAAGGTGGATGATACAGATATGTTTGTTAATGTCTTGCAACCCAATGTGGCAGAAAATATGGTTAGACAGGTTACTGAAGATGAAGTCAAACGGGCGATGTTTAGTATAGGTGAAAATAAGGCGCCGGGTCCGGATGGATATACGTCAGCTTTCTTTAAGAAGTCTTGGGATGTTGTGGGTGGCGAGGTGACTAAGGCAGTGCTTGATTTCTTTAGTAATGGGCAAATTCTTAAACAAATCAATCATACGATTCTTGCATTGGTTCCGAAGGTTGAAACGCCAAATACGGTACTTGATTACCGTCCGATATCGTGCTGTAATGTGTTATATAAGTGTATTAGCAAAATAATCACTGATCGGATTAAAAGGGGCTTGGGATATTTAGTGAATATAAACCAATCTGCGTTTGTTCCTGGAAGGAAGATATCCGATAATATTCTTCTTACTCAGGAACTCATGCATAATTACCATGTAGATCGAGGCCCTCCTAGATGTGCTTTGAAGATTGATATTCAGAAAGCGTATGATACTGTTAGCTGGTCGTTTTTGGAGGAGATCCTAATCAGGTTTGGTTTCCATCAGAAAATGATTTCTTGGATTATGGCTTGTGTCACAACAGTCTCGTATTCGGTTAGCATTAATGGCGAGTTACATGGCTATTTTAGAGGGAAGCGGGGGCTTAGACAAGGAGATCCAATGTCTCCATACTTATTTACATTAGTGATGGAGGTTTTATCTCTTATGTTGCAGAAGATGGCTCTAAATAATGCATTCAGGTTTCATTTGCACTGCTCTAAACAAATGTTCAGCTTATTCAAAGTGTCTTGGGTAAATTCACTAGCGTCTCCGGTCTCGTGCCTAGTCTGCCGAAGAGTACAATATTCTTTTGTAATGTTCCAAGCGATGTCAAATCTAACATTCTGAGTTTGTTGCCGTTTCGTGAGGGCTCTCTTCCGGTCCGTTATCTTGGAGTTCCCCTAATTTCCACCAGACTCTCATTTAGAGACTGCAGAATCCTAGTGGAACGTATGGAGAGGAAGGTTGATAATTGGTTGACTAAATCTTTATCCTTTGCAGGAAGGTTGCAGCTTATTAAGTCTGTCCTATCGGCAATGTATACATATTGGGCGTCGGTGTTCATCTTGCCAATGCGTATTGTGAAGGATCTAGAAAAGAGAATGAGAAGGTTTCTATGGAATGCAAGCTCTTCGAGGAGTACTCGGTCTAAAGTCCCATGGAAAGATGTTTGCAAACCTAAGGAGGAGGGAGGCCTTGGTATCCGTAGTATATCGGAGGTTAACAAAGCCCTTATCACGTCGCATATTTGGAGTATCATCACCAATAGAGAATCTCTATGGGTCCAATGGATTCATGCTTACAGGTTAAAAGGTCGGAACTTTTGGGAGATTCCAGCACGGGGGAATCTGACTTGGAGTTGGCGGAAGATATTAGCCATTCGAAGTTTAGTTCGTCCGTTTGTTTGGAAGTCTATTGGTAACGGTAACGGGACTAATGTGTGGAGTGACAATTGGTGTTCATGCAGTCCCATTCGACATTTCATCACTCCAAGGATGATAGCTCGAGAAGGTTTTACTTTGACAAATACAGTGGCTGACATCATTGATAGTAATGGGGACTGGCGATGGCCACATGCGTGGTTGGATCTCTTTCCGGTTCTAATAAATGTGGCACGGCCTGTCATCGCTCAAGATATGGAGGACAGGTTTGGATGGAAAAGTTTTGATGGGAAAATAGGTCACTTTACTTCTTGGGAGGCATGGAATAATTTGCGGGTTAGGGAGAACAAGGTGGCATGGGTAAACATGGTGTGGTATGGCCAATGTATTCCAAGACATTCGTTCCATATTTGGTTGGTGATAACAAACAAGCTGAAAACTCAAGATAGATTGGCGGTGTGGGAAGCGGGGAGTGAGACGAACCTAATACTTATGTGTTGTCCTTTATGTAAGTATGGTCGAGACTCAAGAGATCATCTATTCTTTCAATGCTGTTTTTCGGCTAAGGTTTGGAACATTGTCAACAAAAGGGTTGATATGGGGATGGTTAATGATACGTGGAGTTCGGTAATGGCTTGGGTTGATCAGCATGCGAACTCAAAGAAGCTGGAGCATATTGTGTGCAAGCTTGTTGTAGCGGCTTCTACATACTTCATATGGCAAGAACGTAACAACCGACTGTTTTCAAACCTGCAACGGAGTGAAAATACGGTAGCACAGCTGATTCTTGATATAGTGCGGCTTCGGATTATGGGGTTCAAGGTGAGCGGTGATGTTAACCATCGGAAGCTACTGGAAAGATGGAAGATAAAGGAGGATGACCCGGGTTAATGGCTAGTGATAGTTGTCTAGTGTAGTTCGTTAGTAGTTTTGTTGGGTCGGTTATTGTTTTTGTCTTTTGGCATGGCTGTATTTAGTTTGGGTTGTGTTGGTTTGTTTTGCCTAGGCTTGGGTTGTCAAGTCTAGTAGTGTGTGGCAACTTTTGTCACACCCTGTTCTTTGATTATTTATAAAATTTACCGGGGTAACCCTTTACCCAAAAAAACAATCACCCATATAGTATCGTTTCTAGCCTGAGTCCTCGGTAATCCTGTAACGAAATCCATAGTGATCTGTTCCCACTTCCATGTGGGTATCTCTGGCTGCTGAAGTAGACCCGAAGGCTTCTGATGCTCTGCTTTGACTCTAGCACAAGTTAAGCATTTACTCACGTATGTGGCGATGAGAGCTTTCATATTCGGCCACCAATACAAAACTTTAAGATCCTGATACATCTTATCCGATCCCGGATGAATATAATAGATGCCATCAGATCTCTGCTCAAGTTGTCTTTTCATACCTCGTAAATCCTCAGCTTCGATGTTTTCTTCCTTCAATGCCTCAGTCTGAGCCGTACGAATCTTATCAGGAAGGTTAGAATGAATAGTGAGTTGTAATGCGCGAACACGTTTAGGCTTCGTCTCCTTTCGGCTAAGTGCATCAGCCACAACATTAGCTTTCCCGGGGTGATACTTGATGGCACACTCGTAATCGTTCAAAAGCTCTATCCAACGACGTTGCCGCATATTCAACTCCTTCTGGTCGAAGATATGCTGGAGACTCCTGTGATCGGTGTAAATAGTGCATTTGGTACCGTACAGATAATGCCTCCGGATCTTCAATGCGAAAACCACAGCCCCTAACTCCAAGTCATGAGTCGTATAGTTCCTCTCGTGTACCTTCAGCTAACGAGAAGCATAAGCTATCACCTTCTCGCGTTGCATCAACACGCAACCGAGACCCTGAATCAAAGCATCACAGTAAACCACAAAATCCTCGGTACCCTCTGGTAGAGATAGAATTGGCACGCTCCATAATTTCTATTTCAAAAGCTGGAAAGCATCCTCCTGTTTGGATCCCCAAGAGTAAACGACGTTCTTCTGTGTCAAGGAGGTAAGAGGTTGAGCAATCTTCGACAAATCCTGAATAAACCGACGATAGTACCCTGCAAGACCCAGGAATTGTCGCACCTCTGAAGGATTCTTTGGTGCCACCCAATTCCTAATAGCATCAATCTTCGCAGGATCCACATGTATACCCATCTCGTTGATAATATGCCCAAGAAAGTGTACTTCCCGAATCCAGAAATCACTCTTAGAAAACTTCGCATAAAGCTGCTCCTTCCTCAGGAGCTCCAAGATAAGACGTAAATGTCGTTCGTGGTCCTCCTTTCTCTTGGAGTAAATCAAGATATCGTCGATGAGAACAATAATGAAGTCGTCAAGATAAGGTTTGCACATGCGGTTCATGAGATACATGAAGACCGCTAGTGCGTTGGTCAACCCAAATGGCATAACCAAAAACTCGTAGTAGCCATACCGCGTCCGAAAAGTTGTTCTGGGAACATCCTCCTCCCTAACTCGTACCTGATGATAACCCGACCTTAAGTCGATTTTAGAATAGAAACTTGACCCTTGCAGCTGGTCAAACAGATCGTCGATACGAGGCAAAGGATAACGGTTTTTGACCGTCACCTTGTTGAGCTCGCGATAATCTATACACATCCGAGAGGACCCATACTTCTTCTTCACAAATAGTACAGGGGCTCCCCAAGGTGAAGAGCTAGGTCGGATAAAACCTCTATCTAACAGCTCTTGGAGTTGATTCGACAACTCCTGTAACTCTCCTGGCACAAGACGATAAGGAGCACGGGCAATCGGGGCTGCTCCTGGCACGAGGTCGATCTGAAATTCCACCTGACGGTGTGGAGGTAAACGAGGGAGTTCTTCGGGAAACACATCAGGAAACTCACGAACTACTGGAAAATCCCTGATCTTCCTCTCATCAGACTGCGAATTAGTAACAAGGGCTAATATAGCAGGATAACCCTTATGCAGATACTTCTGAGCCTTCATTGCCGAAATAATGCTAACTGTGGCACCACTACGACGACCCTGAACCGATAAGGATTCTCCACTAGGGAGAGGAACACGCATGATTTTCTCTTTGCAGAGAATTTCCGCCTGATGTTTGGACAGCCAGTCCATGCCGATAACCACATCAAAACTTCCAAGAGTAATAGGGAGTAGATCAACATCGAACACTTGACCCATGAGGTCGAGTTTGCACCCAGCTAGAATGTGTGAAGCCTCAATTGTTTTACCATCAGCTATCTCTACTATGTGCTTAGTTACAAGCGGTGTAGGACTCAACCCTAACTGACGACTGAATCCCAAAGATACATAACTCCAATCGGCACCAGAGTCGAATAAAATAGAAGCAAATATACCATTTACTGAGAACGTACCAGTCACTACGTTGCCGTCATTTCGTGCCTCTCCAGCTCCAATAGTAAACACGCGCCCACGCGCACCGTTTCCCACGTTGTTCCCATTGTTGTTCCCAACATTGTTGTTATTCCCATTGTTATTACCACCAGCATTCTGATTCAGTTGAGGACAGTCTCCTTGATGTGACCCTCAGCACCACATTGAAAACAACCCTTACGAATACCCTGGTTCTGCTGAGGCTGCTGTCTACCTGCTGCTGTGACGGCTTCGGTGAGTTCGGGAGTAGAACCCTACAATCTCTAGCCAGGTGCCCCACTTTGTTGCACCTGTGACAGGCCCAAGCACACTGCCCCCGATGATGATAGTTGCACTTGCTGGTAGTTTTCCCGCATAAGAACCCTGACATGAACTGTTACCCTGATTCTGATTCACTGAAGAAGACTGGCTGAAACTACGATTGCTGCCAGTATCTGCCCTTTTCTGTGACTGTACTTAATTGGACGCCTTGTCCACATCACTCCACTTACGCTTGTTGTCAGTGGCGGGGGTAGTAGCTGTAGTAGCGACAGTAGTAGTAGCAGAAACACGTGGTGGCAGCGAATTGCTCTCCACCTCTTGATCAACGATCTTGTGAGCCAAACGGACAATCTGAGTTAAGTTATTGAGGTTTGCTGCAGTAACCAAACCCTTCACCCGTGGAGGTAATCCCTTAATGAACAACTCAATTCTTCGAGGCATAGGTCGGGACAAATTCGGACACAAGTCAGCCAACTCATACGACCGCTTCACGTACGCTTCAATCTCAGATCCCACCATTTTCAGATCATAATACTCGTTTTCTAATTTCTGTATCTCATCACGAGGATAGTATTCCTCCCTCATCAACTCCTTAAAGTCGTCCCATGTAGTGGCGTTCGCCGCCTCGATGCCCAACAGCTGAACCTGGGCATTCCACCATGTCAGGGCACCATCCTTGAGCGTGCCCGCAGCATACTTCACTCTGTCCCCAACCGGACAGTTACACATCGCGAACACGGACTCTGCCTTTTCGAACCAGCGCAAGAGTCCTACAGCCCCTTCAGTCCCACTGAAGGTCTGCGGCTTACAATCCATGATGGTTTTGAACGTGCGAACAGGAGGATGGTGCGGATTCTGTTGCACCTGTTGACTTATTAACGAAAGAACATAAAACAACCAGGTAAGACTCAAGCATGCGACGCAAGGATAAAGGGTGTTTGGTACACATCGTACCAGCCTGATAAGCCGCTAAGGCTTCAGCCATGCGAGTGTTAATGAGATCGGTTAACTCAGCCTAAGTCATAGCAATATGGCCACGTCCACCACCGCGGCCTCCACCACGACCACCATTACGTCCGCCATGTCCGCTCATGATTCTATATATAAGAAAAGGGAAGATTCAACATGCAAGTACACGCAGGAGGCAAGCATTACTATGATCTCCACAGATTTCTACGTTCTAGCAAAACATCAACTGACATAGCGGAATCCTTTTTCACACTTGTCAAGTTTCACTAGTACTCACATGCACCCCACATTATTATTATGTGTGCACCCACAATAATAATCCAATTTGCATGTTCATCTCAGCTCCACTCAATTCATGTTAGAAAGGTTCCCCGAATTCAAGCAATAAAGTAGGTGACACTACAACATAGACCATGAAAGTTCAAGAAAAGCTGCACTCTTAAAACACGTATCTTGGGTTGTCATCATATAAGTTCATACTGTTGTGCCAAGCGTGCATTCACATGTAATGTTATCTAATAGCAAATACTAGAGATACTATGCAATAGTAAATAAGAGACGAACTGTAACACCCCAACCCAAAAGGTGTCACACCCCGACCACGTAAAACAACAAAACGTGGCGGAAACGTCGGGGAGTGTTGTAACAGAATCATTGTTTCACAACCATGGAATAAATAGTTTCGTTTTATTGAATTATTGAATTTAATGTTTTGATACAAATTAGATAAATACAACTATTATCCTCCAAGTTTTAAAGTCGCTAAGGCCTTGTCCATTCCTATGTGAGAATACACCAATATCATCATCAAGCATCATCAACTATTGTACATGAAACACATGTGAAAATAGGTACGTCAGCATAAAAATGCCGGCGAGTACATAGGTTTTGTATGAGTTTCAGATTCATGGCTAGTTTGCATGCTGCAATACTTATTTAAAAACCCCGTTTTGAAAAGTATAGTATTGCGACATAATTAACCAACTCAAATCAAATTGGTTATAATTTATAAAAAAACTTCGTAGCTAGGATTCTTAACCCCAAAACATTTGTTTGATTAAATCAAGATTTGTAAATCGTTTTTGGAATAAAAACTCGAATAGTATAATATATTGTTGGAAAAACCTTGTAATACAACTTTGTTTTGTTTACCATTAGCCAAGTGATATAGATAACGCAACGATATATAATGTGTTAAAAGCACTTATATTTAGGAAGTACCAGCGGCGTATCCACCATGCTTTTAACACATTACACCCGCCCCGTTACCTAATCACTTCCCTAACCCAACAGTTCAAACTGATTTCAAACGGTTCATGTCAATCAACAGTTCACATAGTCAAGTAGTCACAAACGGTTCATATAGTCAAGTAGTCACAACGGTTCACATAGTCCAACGGTTCATCTAGTCAACGGTTACAAACGGTTCACATAATCAACGGTTACTAATGGTTCACATAGTCAAATGGTTACAAACGGTTCACATGATCAAATGGTTACAACGGTTCAAATGATCAGATGATTACAACGGTTCAAAATGTAAAACAATGTGTCCATATGCTGGATGAGCATATGCGACAAAATGTAGTACATGGAAATCAATGTGCTAGCATGTTAAGTGAACATACATAGCAAAACATAATGAAATCGTGTACTAATAGTGTACTATTGAACATAGTAAGTATATGATATAAAAACAAGAGAAACATGAAAGTATCAAGTAGGCACATGTGTTCCACCCCAAAACAGTTTGAAAACAGTAAAAGAGGGGACTATGTACTCACCTGAGGGTGCTTAGAAGTCTTGAACAACAACCAAGCAAAGCTAGAGTGATCAGGGAATCAACGGCACCCTATATAGGTAACTATGTAAATAACCAGACCTAAATCGCGAGATAGGATAGAATGAGGTTCTATAAATCAAATGAGTAATTGAACTCATATGGTATGATTTAATAGACCCTACATTCTGATTGGAAAGTCTACCTAAGTGCTTTTGACCCGTTTCGACACATTATGGTAACATAAGCTACTATAAGGCGTCGTTAGCGTAAAACTATGTTCGGATGGTTAACTATGTGCTATGTCAAGTCTTACATGCCCAATTATCCCTATACATGTGGTCCCTCGAACCATTCGATTGGCATGAGGGAGTTTTTTGAATGCATTAAGGAGACTGAATTGTTAGATGTTCCGAGTCATGGCATCCACTATACGTGGAACCAAAAACCGAGAGAGGGTATTGGAGTTATGAAGAAGCTGGATCGGGTCATGGGTAATCTAAAGTTTCTGGATTTATTTCCGAATGGGTATGCCTTGTTCAAACCGGCCCGCTTGTCGGATCATTCTCCGTGCATATTCAAGTTTTCTTCGGCGATTAACACTAAACCGAAACCGTTTAAATTTCCGAATTTCATCGTTTCAAAACCCGAGTTCAAGCAGGTTGTTTCAGCGGAGTGGGCTAAGGAGATCCATGGTCATTCCATGTTTGCGGTTGTTAAAAAGATGAGAAATTTGAAGCCTCTCTTTCGTAAAATTCTTTTTCAGCAAGGTAACTTGCATAAAAGGGTTGAGGATTTGCGGGTTAAACTTGATAATATTCAGAACCAAGTGGATGCAAATCCCTTGGATTTGCTACTTCGGGACGAGCTTGCCACATGTCTTCTTGATTTTCAAACGGCTGCTTATGATGAGGAGTGCTTTCTTAAACAGAAAGCCAAGGTTGAATGGTTGAGTGCGGGGGATGCAAACACGAGATTCTTCCATAAATGTGTGCAAAGCAGAAATGCTAGGAATAAAATTTCTAGTATTCTGGATGCGCAAGGGAACCAGTTCGAGGGTGATCAAGTTTCTACGGCTTTTCTTAATCACTATACGAACTTCTTGGGTATGGATTACCAGGTGGAGGATTTTGATTTTGGAGATTTATGTGCTAACACTTTGAATGCTCTCTCGGCTAATCATATGGTGCGGTCGGTTACCCGAGATGAGGTTAAAAAAGCTATGTTTAGTATTGGTGAGAACAAAGCGCCAGGTCCGGATGGGTATACATCGGCTTTTTTTAAACATTCGTGGGATGTGGTAGGAGATCAAGTGACGAATGCAGTTCTGGATTTTTTTGAGAATGGCCAAATGTTGAAGCAGATTAATCACACTATTATTGCTTTAATCCCTAAAAAGGATTCTCCTAATTCGGTTCTTGATTATAGGCCGATATCCTGTTGTAATGTCCTCTTTAAATGCATTAGCAAGATTATTACGGATAGAATTAAAGGGAGCTTGGATGGATTAGTTAGCATTAATCAGTCAGCTTTTATCCCAGGCCGCAAAATTACCGATAACATTCTTCTAACGCAGGAGCTTATGCATAACTACCATCTTGATAGAGGCCCGGCTAGATGTGCCTTGAAGATTGATATCCAAAAGGCTTATGACACGGTCAATTGGTCTTTTCTTAAAGCTATCTTGGAGGGTTTCGGTTTTCATAGGAAAATGGTCATGTGGATTATGAAATGTGTGTCTACAGTTTCCTGTTCTTTGAGTATCAATGGTGAGCTGCATGGATACTTTAGTGGCAAGAGAGGTCTTAGACAGGGTGATCCTTTGTCTCCTTACTTGTTCACATTGGTCATGGAAGTTCTTTCTCTCCTGCTTCAGCGTGCTTCGAAAATTGGCTCCGGGTTTAAGTTTCATCCACAGTGTGCCAAACAGAAGATTGTTAATGTTTCTTTTGCCGATGATTTATTTATCTTTGCTCATGCAGATACCCTCTCGGTTAAGCTCTTACGGGACGCGCTCAACATGTTTACAAGGATCTCGGGTCTGGTTCCAAGTGCCCCTAAAAGTACAATTTTTTTCGGCAATGTTCCTTCCCTTACTAAGGACCAAATTTTGCGGCTAATGCCGTTTCAGGAGGGATCCCTCCCTGTTCGTTATCTTGGAGTCCCTTTGGTGTCTTCAAGACTTGCTTACAGTGATTGTAAGATTCTGGTGGAAAGAGTTCATAGGAGGATAGATAACTGGGTGTCTAAGTCGTTATCTTTCGCGGGTAGGCTCCAGTTGATTAATTCGGTTATTTCAGCGATGTATTCTTATTGGGCCTCCGTTTTCATGCTTCCGGTCAGAATTGTGAAAGATCTTGAAAAATGTATGCGTCGTTTTCTTTGGAATGGTGGTGCTCGGGGTCCGGTTCGTTCTAAAGTGGCTTGGAAAGATATTTGCTTGCCTAAGTCGGAGGGTGGTTTGGGTATTCGGAGTATTATGGAGGTGAACAAATCGCTGATTTCTAGCCATGTTTGGAGTATTTTAAATAATCGGCGTTCTTTGTGGGTTTCATGGATTCATTCTTACAAGCTTAAAGGCTCTAGTTTTTGGGAGGTTAAATGCTCCGCTAACCCGAGTTGGGGTTGGAGGAAAATCCTTGCTATTCGTAATCAGATTCGGCCTTATGTTTGGAAGTCTATCAAAAGCGGCCGTCAAACAAATGCATGGAGTGATAACTGGAATGCTTGTAGCCCGCTCCGGTCCTTTATATCGCCTAGGCGTATTGCTAATGCAGGTTTCAACCTGGGCTCGACAGTTGCGGACTTGATTGATTCGAACGGTCAATGGAAATGGCCTGTGGCGTGGTATGATCTTTTCCCGGTTCTAATTAATATTCCTCGGCCCATGTTAGTTGATGATACGGCTGATCGTTTATTCTGGAAGGATCATGGGGGTAAACTTCAACATTTCCACTCTTCACAAGCTTGGGATTCTCTTCGGGTGAGAAATGATAAAGTCGCTTGGGTTGATGCGGTGTGGTTTAGCCAGTGTATTCCTAGACACTCGTTTCATGTTTGGCTTGTTATTCAGAATAAGCTGAAGACGCAGGACAGGATGTCCATTGGGGAAGCGGGTAGTGCTACTAATCTGGCCCTCATGTGTTGTCCGTTATGCTCTTATGACCGTGACTCTAGGGATCATCTGTTCTTTCAATGTGCCTATGCAGCCGAGGTTTGGAAAACAGTTAGAGATTGGGTGGATATGGGGAATGTCAATAATACTTGGGATTCCGTTATGGGTTGGTTGGTGAATAGTGCTAACACGAGACATCTTGGCGGTGTTGTATGCAAGATTCTGGTGGGGGCGGTTACCTATTACATTTGGCAAGAACGAAATAACAGGCTATTCTCGAGACTACAGCGGTCTCTGGCTATCCTCTCGCAAGTCATTTTTAACTCGGTCAGGCTGAAGATAATGGGATTCAGGATTATGAAGCACCCGGATCACATGAAGATTATGGACCGATGGCAGATCTCGAAGAAGAACGTAATGGAGGACCCGGGCTAAGGAGGATGTTCTTTGTTTGTTACGTTTAGTTTGTGGATGTGTTTTGGTCGGGCTGTTTCCCTTGGTCGTGTTTGTTTATTATTACGGGTCTTTGTTTTTTGTTTGGTCTAGTCAGGGTATGCCTTGGCTAGTAGTGTGCGTCTAATTCTGGACGCATCCTGTTCTTTTATTGGTTATTTATAAAAATTCACCGGGGTAAAACCCTTTACCCAAAAAAAAAAAATTATCCCTATACATGTTACTAAATCAGATTATATGTCGAAAATATGTTCACATAATCAGAATACGGATTTTAGCTTCAAAAGGGCATTTTGGTCATTTCCTATGGGCATACAAGCTAACTAGCATACGATTAACCAATCCTAGGTGATCATAAGGTATAACCTCTGAGGTTATTCCCTATGCAACTATGATCACTAACTAAGCTTGGTCGAATCCTAAAGATCGACCAAACGGGTCGGGTTCGGAAGTGTAAGCGGTTGTTTAGACCGCTTAACTTACGACCCTAGACAAGCACCAACTAATAGTGTCGAGTTAAACATGTCAAAACATGTTTAACCTACTGATTTGGTATCAAAACAAAGTGTTTTGATACACTAAAGTAGTTCCGTTGCAAAATGCGTGCTAAAACGCATTTTGACCGAAACTTTGACTCGACACTACACCTAGCGAACGTGATAATCAGCGGGTATAATCACTAAGGATTATAACCAACGTGATTACAATCACGTTGCAAAGTTCAACCGAACTTTGCGTTGACCTAAGGCTGGTCAAACTGAAAGTCAAACACTGTTTGACTTTTTAAACTAGAAAGCAAATAAAAGAATGAAAGGAGGCTCACCCAAGTCCTTGCTATCTTTTCTACAAAGAAGACAAGTTCCAAACCACTTGAGAATGCTCCCAAAGCAGATGAGAGAAGAGAAATGGGTGAAGAGCAAAGAAATGAGTGAAAGGGCCAAGCTATTTATAGTTGTGGAGGATGAACAAGATCATCACAAGTGTTTTGCTTGGTCATTAAGCATTAAATCCTATCCATACATGTGTTTAGGGACAGCTAGCATGCCTTGGAGAAGTGTTAACTTGGTCACCACACAAAGAATTTGCATTAACAGCCCCTAAACTATCAAACAGTTGCTGAAACAAGATTCTGGTCACTGGCACTGCCTTACGGACCGTAAGCTGTGGTCCATACGGTCCGTAAGGGACCTGCAGAGCAGCAAGTTTCACTTTTGACAGTTTTGGCCCCTGCATGCATTCGAGTCCATTTTTGGCACGTTTAAGCCCCGTTAACCTCATTTCAAAGCTCTAAAATGAGGTTAAGGTATAGGGAACTTAAAATATGCTCAAAAATATCTCGTATGTCGGTTCATTTGGTCGTACGGTTGCGTTGTTCGGTTAATTACGACGGAAGTCGTAACGAACGCAAAAACGATCCAAATTGAGCGACGAATGGAATTTTATCATGCCAATCACTAAAATATAATATTTTAATGACAACATAAATTTTTGGATGTCCGGATGTTTTCAGAACGTAAGATATGCGCGAAAATGCAAACATGTGCACTTTTTGACGCTTTTAGTCCCTGAATGAGCATAAAGTTTATTTTAGCACACCGAACCCCTCAAAGCCTATTTCTAAGCTATGTAAAGGATATTTAAGGTGTGTTTAACTTATGGTCAAGTTCCGGATTGTTCATTACAGTACAAATCGGCATACTTTCGCAGTTTGTCGAATTTAGTCCCTGTAAGCGAATAAACTTGATTTCGGCTTACCAAACCATCCAAAACTTATTTCTAAGTTATGTAAAGGTTATTTAAGGTATGTTAAGCTTATGTCACTGTTCCGGAGTGTTTGTTGCATTAAACTGGCTATATTTACGCATCAGGTCGCGTATAACCTTCCAGAGAGCGATTTAAAGCCCGAAATCGAACAAGAATAGATATGTGACAATGATACACATATTTTCACAATCCCATGTATGAAACACAAAATTTCATTGGTTTGGAATTTGTTGGCCGGTCATAGTGACACAGGTGTCACAGTCTCCCCTACTTTAGGAAATTTCGTCCCGAAATTTATTCGTAGGAGTCTGTCTGTGACTTTGTGTCATATAACCACTAGAGATATGCAAAGCATAATCTTATCATTTCCTTAACAGACATTCTTCAGAAACGAAAATGAATGGACGGAGTCATTTTCAACAGATGTTTCCTCAGAAACGAAAATGAAAAGGATAATCAAACGGATCTTCATTTCCTTCAACGGGTATTCTTCAGAAGCAAAAATGAATGGATAATCCATTTTCCTCAACGGATTCTTCATCAGAACGGAAATGAAGGATTAAACAAACGGATATTCATTTCCATCAACGGGTATTCTTTAGAAGCGAAAATGAATGGATGATCCATTTTCCTCAACGGATTCTTCATCAGAACGGAAATGAAGGATTAAACAAACGGATATTCATTTCCATCAACGGATGTTCTTCAGAAGCGAAAATGAACGGATGATCCATTTTCCTCAACGGATTCTTCATCAGAACGGAAATGAAGGATTAAACAAACGGATATTCATTTCCATAACGGGTATTCTTCAGAAGCGAAAATGAATGGATGATCCATTTTCCTCAACGGATTCTTCATCAGAACGGAAATGAAGGATTAAACAAACGGATATTCATTTCCATCATCGGATATTCTTTCAGAAGTGAAAAATGAATAGCTAGTTCATTTTTCTTCAACGGATGCTTCATCAGAATTGGAAATGAATAGGGTTCACTCAAGGCTCATGACAAAACTCGATGGGGTTTCTGTGCACTAAATTCCATAATTATGTAGGCCTCCATAATTACGTAATTCCTTGCACAGTCCGCACAGTTTGTTTTGTGATGTGAAAGGGATTGAATTACAACAAGCTTGAGACATCATTGATTGGGTTAACATATAAACACATAGGCACATAAATGTTTCTCTTGGATTATTATCTTGTTATTGGTTGCTATAAACTTGACGTCGATTTGAATATGGGCATTCGAGGTATACCAGGAACCCAGTCGATGGACTTCAACGTCCTCAAACATCTATCTGAAAAGATAGGATGATCTTCCAAAAATTCGATTTTTGATTACAAAAGAATCACCACATTCGAATTAATGTATACAACAATTGAGGACTTACGGAAATACCCTTAGGTATCCTATCAAGGATTGGGTATTCGTCCAGAGTTGTAACTTGCGCCTTGTACTTCATTTCCTAGAAGGAAACGGGTACTTAGGATTTTTGTGGAAGACGCAAGAGATCGTGAAATGGAAGAAATTTGGGGGTAGGTCTGTTCTTCAAGGAATGCGACTCCTTAATTGTAGGTGTTGTAGGGGATATGTTGTTTATACATGCAACCATAACAATATATTGCGATGTAAAATAAAAAGCTTTATTTATAAACAACAACAACTGTTTCTTAGACCTTAACAACAAAAGAAAATAATACAAAAAGCTTGATTATTTCCAAACAGTGTTGTCTTTCCGTCGGTCAGATGCTCATCCCTGCGCTGGATTTGCATTAGCAAGCCTTGGGCAATTTCTTCGGAAATGGCCCATCTCGCCACAGTTGAAGCAAGAACCTGGTGGAAAACGACCTTGAGTAGGATTGTTGCCAGCTTGATTTGGTGCAGCTGCAGCTGGGCAAACTCTTGCTGTATGGCCTATGAGTCCACAAACTTGGCATGTGCAGCACTTCATACCAGCATGATGATGTAGGCTACATTGGTTGCACAAAGGTGCAGTTCTGTTGTAGGGCTTCCTAGCAGGGGGTTGAGCTGGTTGGTTGGGAATGGCTTGATCATTGTGAGCAACCACGATGAAGTTCTGAGAAGCCTTTCGCTTCTTTGACTTCTTGGAGGATTCAGTCTGTTCATCCCTTGGTTTCGATTCCTCAACAGGTTCCTTGTCACTTTTTCGGAAAAGTTTACCTTTCCTGATTTGAGATTCAGTCAAGGTAGCGGATAGCTCAATGGCCTGTCTAACTGTAGTGGGATTACTACCAGTCACAATGTCCTGTACTGAGTCAGGGAGGCCATCGATGTACTTTTCGATTGCCTTATCCAAAGGCGTAACCATGTTTGGGCATAACAGACTAAATTCCTCATAACGGTCCGTGTAGGCTCGATGCTCACCGCTGACTTGCTTAAGATCGTCAAATTCCCTTTCCAAGACCCTGATCTCATGACGAGGACAGAATTCCTTCATCATCAGAGCTCGAAGCTCTTCCCACGTTTGAGCCAGTGCCACATCGGCACCCCTATCTCTCACCACACCGTTCCACCACGTCAAAGCTCGTTTCTCAAAGACACTATATGCGAAATCTACCTTTCGCTCGTTTGGACATTGAACATGTATGAAGGTGCTCTCTAAACTCTCGAACCACTGCAGAAGTGCAGTCGCTCCTTGGGACCCAGAAAACTTTGATGGCTTAGCTGAGTTGAATGTCTTAAAGGTGCACTGAACATTGTTATTGTTATTGTTTGCCTGATTTATCTGGGTGATAAGGTTCGGGAGTACAGCAGCGATTTGCTGAGTGATTAAAACTGCCAAGGCGGCATCCTGAGCTTGATCACGCCGAGGAGGCATATTCTAAAAGAGCAAAGGAAACATGAGGGAAAATTAGTGAGATGTCGCTGGATATTCAAAACTGGATGTTAAGAATATCGACAAGGCATAATGATTGTGATCATTTGTTAGTTACTTAAAACAAACAAACGACACTGTGACAAAACAAAGTAAATAGGTCAATATAATGTATCACTGAAGACATGCTCGCCGATAAGTGAACACTCACCCCAAGAGTTCCCAGGTAAGAGTGACTGGTCCGATACTGCGGATTTGTACGAACACTCTAGCCTTAGACAGAAAACTCAGGGTACAGGCATTCACTCTTCCAGTTCGCACGTGTTCACATTATTTAGACCCAAACTTTGACGAGATTTTGAAAACTCAAAAGGCACAAAGCCAAGGATGAATCAAACCGGAAGGGTTCAAAACCATATAACAGATGGTTCACAACCTTATAACAGAAGGTTCAAAACCTAGTAATCAATCATCCAAGAACAGATGATTAATTTTCGAAGCGGATTCGTTATTATGTTCTCGTTGTGGTTCTCACCTAAGGATAGGTGACGGTATTGTTTTATGACTAAACGCAAGTAAACTTGCGTTAGGGTCCTAGGAAGGTTATAGTCTAGGTCAAAGCATTACTAATAACCTAATTCCCTATAACCATTGGCTCTGATACCAACTTTTCTGTCACACCCCGACCACGTAAAACAACAAAACGTGGCGGAAACGTCGGGGAGTGTTGTAACAGAATCATTGTTTCACAACCATGGAATAAATAGTTTCGTTTTATTGAATTATTGAATTTAATGGTTTGATACAAATTAGATAAATACAACTATTATCCCCCCAAGTTTTAAAGTCGCTAAGGCCTTGTCCATTCCTATGTGAGAATACACCAATATCATCATCAAGCATCATCAACTATTGTACCTGAAACACATGTGAAAATAGGTACGTCAGCATAAAAATGCCGGCGAGTACATAGGTTTTGTATGAGTTTCAGATTCATGGCTAGTTTGCATGCTGCAATACTTATTTAAAAACCCCGTTTTGAAAAGTATAGTATTGCGACATAATTAACCAACTCAAATCAAATTGGTTATAATTTATAAAAAAACTTCGTAGCCATGATTCTTAACCCCAAAACATTTGTTTGATTAAATCCAGATTTGTAAATCGTTTTTGGAATAAAAACTCGAATAGTATAATATATTGTTGGAAAAACCTTGTAATACAACTTTGTTTTGTTTACCATTGGCCAAGTGATCTAGATAACGCAACGATATATAATGTGTTAAAAGCACTTATATATAGGAAGTACCAGCGGCGTATCCACCATGCTTTTAACACATTACACCCGCCCCGTTACCTAATCACTTCCCTAACCCAACAGTTCAAACTGATTTCAAACGGTTCATGTCAATCAACGGTTACAATCGGTTCACATAGTCAAGTAGTCACAAACGGTTCATATAGTCAAGTAGTCACAACGGTTCACATAGTCCAACGGTTCATCTAGTCAACGGTTACAAACGGTTCACATAATCAACGGTTACTAATGGTTCACATAGTCAAATGGTTACAAACGTTTCACATGATCAAATGGTTACAACGGTTCAAATGATCAGATGATTACAACGGTTCAAAATGTAAAACAATGTGTCCATATGCTGGATGAGCATATGCGACAAAATGTAGTACACGGAAATCAATGTGCTTGTGACACCTGTGTCACCGCAACCATCAAACAAATACCAAGCCGCTGAAATATCGTATTTCATACTTGGGATCTTGTGTAAATATGTGTATCTATTGCACATATCAATTCTTGTTCAATTTCAAACTTTACATCGCTTTCTAGAGAATTATACGCAACCTGGTGCGTAAACGTACTCAGTTTAATGCGACAAATACTCCGGGACATCAACATATACTTAACATAACTTAAATAACCTTTACATAACTTAGAAATAAGTTTTTGAAGGCTTTGGTATGGCAAAAACAAGTTAATTCGCTTACAGGGACTAAACTCGACAAACTGCGAAAGTATGCCAATTTGAACTGTAACGAGCATTCCGGAACATGTCCATAAGTTAAACATACCATAAATATCCTTTACATAGCTTAGAAATAGGCTTTGAGGGGTTTGGTATGCTAAAACAAACTTTTGGATCATTCAGGGACTAAAAGTGTCAAAAAGTGCACAAGTTTGCACTTTCGCGCATAACTTACGTTCCGAATACATCCGGACATCCAAAAATTTATGTAAGCATTATAATACTATGCCTTAGTGTTTGGCATGAGAAAAATCCATTCGTCGCGTCATTTGGATCGTCTTTCGCGCTTATGCGCATTCCGTCGTAATTAACCGAACATCGCGATAGTACGGTCAAACGAACCGACATCCGGAATATTTTTGAGCATATTTCAAGTCCACTACACTTTAACTTCATCTTAGAGCCTTGAAATGAGGTTAACGGGGCTTAAAAGTGCCAAAAATGGGCCAAATTGCATGTTTCTGAAGTGCAGGGACTAAAACTGAAAATTCTGGTCTGTGACCCTCAGGCGGGGAGCGTAAGGATTGCCCAAATCCTTACGCGGGGCGCGTCAGACTCCCAGAACAGATAAGATCAGCTAGTCAGCAAATTTCAGCTGGTTTAACCACAACCACATGTTTTAAACTTGCCCTTTCAGCTCACTAAGGGGTATTTTCAGTAACCACAAGTTTACGACAAGTGTACGCGCAAGATTCAATCACGTTTTTCAAGAAACGATCCTAACGGTTCGGGAAATACTATAAATACCCACCCCCATTCTTGCAAAAACCCACACAATCTGATCAAGAGCTCTAAGTTGGAACCTTTGTTTCATACCTGAGCCATTTTGATCTAGATTAGCATTCGGGGACCCTCCGTAAGTATTCTTTCGTTCTTTTATTCGCTTTTCGAGTCCGAAAGTCAACGTTTTGTTGACTTTCTGCATTGACCAGCCTATGGTCAACCCGAAGTTCATGGAACTTCATAACGTGAGAAAATTATTAAACGAGAGTTGTTGTAGCCAAAACTCGCACTTAGGGAGTGTGTGTAATGGCTTCTCTCTGGCGATTTTGGCGATTTTGGCAGCCCCTCTAAAACCCTAGCTTGTTCTTGATCTTCGTCCCTAATCTCAATCGATCTGGGTTAGGTATTGGGGTGTTGTCGTTCCTTCTGAGTAGGGTTCTAGACTTCAATCCTGGTTTCTAATCTTTTGAAGTTGTTGTTAGGGTTTTTTCTTTTCGTTTCGTTTTCTGCTAGGGTTCTGCCGATTGTTCTTAATTGCCGTAGGTTTTGTTACTCTGGTGTTTTTTCTGTGTTGCATGTTTATTTCTTCTGGTGCTTTTTACTATCGTATGCATGGAGTATAATCGTGATAACAGTTTAGAGGATCTAGGGTTTCGATCTTTTTCGGAAAGGATGCATGAGGATGTTTTCATTACGTCAAAGGGTTCAATTAATGTTCAGGATATGCGTCAAAACTCTTCTTCGCTGAACAAACCTGTGCGGATTGATGGGATTCCATTGATACCTCGTCGAGGTGTTGGGCCGAAGGATCCTAAGGTCATCAATGTTATTGATGAACTTCAGAAAATCACGGTCCCAGTTCATCCGGATACAAGTGGCTCTAGCAGCCAGGAGACGCAACATGGATTTTCTTCAGGACCGATTCAGGAGGAGCCGGTTTCATATGCTGAAAAGCTCATGTCACAGAATCGTAATAAAAGAGAGGTTAATTTCAGGTTTATGCAACCAGTGGAAACAAGGGAGGATGCTGACATTGTTATCCCAAAAGAGGTTGTTCAAAGGGTCCAGGATAAGTTTGAAAACGTTCTATACGGCTATTTTTTGGGGAATAGACTTCCGTATCCGGTAGTAGAATACTATGCCAAAAACGTTTGGGCGAAGTTTGGGTTTTCAAAGCTCATGATGAATTCAGCAGGATTTTTTTTCTTCAAGTTTGATTCGAACGAAGGTATGACGAAAGTGCTTGAAGGAGGGCCGTGGTTAATAAGGAAGATGCCTTTATTTCTGAATAAATGGTCACCGAAAGTTTCTTTAAAAAAAGAAGGTATCAAAACTATTCCTCTTTGGGTTAAATTGCATAATGTTCCGATTGCGGTTTACACAGATGATGGGTTAAGTTTGTTGGCCTCTAAAATTGGTGTCCCTAAAAGGTTGGATTCATACACTGCGGATATGTGTGCGGATAATTGGGGTAGGAGCAGCTATGCTCGGGCTATGATAGAGGTTAATGCTGATAATGATCTTAAGGAATATATAACGCTAGCTATCCCTAAAATGGATGAAGATGGGTATGTTATGGAACGTATTAAAGTGGAGTATGAATGGAAGCCCCTACGTTGTTCTACTTGCTGTTTGTTTGGACACGATGATAAAACGTGTAGTAAGAATGACAAAGGTAAGGCGAAACAGGTTATTGTGGATGACGAGGGTTATGTAATGGATAACAAACGTGTTGCTCGACATGGTTTTCCCCAAAAGAAGCAAAAGGCGAGGTTCGTCTACAAGCCGAAAACAAACAATTCAGGAGCGAGCTCTTCCGGTACCAGTAGTGGGCAACCTTTGGTAAAAATTGCAAACTCGTTTCAGCCCATTTCATTGGATGATGATGATCCTCCAAAAAATGAGAGTGTCCCAGAAGTCGATGGTAGTGTTCACACTCAATCTAAGGAGATGGAAACTAAAGAGCCTGAGGAAGTTTTAGAGAAGATACCAACGGAGATGTCCAAGTTTATGGCTGCTAATGTCACGGATTGTCCGTCTGAGGGGGCAAGCACTCCCGGATCTAATGGTTTAAATGGGTAGTGTTGCAGCTTGGAACATTAGGGGTTTGAATCGTCCCCTGAAACAAAACGAGATTAGAGTTCTTATTGCTGAAAATAATTTAAGTATTTGTGCTATTTTAGAAACTCATGTTAATGTTAGCAATCTCGGAAAGATTTGTAAGGCGGTTTTTCGTAGATGGAGTTGGACGTCGAATGGGGATGTGTGTCAAAGAGGAACTAGAATTATTTTGGGGTGGAATCCGGATGAAGTTGATCTTATGGTTATCTCTCAATCGGACCAGGTTATACACACACAAGTTCGTTACAAAACTGATTCAAAAATGTTCCTGTGTTCATTTGTTTATGCAGAAAATCAATACCAGCAACGTAGAATTCTTTGGGAAAATCTTTGTAAACATAGCTGCTTAGCTCGTAGCCAGCCGTGGGTTGTTCTTGGGGATTTTAACACAGCGCTCAATATGGAAGATTGCCTCTACGGGCCTTCTAATCACACAGTTAGTATGAGGGATTTTTTTGAGTGCGTCAAAGTTGCTGAGCTTATGGATGTTAAAAGTCACGGGTTACATTATACATGGAATCAAAAGCCTAAAGAAGGGATTGGTGTCCTTAAAAAAATAGATCGTATTATGCACAACATCAGGTTTTTGGATTTATATCCGGATGTGTATGCCGTTTTTCAGCCGGCTCGGGTCTCTGACCATACACCGTGTGTTCTTAAGTTGCCTGCCATAGCTCGAGACAAGCAAAAGCCGTTTAAATTTCCAAACTTTCTAACGTCTAAACCGGAGTTTAGACAGTATGTTGTTGACGAATGGAATAAGGGTGTGCAAGGCTATGCTATGTTTTCCGTTATGAAGAAGTTGAGGAACTTGAAGCCGTGCTTCCGCAAACTCCTTCATAAGCAAGGAAATCTTCATGAGAAGGTTACTAGACTTCGAAGTGAGTTGGATTTAGCTCAGCATCATGTTGATATGAACCCGCTAGATGTCGAAGCTCGTAACGTGGTGGCCAAGTGTCTTCATGATTTTCAGGTGGCGGCCTATGATGAAGAATGTTTTTTAAAACAAAAGTCGAAGATTGAGTGGCTTTGTGCAGGTGATTCGAACACTTCATATTTTCACAATGCGGTAAAGAGTCGTAATTCTAGAAATAAAATATGCTGCATTCATGATGTGCATGGGAATCGATTTGAGGGTAAGGATGTCATTACTGCCCTGGTGGATCATTATTCTAATTTTTTGGGTACCGAGGAGAATGTCCTAAGCTTGGATGATGAAGATCTTTTTGCTAATTCCCTTAACCTTGACACGGCCAACCATATGGTTAGACAAGTGACTCGAGAGGAGGTCAAAGCTGCAATGTTTAGCATTGGTGAGAATAAGGCCCCTGGCCCAGATGGGTTTACTTCGGCGTTCTTTAAACATTCTTGGGATATAGTGGGAGATGAGGTTACGTCGGCTATTCTCGAGTTTTTTCAGAACGGTAAACTTTTGAAACAGGTCAACCACACTATTATTGCTTTAGTTCCTAAAAAGGATACTCCTAACTCGGTTATTGACTACCGACCTATATCCTGCTGTAATGTCCTCTTCAAGTGCATAAGTAAAATTATTACAGATAGGATCAAAGGGAGTTTGGCGGGTTTGGTCAGTATAAATCAGTCGGCGTTCGTTCCTGGCAGGAAGATCTCTGATAACATTCTTCTCACGCAGGAATTAATGCACAATTACCATCTTAATAGAGGGCCGGCTCGATGTGCATTCAAGATAGATATCCAGAAAGCGTATGATACTGTTAATTGGTCTTTCTTGGAAACTATTCTTAAGCGGTTTGGTTTTCATTGCAAAATGGTTGAATGGATTATGACGTGTGTTACCACGGTTTCATATTCTCTATGTATCAATGGTGAGCTACATGGTTATTTTACAGGGAAACGAGGTCTTAGACAGGGTTGTGACAACTCGAACTTTAGACTTGCTGTGATGTAACGTTACGTGCTTATGTGATATTTTCGGACTAATGAATGTTATGATATTATGTGCTTTTTATGTGTGTGTGTTATGTTTATCTTTATCGAGCCAAACCCGATCCGCACAACACTACAAACCGGCCACACAAAGCCCTTTGGGCCACACCTTGTACGCGGACCATTAGACAACCGAGTGGGCTCGGCCCACTCCCCACTCGCAACCACTATACCAAAACTAAGGGTCTTGTTTTCCTCTCATTTGTTACAACACAAGAACACACACACAAACCCTAGAAGCTTTGCTCTCTCTCTCTCGTTTACTTGGAACCCGACGGCGAACAACACTTCTCGGCTCACCCTCTCTTTGATTTCAACCGGTTAGTGTACATTGTTATTTGATTGTATTTGATGATTTTATATGATTCTTGAACATTACATGATGTAATTCGGATGATGATAGTATGGTTGATTGTGATAGAACCGGTTTACATGTGTGCTTTGTTATAAATCAAATGTTAATATGTGTTTCGGATTGTTAACATGTTCATACGGATCGGATGAAACTCGATGAAATCTGTTGTTATGCTATGTGATTCGGATGTTAACTTGTAGATGTGCTAAGTTTTGGGCTAGGTAATTAGTCACGGTTACATGTTCATAGAAATAGATTATTGTTCATATGAATGCAGTTCACGTTTTTGATGTTCTTGAATTGTTATGAATATGCATGAAATCTGAATTAACTGATGATAAATTTCTGTGATTGATCTGATTTCGAAACTGCCGTAGATGTTTGCTAGAATCACGGAATAGTCAATGCAGGAATTATGGAAACCAGTTACACACGCGGTTGCGACTCGGCATCACTCGTTGCGAGTCGGAACCCCACTCGAGACCACGAACAGCACAAGCCGGAACCACGGTTGCGAGTCCCGTTGCGACTCGTAACCAGGCCATGATGAACCGAGATCACCATTTCGACTCGCAACCAGCAGTTGCGACTCGTGATCTCCGAATGTGACTCGTAACCGGGCCATGACAAACCGAGACCATTGATTGCGACTCGAGATCCCCGTTGCGACTCGTAACCCCGTTGCGAGTCGAGACCACCCTTTACACGCACACTATTGGGCCTTCACTGTCACGGGCCCAATGATTTGATTTATGGGCTGTTTGTTAATGGACTTGTATGTATTTGCTATTTGGGCCGATTGGGAATCTGGACTGTTTTGTTATTGGGCTGCTTATGTCTTTGGGCCGGGTATGATTGGACTTAGACAATCGGATCACGCATGCTAGGTCTTATCTGCTTACGTGCGTACATGCTTGCCATGACTATACGTGATTACTATATACGTGCTATATACGAACCTGACTCGTATAACAACCATGATAGGACGTGAGTGACCATTTACTTGCTACTTATATTCCTTGTGTATCTGCCGAGCAAACCAAGGTGAGTTCACACAGCCAAGGCATGGGATTCCCGGGTTGGGAATTGGGTTGGATATGTTAATGTTAAAGGAGTTACTCGTACTTACGCATATACCAGACTATAGACCATCGTCCTCAGGTTAGTCAGGACACGTTACGTAAAGCCTACGTAACCCAGTATACTTGCCATATGTCTCCCGGGTCGGGAAGGACACGTTGCGTAAAGCCTACGTAACCCAATACCATTCACTGGCTTCCAGGTCGGAAGGCCACGCTGCGTAAAGCCTACGTAGCCTCCACGCGTACCACTGTCCTCGGGGAAGGGCACGTCACGTAAAGCCTACGTGACCCTGTACGTTTTCCTGTTCTCGGTAAAGAAGAACACATGGTCGGAAGTTAGTCTAGTAAGTACCGTTAATGAGAAGCCCTCATTAGCCAGGATAAACATGGGAAGCCCCCACCTTTAGTACACACTAGTATGGGAAGCCCCCACTAGCTATACTTATGCATGTTATGAACTTTCTTTCTGTGAACTCGCTCAACTAGTTTGTTGATTATTTGCTGCATGCCTTGCAGGACCTTAGGTACGGTACGGAGCTTGCACAGGGAGGAGCAGGTCGTTGTGGCAGATGGATCATGAACATTATTGAACTTATAACTTTATTGGGTTTACTTTACATTGCTTCCGCTACTTAAAACAGTATTCGGTTTTGAAACATCAATCATGTCATGGTGTCTTACGTTATTTACTTTTATATTAAATGCTATGTTTGATATGATTGATGGCTTGATCCTGGTCAGTCACGCTCCCAAGCGGTGGTACTCCGCGGGTGGATTTTAGGGGTGTGACAGATTGGTATCAGAGCCATTGGTTATAGAGAACTTGGTTTTAATATGGGAAAACGTTTTTATTAAAACCGGACTATAACCAGAACAGTGCTCTCAACGATCCACAACGACGCTTCGCTCCACGTGCAAGACTCGACATCCTAGGTAATAAGGTTTATGTTTATTGCCTGTTTGCTAGAACTGTTTAGAACTTTGCTCGCATTACGCTTAGATACACATGCTTTGATTACATGAGAACACCTATATGCCTACGCTTTTCTGTCATCGCCCTACTCGCGAACCATTCTTACGCATGCTACTTGTTACTATGAAGATCATGTCTGGACGAATCAACATGACACAAGCCCAGCTAGAGGCTCTTGTTCAAGCTCAAGTTGTTGCGGCAGTAGCAGCAGCTCAAGCAGGTAGTATATCCTGCAGTATAGGCACACACTAGGATCTTTAGATCCTACATTAACTCTCGTATTTAACTTCGTCCTATTCGTACACAATAGGTCAACACGCGCAGCAGCCAGTCTGCACTTTCAAGAATTTCATGGACTGTCGTCCAAACTCTTTTAGCGGCACAGAAGGAGCGGTTGGACTCCTCCACTGGTTCGAGAAGCTAGAATCAGTATTCGAAATGTGCGAGTGTCCTGAGGCTCGCAAGGTCAAGTTTGCTACTGGTACTTTGGAAGGGATAGCACTGACTTGGTGGAACGCCCAAGTCCAGATCTTAGGGTTGGCAGCTGCTAACGCCACCCCATGGAACGATTTTAAGGAACTCATCAAGCGTGAGTATTGCACGCGTGAAGATATTCACAAGCTGGAAGACGAGCTGTATAACTTGAAAATGGTTGGATCGGAAATCGAGGCGTATACTAAACGGTCTAATGAGCTGGCCGTTCTGTGTCCAACTATGGTGGACCCTCCGTACAAGCGCATCGAGTTGTATCTCAAGGGATTGGCGCCAGAAATTCAGAGCCACGTGACGTCGGCTAATCTCGAAAACATCCAGGAAATTCAGCGTCTCGCTCACCGTATCACTGATCAGGCAGTGGATCAGAATAAACTGCCCAAGCGTGTTAATGCTACTGCTAACGTCACCACCTCAGTTACTCCTGCTACATCTGGTGACAGTAAAAGAAAATGGGATGGGGATTCCAGTAAAAGTTCAGCATCCGTTCAGCCACAAGCTCAGCAGCAGAAGATTGACCACTATCAGAGTCCCAGTCAGCAATCCTCTGGTAGTCACAGACAGAGGAGATATCAGGGTAGTCAACCTAGGTGCCACAACTGCAACAGGCATCACCACGGCCCGTGTAACAAGGGTCGTTGCCAAAGGTGTCTTAAGATGGGGCACGAGGCTAAAGACTGTAGGAGCCCTCGTCCTGCAAATCAGAATCAGCAACCTCAGCAACCAGCTCCACAGAACCAGCAGCAGCAGCAACAGCCACAGCGTGGAAACCGGGGGTGTTTCCAGTGTGGGGCTGAAGGTCACTTCAAACGCGATTGCCCTCAATTGAACCAGAACCGCAACAACAACAACAACCAGGGCAATGGGCATAACAACGGGGGAAACAACAACAACAACGGCAATGAAGCTCGTGGACGTGCTTTTGTGCTAGGTCGAGGCGACGCAGTGAACGATCCCAACGTTGTTATGGGTAAGTTTCTCCTCGACAATATTTATGTTACTGTTTTGTTTGATTCGGGTGCGGATACAAGCTATATGTCTGTGAAAATGTGTCAACTGCTAAAACGTGCACCAACACTTTTACCCACCAAACATGTAGTAGAGTTAGCTAACGGTAAAAGTCTAGAAGCCACGCACGTAGTTCAGGGTTGTAATCTTATCCTAGCTGGTCAAGCCTTCTCTATTGATCTCATTCCCATAGTTTTGGGAAGTTTCGACGTCGTGATTGGGATGGATTGGCTTTCCCAACACCAGGCAGAAATCTTATGCAGCGAAAAGGTTATTCGCATTCCTCGTTTGGGTCAGGAACCTCTAGAAGTTCAAGGCGACAAGAGTGGTGCAGTGGTTGGCATCATCTCTTTCTTGAAGGCTCAGAAATGCTTACGTAAGGGTCACACAGCCATTTTGGCTCTTGTTACAGACGCCTCAGCAAAGGAAAAGAAATTGGAAGACATTCCAGTTGTACGTGATTACCCTCAGGTGTTTCCTGAAGACTTACCTGGCTTACCGCCTCATCGTCAGGTCGAATTTCAGATCGAACTCGCTCCAGGAGCAGCACCCATAGCTCGTGCACCTTATCGTCTAGCTCCATCAGAATTGGAGGAATTGTCAAAACAGCTGCAAGAACTCTTGGAAAAGGGTTTCATACGACCAAGCTCTTCGCCTTGGGGAGCTCCAGTACTTTTCGTGAAAAAGAAAGACGGTACGTTCAGGATGTGCATCGACTACCGTGAACTCAACAAGGTGACGGTGAAGAACCGTTATCCTCTTCCGCGCATCGACGACCTATTCGACCAGTTGCAAGGGTCGTGCTACTATTCGAAGATAGATTTGAGGTCTGGGTATCATCAGCTGAGAGTCCGGGATGAGGACGTCTCCAAGACAGCCTTCAGAACTCGTTACGGTCACTACGAGTTTCTCGTCATGCCATTTGGGTTAACGAACGCGCCTGCTGTATTTATGGATCTTATGAACAGGGTGTGCAAACCCTATCTCGACAAGTTCGTCATTGTTTTCATCGACGACATTCTGATCTACTCCAAGAGTCAGGAGGAACACGAGCAGCATCTTCGCCTTATTTTGGAACTCCTTCGGAAGGAACAGTTGTACGCCAAACTTTCTAAATGCGACTTCTGGCTTCGTGAAGTCCACTTCTTAGGCCATGTGGTAAACAGGGATGGGATCCATGTTGATCCATCCAAGGTAGCTTCGATCAGAAACTGGCCTGCACCGCGTACACCGACAGAGATACGCCAATTCTTGGGTCTGGCAGGTTACTACAGACGGTTTATCAAGGATTTCTCGAAGATTGCTCAGCCACTTACGCTACTGACACAGAAGGGTGTTACCTATCGCTGGGGAGAGCCCCAGGAGACTGCTTTTCAGCACCTAAAGGATAGACTTTGCAGTGCACCTATCCTCTCATTGCCAGAGGGCACAGATGACTTTGTGGTATATTGTGATGCATCCATTCGGGGACTGGGATGTGTGTTAATGCAGCGTGACAAGGTTATCGCTTACGCCTCTCGTCAACTCAAGGTTCATGAACGCAACTACACGACGCACGATTTAGAGCTGGGAGCTGTTGTTTTTGCGCTTAAGATATGGCGACACTACCTGTACGGTACCAGGTGCACGATTTACACCGATCACAGGAGTCTCGAGCATATCCTTAAGCAGAAGGATCTGAATATGCGTCAACGACGATGGGTCGAGTTACTTAATGACTACGAATGCGCTATCAAGTATCATCCAGGCAAAGCCAATGTTGTGGCTGATGCCCTCAGTCGGAAAGACACTTTACCACGGCGCGTGCGAGCGCTACAGCTTACGATTCAGTCTAGCCTTCCTACACAGATACGAAATGCTCAGATAGAAGCACTGAAGCCCGAAAACATCAAGGCTGAAGCCTTACGCGGCTCACGACAACAGATGGAACAGAAGGCAGACGGCGCCTACTATGTAACGGGCCGGATTTGGGTCCCACTTTATGGCGGTCTACGCGAACTTGTGATGGACGAAGCACACAAGTCTCGCTACTCGGTACATCCAGGGTCGGATAAAATGTACCACGATATCAGTACTACTTATTGGTGGCCTAGCATGAAGGCCCACATCGCTACGTACGTTGGAAAGTGCTTGACCTGTGCGAGAGTCAAGGTCGAATATCAGAAACCAGCTGGTCTACTTCAGCAGCCTAAGATACCTCAATGGAAATGGGAAGAAATTTCCATGGATTTCGTTACAGGCCTACCCAGATCCCAGCGTGGGAACGATACGATATGGGTCATAGTTGATCGACTCACCAAGTCTGCACACTTCCTACCGATTAAGGAAACGGACAAGTTCTCCACTCTCGCAGACGTCTATCTTAAAGAAGTTGTTTCGAGGCACGGGGTGCCCACGTCTATCATTTCGGATCGCGATGCACGATTCACGTCAGAACTTTGGCAAGCAATGCATAAATCTTTTGGCTCACGACTAGACATGAGCACAGCATATCATCCTCAGACGGATGGGCAGTCTGAGCGCACGATCCAAACTCTTGAAGACATGCTTCGGGCATGCGTTATCGATTTCGGCAACGGCTGGGAAAAACACCTCCCTTTGGTGGAGTTTTCTTACAATAATAGTTATCACACCAGCATTCAAGCCGCTCCATTCGAGGCATTGTACGGGCGTAAATGTCGGTCACCCCTCTGCTGGGCAGAGGTGGGAGATAGTCAGATCACGGGTCCAGAGATTGTTGTGGACGCCACAGAAAAGATTGCACAAATACGACAACGCATGGCGGCAGCACGCGACCGTCAGAAAGCCTACGCGGACAAGCGTAGAAAGCCATTGGAATTTGAGGTCGGGGACCGGGTTTTATTGAAAGTCTCACCCTGGAAGGGTGTGGTACGTTTTGGCAAACGGGGTAAACTGAATCCGCGGTACGTCGGACCATTTGAAATTATAGAAAAGATTGGCAAGGTAGCCTACAAGTTGAACCTACCAGCTGAACTCGGGGCAGTTCACAATGTCTTCCATGTATCGAACTTAAAGAAGTGCCTATCGGATGAAAACCTCATCATTCCTTTTAAGGAACTCACTATTGACGAGCGGTTGCAGTTCGTCGAGGAACCAGTAGAAATCACGGACCGGGATGTGAAGGTCCTCAAACACAAGAGAATCCCTCTTGTCCGAGTTCGTTGGAACTCCAAACGTGGCCCAGAGTACACCTGGGAACGCGAAGACAGGATGACAGAAAAGTACCCCCAGTTATTCGGGAACAAGGCAACCACTACTGAGGCTGAAGCTACTACTTCGGAATTTCGGGACGAAATTCCAGATCAACGGGGGGAGGATGTGACACCCCAGGAAAATCAGTGAACAGTACAGTTTACCTAGCTTCCTCAGTGAGTGCATACCAAATTTCGGGACGAAATTTCCAATTGGTTGGGGATAATGTGACAACTCGAACTTTAGACTTGCTGTGATGTAACGTTACGTGCTTATGTGATATTTTCGGACTAATGAATGTTATGATATTATGTGCTTTTTATGTGTGTGTGTTATGTTTATCTTTATCGAGCCAAACCCGATCCGCACAACACTACAAACCGGCCACACAAAGCCCTTTGGGCCACACCTTGTACGCGGACCATTAGACAACCGAGTGGGCTCGGCCCACTCCCCACTCGCAACCACTATACCAAAACTAAGGGTCTTGTTTTCCTCTCATTTGTTACAACACAAGAACACACACACAAACCCTAGAAGCTTTGCTCTCTCTCTCTCGTTTACTTGGAACCCGACGGCGAACAACACTTCTCGGCTCACCCTCTCTTTGATTTCAACCGGTTAGTGTACATTGTTATTTGATTGTATTTGATGATTTTATATGATTCTTGAACATTACATGATGTAATTCGGATGATGATAGTATGGTTGATTGTGATAGAACCGGTTTACATGTGTGCTTTGTTATAAATCAAATGTTAATATGTGTTTCGGATTGTTAACATGTTCATACGGATCGGATGAAACTCGATGAAATCTGTTGTTATGCTATGTGATTCGGATGTTAACTTGTAGATGTGCTAAGTTTTGGGCTAGGTAATTAGTCACGGTTACATGTTCATAGAAATAGATTATTGTTCATATGAATGCAGTTCACGTTTTTGATGTTCTTGAATTGTTATGAATATGCATGAAATCTGAATTAACTGATGATAAATTTCTGTGATTGATCTGATTTCGAAACTGCCGTAGATGTTTGCTAGAATCACGGAATAGTCAATGCAGGAATTATGGAAACCAGTTACACACGCGGTTGCGACTCGGCATCACTCGTTGCGAGTCGGAACCCCACTCGAGACCACGAACAGCACAAGCCGGAACCACGGTTGCGAGTCCCGTTGCGACTCGTAACCAGGCCATGATGAACCGAGATCACCATTTCGACTCGCAACCAGCAGTTGCGACTCGTGATCTCCGAATGTGACTCGTAACCGGGCCATGACAAACCGAGACCATTGATTGCGACTCGAGATCCCCGTTGCGACTCGTAACCCCGTTGCGAGTCGAGACCACCCTTTACACGCACACTATTGGGCCTTCACTGTCACGGGCCCAATGATTTGATTTATGGGCTGTTTGTTAATGGACTTGTATGTATTTGCTATTTGGGCCGATTGGGAATCTGGACTGTTTTGTTATTGGGCTGCTTATGTCTTTGGGCCGGGTATGATTGGACTTAGACAATCGGATCACGCATGCTAGGTCTTATCTGCTTACGTGCGTACATGCTTGCCATGACTATACGTGATTACTATATACGTGCTATATACGAACCTGACTCGTATAACAACCATGATAGGACGTGAGTGACCATTTACTTGCTACTTATATTCCTTGTGTATCTGCCGAGCAAACCAAGGTGAGTTCACACAGCCAAGGCATGGGATTCCCGGGTTGGGAATTGGGTTGGATATGTTAATGTTAAAGGAGTTACTCGTACTTACGCATATACCAGACTATAGACCATCGTCCTCAGGTTAGTCAGGACACGTTACGTAAAGCCT
This sequence comes from Helianthus annuus, assembly GCF_002127325.2. Lineage (NCBI taxonomy): Eukaryota > Viridiplantae > Streptophyta > Magnoliopsida > Asterales > Asteraceae > Helianthus > Helianthus annuus. Next base: position 50,066,624 of record NC_035439.2, read on the forward strand.
ACGTAACCCAGTATACTTGCCATATGTCTCCCGGGTCGGGAAGGACACGTTGCGTAAAGCCTACGTAACCCAATACCATTCACTGGCTTCCAGGTCGGAAGGCCACGCTGCGTAAAGCCTACGTAGCCTCCACGCGTACCACTGTCCTCGGGGAAGGGCACGTCACGTAAAGCCTACGTGACCCTGTACGTTTTCCTGTTCTCGGTAAAGAAGAACACATGGTCGGAAGTTAGTCTAGTAAGTACCGTTAATGAGAAGCCCTCATTAGCCAGGATAAACATGGGAAGCCCCCACCTTTAGTACACACTAGTATGGGAAGCCCCCACTAGCTATACTTATGCATGTTATGAACTTTCTTTCTGTGAACTCGCTCAACTAGTTTGTTGATTATTTGCTGCATGCCTTGCAGGACCTTAGGTACGGTACGGAGCTTGCACAGGGAGGAGCAGGTCGTTGTGGCAGATGGATCATGAACATTATTGAACTTATAACTTTATTGGGTTTACTTTACATTGCTTCCGCTACTTAAAACAGTATTCGGTTTTGAAACATCAATCATGTCATGGTGTCTTACGTTATTTACTTTTATATTAAATGCTATGTTTGATATGATTGATGGCTTGATCCTGGTCAGTCACGCTCCCAAGCGGTGGTACTCCGCGGGTGGATTTTAGGGGTGTGACAAGGGTGATCCGTTGTCTCCATATTTGTTCACACTTGTTATGGAGGTTCTGACCCTTCTCCTTCAGAAAACGGCTTTGCACTCTTCATTCAAATTTCATGCTAACTGTCCTAAACAAAAGATCATTAGTGTCTCGTTTGCGGACGATTTGTTCATCTTTTCGCATGGGGATTGCACTTCGGTGAAACATTTGAAGGATGCTCTTGTCAAATTCACTAACATCTCGGGTCTAGTCCCTAGTCCTTCTAAAAGTACCGTCTTCTTCGGTAATGTTCCTCGTTATGTTAAAGACCAGATTTTGGAGATCATGCCCTTTCAGGAGGGTACACTACCGGTTCGGTATCTTGGAGTTCCTTTGATTTCTACGAGATTGGCTGCTCGTGACTGTCGTATTCTTGTGGAACGTGTAGAACGCCGAATAGATAATTGGATGTCTAAATCCTTGTCTTTTGCAGGTAGACTTCAGCTTATCAATTCGGTTTTGGCTGCCATGTACTCTTATTGGGCCTCGGTTTTTATGCTTCCGCAAGGTGTTATAAAAGATTTGGAGAAGAGGTTACGAACGTTCTTATGGAATGGTGGTTACCAAGGCTCGGCTAGAGCTAAAGTGGCCTGGAAAATTGTGTGCACTCCTAAAGATGAGGGTGGTTTGGGCATTAGAAGCATTACGGATGTAAATAAAGCTCTTTTGACAGCCCATATTTGGAGCATTCTTTCAAATCGTAAGTCGCTTTGGGTTCAATGGATTCATTCTCACAAGTTGCGAGGTAAGAACTTTTGGGATGTTCAATGTAGAGGTAGCGAGAGTTGGGGTTGGAGAAAGCTCCTATCTATCCGAGATAAAGTACGATCGTTTTTCTGGATGTCTATTAGGAGTGGAAGGCAAACTAATGCTTGGAGTGACAATTGGTGCCCGTTTAGTCCTCTTCGGTCTTTTATCTCGCCTAGAGTGATTGCGAACGCTGGTTTCACTCTTTCCTCTATGGTTGCTGATCTTGTGGCGGAGGAAAATGGTCAATGGTTGTGGCCCGAGGCTTGGTATGATACCTATCCGGTCCTTATAAATATTGACACGCCACAAATATTAGCTGGTGAACATGATCGGCTACAATGGAAAGATTCGGATGGTAATCTGCAGCATTTTGAAACGAAGGAGGTGTGGAATAGCTTACGGAATAGAGAGGATAAGGTTTTATGGGTTAAATCGGTTTGGTTCGCTCAATGCATTCCTAGACACTCATTCCACTTGTGGCTTGTTATCAAAAACAAGCTAAAGACCCAAGACAGGTTGACCGTTTGGGAAGCTGGCAGTGCTACTAACTTACAGCTTATGTGTTGTCCATTATGTAAACGTGATCGTGACTCTAGAGATCATCTCTTCTTCCAATGTCAATTTTCATCGGAGGTTTGGGGATCGGTTAGGAAATACGTTGACATGGGGGGTGTGCTGAACACCTGGCCGTCGATTATTCAATGGATGGAGCGCGTTTCTGATTCTAGAACGCTTGAGCATATCATCTGCAAGACTCTGGTTGCGGCTACCACTTATTTTATTTGGCAGGAAAGAAACAACCGTCTTTTTTCTACTCTTGTTCGAAAAGCTGAGGCTCTCTCAAAGATCATTGTTGATACGGTTCGGCTTAGAATTATGGGATTCAAGGTGAGTGGGGAGCCAAAGTATGACAGTATTCTGGAAAGGTGGCTGATCTCGAAGAATATGGCTTTGGAGCCGGGCTAAAGAGGAGTATCTAGTTCGGTTGTGTGTCTTGTTTGAGTTGTGATCCCTTGCTGTTTTAGTTTTTCGTTGGTTTTGACGTTAGTCGGGTTTGTTTCTTTTTGTTTGTTACTAGGTTTGGTATGTCAAGCCTAGAAGTGTGTGTTATTGTCTTAGCACACCCTGTTTTTGATTGTTGGTTGATATAAAATTTCACCGGGGTAACCCTTTACCCAACTTCATAACGTGAGTGTGATCACGATGGTTATAGTCCGTAGTGACTATAACTACTGATTACCACGTTATCTAGGCTCAGTGACGAGTCGTAGTTTTGGCCAAAATATGCATTCTTGCATATTTTGTAACCAAACTACTCGTGAGCATCAAAGCCGTTTGTTTTGATGCCAAACCTGTTTTCTAATCTTAGTTAAGCATGTTCTAACATGCTTAGCTCGTCACTTTTAGTATAGTGCTTATATAGGGTCGTAAGGTAAGCGATCTAAACCATCGCTTATACTTTCGAAACCGACCGATTTGGTCGATCATTAGGATCCGACCAAACACATTAGGTGACCATAGCTATAACCTTCCGAGGTTATGCCTTGTGGTCACGATGTTAGGCGTTCCAAACGCGTTCTACGCGAACGACGCGTAAAGGTAGCATAAGCTACCTAAACGGGTCGTAATGGATCGTAAGCACTTAGGTTAGGTTTCATTTTAGTATGTAGTCTTTGTTAAACCATATTTCACGAGTCTCCATACTCGTTTGGTTTACGAGCCCGCATACTATCCGATCCTTCCGATTTTGGTCCGGTTTATTAATATAGCTACCTATTAGGTGCCGTTTGATATCCCGTGATCTCTAGCATTATTTGATTATTATACAAGGAATTCAAAGCAATCTCAGGTGAGTACATTGAACCCCTCTTTTACTGTTTTCCAAACTGTCTTGGGGTGAAACACATGTGCCTATCTGTTACTTTCATGCTTTCCATGTTTTCACATCGTATATCTGCTATGTTCATTAGTACATTATAGTACATGATTTCATTACATTTCATGCTATGTATGCCCATTGTGTGCGTACTTAGTACATTGATTTACATTACATTTCATGCTATGTCTGCCCATTGTGTGCGTACTTAGTACATCGTTTTACATTTCATGCTATGTATGCCCATTGTGTGCGTACTTAGTACATTGCTTTACAATACATTTCAAGCTACGTACGCCCATTGTGTGCATACGTAGTACATTGTTTCACATTGCATTTCTGTTGCATATGCTCATCCAGCATATGAACACATTATACTACATTTTGAACCATTGTACTCTACAATACATTTCATGCTACGTACGCCCATTGTGTGCATACGTAGTACATTGTTTCACATTGCATTTCTGTTGCATATGCTCATCCAGCATATGAACACATTATACTACATTTTGAACCGTTGTACTCTACCATACATTTCATGCTACGTACGCCCATTGTGTGCATACGTAGTACATTGTTACACATTGCATTTCTGTTGCATATGCTCATCCAGCATATGAACACATTATACTACATTTTGAACCGTTGTACTCTACAATACATTTCATGCTACGTACGCCCATTGTGTGCATACGTAGTTCATTGTGTTACATTGCATTTCTGTTGCATATGCTCATCCAGCATATGAACACATTATACTACATTTTGAACCGTTTTAACCATTTGACTATGTGAACCGTCTTAACCCTTCGATTATATGAACCGTTTGTAACCATTGAACCGTGTAAACCAGTTGTATCCGTTGACATGATTTACAGTTGACAATAGACATTAGACTATACATAAACATTTCTACCATTGTTAAACATTTCATCTTGATGGTTTGGTTTCAGTAAGTGATTAAGTAACGAGGCGTGTGTAATATGATACAAGCATGGTGGATACGCCGCTGGTACTTCCTATATATAAGTGTTTGTATGGTATTACATATCGTAGCGTTATTTCAATCATTTCAATTGAGACATATGACATTTTATACAAATAACACACTTTTCATGAGACATTGTTTTACAAACTCATTTTACATGGTTATCCGTTTAACCATACAGTGTTCTCTTATTTATACATATCATCTGATCTTATCGTTTTTCAAATGATTTACAAGACAAAGCAAATTACAAGGTTCATGACTAAACATTTTTCTCAAACATAAGTCATGAATTCCGTTTTCACAAAACCAATGTATCTCACAGGCATTTTTATGCTGACGTACCTATTTTCACATGTGTTTTCAGGAGATGATGCATAGGACTTATCAAGACATACTTAGGTGGACCTGTGCCTTAGTGACTTAAAACGAGACAAGAACTAGTTAATTTATGTTATGTATTCTTTGGTTCTTGTATAAGTGTAAGACTCTAGTTATTATTTTAAAGGTTTTCGTGTAAATTACGAATACAGACATGTATTTAGTGTTAAGTATCCTTAGGAAATTCCGAGTAAATTAAAACTTTTACAATTCATAAGCTATTCTACAAACGTGATTGGATTCGTCGTTAAAATTTACAACGAGGCAATGTGCGGAAGCATGATTCTTTATCGTGTTCGGTTCTTCATTGAGCTTGATCGTCTTCCGGCATTCCATAGAGTACCTACATTTCATAAACATGAAATGCTTAGTCATACAGAGTGTTAAACGTGTCTAAACGGGTCCGAGAAACAATTGATAACAAAACAACAATTTCAACCTGACCTCCACCGTAAATTACGGTGGCACCGTAATTTACAGTGGCCACTGGTTTTACATGCCCCAACCGTAAACCAGTAGGGGGCTACCGTAAGACTTTTCATCTCCACCGTAAATTACGGTGGCACCGTATGTTACGGTGGACCCTGCATCCAGCTTTTCCAATTTGCCGTAATTTTGACCCATTCATGTTTTTATCAAACGAAACATGTTTGTTTGATCCTTATTTTCACGGTAATCATAATTTCAATAATTCCTATCATATTAGGTTCAAGTCACGGGTTCCTTACGTATCTTAAACCCGTTTACGCTCATATGCATATTTTGACCCGTTAAGGGTATTTATGCATATTTTGAGCATGAAACGCTTTCATCCGTTTCTAGCGTTATTATACCACATTACTTATTATGAGATCTTCAACCACAACTAAATTTGTGGTGAGCTCAATGAGATGATCTATATAATCTGAGTTTTTCTCGTCGGATTGCTAATTTACGACAAAGACTTATATTGAGTCTTTTGACCCAAGATTTACGCTTTTTATTCTCTATACTTATTCAAAGTATTTGCTTGATCATATAACTTGTTTTTAAACGACTCTTAAGGTTCATTTACTCGATTTTGCTTACGAGGGCGTTTTAGTCACCTTAAACCCTTTCTTTACAACAAAGGACTTTTCATGTTGTAATTGACCAAAATTCCACTGGTTGAACAAGGAATCTTGTTTAAATAGACATCATGTTCTTAAAACATAATGACAATAACCTAAATCATTCGGTTTACTTAAAAGATAACCCAATGTCCATTTTAACTTGTTTAGCCCTCATTGAGCTTCAAGTTCTAATGATGATTTGACCAAATATACATACCTGGCTCGAATCAATATATTGATTCGTTTCGATACCTTGCCTTAGTAGCCGCTAAGCGATGGCGATGTACATATCCATCCGATATTTATTTCTATAATCACATAGCTCAACAATTATTAGTCAATATTGTCAAGGGTGATAATTTCACCTTTTGACCCGTTTGGTCTAAAGGACCATGAAACTCTATGAGGTAGTATTTATTACCACCTTATCTATATGACTACTTCGGTTTACACCGTATAGTCGTTCTACTTGTAAATCATTTATTGATTTCTTTGACCCATTATAACCCAAGCTATAATGTGTCCCTCCCCAATTAAACGGTTGTTGTCCACAAATGACCAAAGTGTCATTTTACCCTTACTATTTGCAATGGTTCACCTTATAAGGTAACCATTAAAAACTCATTATCTTTTAGTCATTTCATGACTAATCAACCGCATTAGTTCCTTTTTATCCATTAAACATGATTTATGTCCATTGTCTTTTGTTCCGGACCGCACTAGTCGTGTCGGAACATCATAATTTAAAACAAGACTTATTATTCACGACCTATCAAACCAATAGGTATCGAATAACTAAAATGTAAGCTTTACTTACCTTGCATCCGAATTGTGCTTTTCCTCCTTTCTTGATTTGTTTGACCCGCTTCCTTTCCCAAGCCTCCACCTAGCTCGTTAGGCGTCAAACTATTTTAAATCATTTACGAGGCGGTTAAATTAGTCATAAAATCACGACTATTCCACCTCACTTATTTTCTATGCCGAAGCTACTATTCGGCTTCATGGTCAGTTAACTTAGCTTATCAAAAGTTAACTACTTTTTTTATCACACGGTTTACGCAATTAAGTCGAATCAACATTATGATTAGAACCCGCTTTACCCCATCTTTCACGTAATTAGTCAAACAAGGAAATATGCGTTTCATTCAAAAATTCACAATATGAATATTCACTTAGGCATTTTAACAAACACCTTGTGGACATATTCTATAAAATCAACAATCAATTTTCATAACTAGTTATTTAGCCAAGCTTAATACCAATTAAGCATGTTCATATCAATTTTCACATTAACAAAATCTGAATTCACTTCCTAGAGCTCAAATTACACTAGAACAACAATCAAAATTCTAGTGTTTAACATATTCTTACAAAACCCACTTATCACCTTCAATGGTGATTGTGAATTAACAAGAATTAAGCAAAATTCCAACAAGTAATTGACTAGGGTTTATCCCTAATCACTATCTCATTCCTATTTCATCCAAGCAACTATCATGCATCATGAATTTCGAGTTTCAAGTATTGATTCAGAATTTCAATTGGAATCATTCAACGAAATTTCACATACCTTATGATCATTTCACTAAGGTGATCACTAATCCATGCTTGGATTTCGATTTGGGACTGATTTGGCCTCTCAATTTCTTGGATTTAGACTAGTTAGGGTTGAACAAAGGAGTTCCTTTGCTCCTGTGGAAAATGTCGACCAGAACACACACTTTAAGTGTGTGTTTTGGTGTTTAACTTTTATTTTAATAAAACATGTTTCTCAGTTGACAATATTAGTCCCTCATGTTTCCTTTTGATCTAATGAAGCTATAACTCACCATTAGTCACTTAAGCACATGCTACTAACTAGATTAATTATTCCTTGTTATTTTAGCGGGTTCAGGAAGTTATAACCCGTTATGTTTTTAAGTCCCGTTAACTCGGGCCTTTATAAACTTATTTCCTTAAAATTATTCATTCACATTTTATTAAATATTAGGTTTATTTATTAAATTCCTAATATTTACCGGGTTACTTCTACCGCTAACGGTACTTTACCCGTCTTTTAGTATTAACGGGGTTTGATTAACAAACCCGTTTTCGGGGTGTTACAAGTCCACCCCCCTTAAAGAGGTTTCGTCCTCGAAACCTTTTCTTACATAATTCATTGAGTTTAAACTCAATGTATTCGATCCGAGAAATATTTTAAACATTACTTATTCTTTTTAACCAATCGTTAGTATTACCCGAAAGGTACGTTAACATCTCTTTGGTTACTACTTGTCTACATATCTCATATGACATAGTGTAACTTCGAAATGACGTAATCTCGTTATTTCCACTAGTTTAGTTAACTTAGCGATACCCATCGCTTTCATATACTATCGAATTTCCTTATGAATCCGTTGCTTTGCCCCGTTTAAAGGTCTTTAGTGAAATCTTTCACTTTTAGCAACAGTTTCTTTTGTTTTCAAATTTACTTATTCGGTTTAGTTATACCGAATTTACCGTTTACAAGCGAACCAAATTTCTTAACTTAAATTGCTAACTTTAACCGGTCTCATTAACTAGACTTATTTGTCCAATTCCTTTTTACTGCTTGCTTGATTATATTGTGATTTTACTTCACATTACATTTCTTGACCGTGATTGTGTTGCATCATGTTTAATTTATATCAACCCTTCATTTTTGAGAATATCACTTTTCGAATATATCATCTTGCGCCTATCATTGTCAAGACTTGTATATTTCATGCTTGCTATTTAAATTCCTATCAGAATTTATGTTTGTAAAAACATTATTTCTTACTAAAACCGAAGTTTTAGTTTTAGGATCTTTTCTTTAAATTGTGTCAATCAGCCATACTGGGATATTGACAGTCCGTAATTTAATCCTTTACAGTCTTAGTTTTTATGCGGGGATTCTTAACTGATTTCCTCGCTTTATTCCATCTAACCCGTAGGTTTTATCACTTAGCCTTATGGGCTATTTTATATATATATATACTTTTTTTATTAGACATTCACCTCTTTAAGGCGAAGTCCTTATAACTTCTTTCTAATCACGACCCGTGGGTCGTTTTAGTCCGTATATCTCTCATTTGTTTATAACCCTAAAGGCTATGTTGATCCCGTAGATCACTCTTTTTACTCGTGTCTTATTAAAATATATATTGGGTGTCAAAGCACTCTTTTTACGTTTGAAATTCATTTGTCTCAAGCTTACCGTTATCCGGCTTGCGCTTACTTACGCCTTCAAGCATTATGCTTTATTCAACCCGTTCAATCTCAACATAGTTGAATATAATTATCAGAATTTCTGTTTACGAAATTTTTATGGTCTTTTAGTCATAACTCATAATCCGAGTCTTTTGACTTTAAATTCATGTTCTCGTTTCTCGGTTTACGCATGTGTTTAATTCTTACCCATCAACCGGGTGTTTTACCAAAGTCGTTATTATTGCAATCCTCCCGGTATGCATTAAGACCTCGCTTCATTTTTATATTCTGACTTTGTCTTTAAGTTCGACGTTTTACAAAAATGACCCGTTAAGGGACATATTTGCATTTTCCGGGTTCGAGTGCAAGTACACCCCCTCCCAATGCATATCTAACTCATCTTACATGTTTACATTCTCCGGGTTCGAGTGTAAGTATCACTCCCTCCCAATATTTGTCTAAATCGTTTTACATGCTTGATGTTTTCTGGGTTCGAGTGTAAGTACACTCCCTCCCAATACTTGTCTAAATCATTTTACATGCTTGATGTTTTCTGGGTTCGAGTGTAAGTACACTCCCTCCCAATACTTGTCTAAATCATTTTACATGCTTGATGTTTTCTGGGTTCGAGTGTAAGTACACTCCCTCCCAATACTTGTCTAAATCATTTTACATGCTTGATGTTTTCTGGGTTCGAGTGTAAGTACACTCCCTCCCAATACTTGTCTAAATCATTTTACGTGCTTGATGTTTTCTGGGTTCGAGTGTAAGTACACTCCCTCCCAATACTTGTCTAAATCATTTTACATGCTTGATGTTTTCTGGGTTCGAGTGTAAGTACACTCCCTCCCAATACTTGTCTAAATCATTTTACGTGCTTGTTTGTCCCTTCACTCGGGCTCATTATCCTAATGTAATACGCTCCCGTCACTTGGTTGTGCGTTTACATTATTATCAAATATTTTGCTTATCTGATTCATTTGGGTACTTTTTAATTAGTCCCATTCACCCTGCCCTTACTACATCGGATGTAAACGTGTCCGCCATAAGAAGTTCATGGTATCATATGCCGCTACTTACTTGGCCAGAGTAAGCGATTAACACATGACACGCATGACCTTTTTACAGTTTTCACATCACGCCCTATGTAAGTAATACCTCTATCTGTTTTTCTTGGAAACAATATCCCGGATAGGTTTTCTATTCAGGTCTTTCCAAGTTTTCAATCTACATATGCAACTTTCAATCTCTCTACATATCTGTTGCATATTACTATTTATGCAATGATTTTAAAACGTGCACCTGATAATGCTTGCCCTAACGGGCTTCTCTTGCCATTAGCCTTGTTCGCGGTCGTTACGCGATTTAGTCCTTGATGGGCATGTTCCTCTTGTCATGCCTCGGACTGTTCCTCTATCACATCTTGCATTTGTTTAACCTTTGCCATCTTTAAATGTAAGTGTCCTTCAATCAAGTCATTCACAAGGTTAGTAATGTCAACTTTACTAAATGCCCGTATCATAGTACAAGGCTCTTGTACTATATGTGTCAACGCACGAAATGTTGTTAACCATATCTATCATTTAATTTGGGGTAACGTGTATTTCACGATAACCCTATGTGTTGTTTACAACACTTTAATACGCTAACGATTAACATACATACACTTACCGGATTTGCGATCAAGCCTCGAACCAAACACACCTTACTCTTTAACCATGAGCTCTGATTACCAACTTGTAAGACTCTAGTTATTATTTTAAAGGTTTTCGTGTAAATTACGAATACATACATGTATTTAGTGTTAAGTATCCTTAGGAAATTCCGAGTAAATTAAAACTTTTACAATTCATAAGCTATTCTACAAACGTGATTGGATTCGTCGTTAAAATTTACAACGAGGCAATGTGCGGAAGCATGATTCTTTATCGTGTTCGGTTCTTCATTGAGCTTGATCGTCCTCCGGCATTCCATAGAGGACCTACATTTCATAAACATGAAATGCTTAGTCATACAGAGTTTTAAACGTGTCTAAACGGGTCCGAGAAACAATTGATAACAAAACAACAATTTCAACCTGACCTCCACCATAAATTACGGTGGCACCGTAATTTACGGTGGCCACTGGTTTTACATGCCCCTACCGTAAACCAGTAGGGGGCTACCGTAAGACTTTTCATCTCCACCGTAAATTACGGCGGTGGACCCTGCATCCAGCTTTTCCAATTTGCCGTAATTTTGACCCATTCATGTTTTTATCAATCGAAACATGTTTGTTTGATCCTTATTTTCACGGTAATCATAATTTCAATAATTCCTATCATATTAGGTTCAAGTCACGGGTTCCTTACGTATCTTAAACCCGTTTACGCTCATATGCATATTTTGACCCGTTAAGGGTATTTATGCATATTTTGAGCATGAAACGCTTTCATCCGTTTCTAGCGTTATTATACCACATTACTTATTATGAGATCTTCAACCACAACTAAATTTGTGGTGAGCTCAATGAGATGATCTATATAATCTGAGTTTTTCTCGTCGGATTGCTAATTTACGACAAAGACTTATATTGAGTCTTTTGACCCAAGATTTACCCTTTTTATTCTCTATACTTATTCAAAGTATTTGCTTGATCATATAACTTGTTTTTAAACGACTCTTAAGGTTCATTTACTCGATTTTGCTTACGAGGGCGTTTTAGTCACCTTAAACCCTTTCTTTACAACAAAGGACTTTTCATGTTGTAATTGACCAAAATTCCACTGGTTGAACTAGGAATCTTGTTTAAATAGACATCATGTTCTTAAAACATAATGACAATAACCTAAATCATTCGGTTTACTTAAAAGATAACCCAATGTCCATTTTAACTTGTTTAGCCCTCATTGAGCTTCAAGTTCTAATGATGATTTGACCAAATATACATACCTGGCTCGAATCAATATATTGATTCGTTTCGATACCTTGCCTTAGTAGCCGCTAAGCGATAGCGATGTACATATCCATCCGATATTTATTTCTATAATCACATAGCTCAACAATTATTAGTCAATATTGTCAAGGGTGATAATTTCACCTTTTGACCCGTTTGGTCTAAAGGACCATGAAACTCTATGAGGTAGTATTTATTACCACCTTATCTATATGACTACTTCGGTTTACACCGTATAGTCGTTCTACTTGTAAATCATTTATTGATTTCTTTGACCCATTATAACCCAAGCTATAATGTGTCCCTCCCCAATTAAACGGTTGTTGTCCACAAATGACCAAAGTGCCATTTTACCCTTACTATTTGCAATGGTTCACCTTATAAGGTAACCATTAAAAACTCATTATCTTTTAGTCATTTCATGACTAATCAACCGCATTAGTTCCTTTTTATCCATTAAACATGATTTATGTCCATTGTCTTTTGTTCCGGACCGCACTTGTCGTGTCGGAACATCATAATTTAAAACGAGACTTATTATTCACGACCTATCAAACCAATAGGTATCAAATAACTAAAATGTAAGCTTTACTTACCTTGCATCCGAATTGTGCTTTTCCTCCTTTCTTGATTTGTTTGACCCGCTTCCTTTCCCAAGCCTCCACCTAGCTCGTTAGGCGTCAAACTATTTTAAATCATTTACGAGGCGGTTAAATTAGTCATAAAATCACGACTATTCCACCTCACTTATTTTCTACGCCGAAGCTACTATTCGGCTTCATGGTCAGTTAACTTAGCTTATCAAAAGTTAACTACTTTTTTTATCACATGGTTTACGCAATTAAGTCGAATCAACATTATAATTAGAACCCGCTTTACCCCATCTTTCACGTAATTAGTCAAACAAGGAAATATGCGTTTCATTCAAAAATTCACAATATGAATATTCACTTAGGCATTTTAACAAACACCTTGTGGACATATTCTATAAAATCAACAATCAATTTTCATAACTAGTTATTTAGCCAAGCTTAATACCAATTAAGCATGTTCATATCAATTTTCACATTAACAAAATCTGAATTCACTTCCTAGAGCTCAAATTACACTAGAACAACAATCAAAATTCTAGTGTTTAACATATTCTTACAAAACCCACTTATCACCTTCAATGGTGATTGTGAATTAACAAGAATTAAGCAAAATTCCAACAAGTAATTGACTAGGGTTTATCCCTAATCACTATCTCATTCCTATTTCATCCAAGCAACTATCATGCATCATGAATTTCGAGTTTCAAGTATTGATTCAGAATTTCTATTGGAATCATTCAACGAAATTTCACATACCTTATGATCATTTCACTGAGGTGATCACTAATCCATGCTTGGATTTCGATTTGGGACTGATTTGGCCTCTCAATTTCTTGGATTTAGACTAGTTAGGGTTGAACAAAGGAGTTCCTTTGCTCTTGTGGAAAATGTCGACCAGAACACACACTTTAAGTGTGTGTTTTGGTGTTTAACTTTTATTTTAATAAAAATGTTTCTCAGTTGACAATATTAGTCCCTCATGTTTCCTTTTGATCTAATGAAGCTATAACTCACCATTAGTCACTTAAGCACATGCTACTAACTAGATTAATTATTCCTTGTTATTTTAGCGGGTTCAGGAAGTTATAACCCGTTATGTTTTTAAGTCCCGTTAACTCGGGCCTTTATAAACTTATTTCCTTAAAATTATTCATTCACGTTTTATTAAATATTAGGTTTATTTATTAAATTCCTAATATTTACCGGGTTACTTCTACCGCTAACGGTACTTTACGCGTCTTTTAGTATTAACGGGGTTTGATTAACAAACCCGTTTTCGGGGTGTTACATTAAGACAATGTAAACTTTCATGTTTGATTAATAAAACGAAACTTCGTTTACCATGGATTTGAAACAATTGATTCTGTTACAACACTCCCCGACATTTCCGCCACGTTTTGTATGTTCTACGTGGTCGGGGTGTGACAGAAAAGTTGGTATCAGAGCCAATGGTTATAGGGAATTAGGTTATTAGTAATGCTTTGACCTAGTCTATAACCTTCCTAGGACCCTAACGCGAGTTTACTTGCGTTTAGTCACAAAACAATACCGTCACCTATCCTTAGGTGACGGCCACAACAAGAACATATATTTCAAAACCGCTTGAAAACTAATCATCTGTTCCAGGATGATTGATTACTAGGTTTTGAACCCTCTATTGTAAGGTTTTGAACCCTCTGTTATAAGGTTTTGAACCCCTTTGAGTTTTCAAAACTCTCGTCAAAGTCTTGGGTCCTAAATAGTGTGAACACGTGCAAACTGGAAGAGTGAATGCCTGTACCTTGGGATTTCTGTCTAAGGTTAGAGTGTTCGTACAAATCCACATAATCGGACCAGTCACTCTTACCTGGGAACTCTTGGGGTGAGTGCCGACTTATAGGCGAGCATGTCTTCGCGATACACTATGAGGATCTATTTGCTTTGATTCGGCCTTGGTGTTGTTTGTTTGCTTCGTGGTTTAAAAAAATGACCATCAACCATGATTATGGCTGGTAATTGTAACATCCTATTCTTACCCAATGCCATTTCATTTGTTTTCTTTCTTGTCTCTCACTCAGAATGCCTCCTCGACGCGAAAACCAGATAGCGACTGCAGAACTGGCAGAGATCATTGCGCAGCAGATGGCTGCTCAATGGAACCAAGCCAACAACAACCATAATGCCCCCTGCAACTTCAAGACGTTCAACTCGGCTAAGCCATCAAAGTTTTCTGGGTCTCAAGGAGCGACTGCACTTCTGCAATGGTTCGAGAGTTTAGAGAACACCTTCAGACATGTTCAATGTCCAAACGAGCGAAAGGTAGAATTCGCATCTAGCGTCTTTGAGAAACGAGCTTTGACATGGTGGAATGGTGTGATGAGAGATAGGGGTGCCGATGTGGCACTAGCTCAAACATGGCAAGAGCTTCGAGCTCTGATGATGAAGGAATTCTGTCCTCGTCACGAGATCAGGGCTTTGGAAACGGAGTTCGATGATCTTAAGCAAGTTAGTGGTGAGCATCGAGCCTACACAGACTGTTATGAGGAGTTAAGTTTGTTATGCCCGGATATGGTTACACCTTTGGATAAAGCAATCGAAAAGTACATCGATGGCCTCCCTGACTCAATACAAGACATTGTGACTGGTAGCAACCCTACTACAGTTAGACAGGCCATTGAGCTATCTACAACCTTGACTGAATCAAAGATCAGGAAAGGTAAACTTTTTCGAAAAGGTGACAAGAAACCGGTAGGGGAATCGAACCCAATCGAGGAATCAAAGACCATGGATGAACAGACTGAATCCTCTAAAAAGTCAAAGAAGCGAAAGGATTCTCAGAACTTCGCCGTGGTCGCTCACAATGGTCAAGTCGTCCCCAACCAACCAGCTCAACCCCCTGCTAGAAAACCATACAATGGAACTGCACCCTTGTGCAACCAATGTAGCCTCCATCATCACGCCAATGTACAGTGCCGCAAATGCCAAACTTATGGGCTTATAGGCCACACCGCAAGAGTCTGCCCAACTACAGCTACACCAAACCAAGCTGGCAACAATCCCGCTCAAGGTCGTTTCCTACCAGGTTCTTGTTTCAACTGTGGCGAGATGGGTCATTTCCGAAGAAATTGCCCAAAGCTTGCTAATGCAAACCCAGCACAAGGATGATCATCTGACTGACTAGAAGACAACATCGTTTAGAAATAATCACGTCTTATGTATTATTTTCTTTTGTTGTCAAGGTCCAAGAAACAGTTGTTATCGTTGTTTATAAATAAATCTTTTATTTAGATTGCAATGTAGTTCTGTGGTTGCATGTATAAATGACATATCCCTTACAATACCGACAATCAAGTAACCGTATTCCTTGAAGAACAAACTACCCCCAAAATTCTCCCATTCTATAATCGCTTGCGTCTTCCACGAAATCCCTAAGTACCCGTCTAGTCTAAGGAAACGAAGTACAAGGCGCAGGTTACAACACAAGACGAATACCCAAAGTACCACTGTAAATCCTTAATAGGGTACCTAAGGACTTCCCGTAAGTCTTTAATTGTTGTATACCTTAATTCGAATGTGGTGATTCCTTGTAATCAAAAATCAAATTTTGGGAGATCTTTCTATCTTCTCAGATAGATCCCAGTGAACATTGAGACCCGTCGATTGGTTTCCATATCCGTAGTCAATCAATAACAAGTTAATAACAAATTATAATCAAGTTAAACAATTATGTGACTTTGTGCTTATGTGTTCCCTTATGTGTTGTTGTGTGATCCAAATTATGTTATCCAAATCCTCGTAGAATCTTACATATCCTTGTACAAGAGATTCATAGTAGGATACCCAAAGGTATTACTTAAAATCCACAATGGACTTCTATGTTTTTTTTTTTTGGGTAAAGGGTTACCCCGGTGAAATTTTATATTCTATGTTATAGTTAAGTCCCTTGGATTATAAAGTACTACTTCATAATTAGACCCCTTGAGTGGTCTAGATAAACAGATTGATCCAAAAATCTGGCTAGGGATATCATGTGATGATATAGCTGAAAGGACTCCTTGGTGGCCTAACTAAGAAGATCCCCTGTCGATCTAATTAAAAAGGAACCGATGGAAGTCTAGTCACCCTCATCACAAGTTTGATATCTTTCCCCAAAACATTACAAAACAAACTGTGCGGACTGTGCAAGGGATTACGTAATTATGGATGCATACATAATTATGGAATTTAGTGCACAGAAATCACAGCAAGTTCTGTCATGTGTCTAGATTTAATCCTATTCATTTCCAACTCTGATGAAGCAACCGTTGAAAATGACTCCGTTGGTTCATTTTCGTTTCTGAAGAATTATCCGTTGGGGAAATGAATATCCGTTGTGTAATCTTTCATTTCCATTTCTGATGAAGCAACCGTTGAAAATGACTCCGTTGGTTCATTTTCGTTTCTGAAGAATTATCCGTTGGGGAAATGAATATCCGTTGTGTAATCCTTCATTTCCATTTCTGATGAAGCAACCGTTGAAAATGACTCCGTTGGTTCATTTTCGTTTCTGAAGAATTATCCGTTGGGGAAATGAATATCCGTTGTGTAATCCTTCATTTCCATTTCTGATGAAGCAACCGTTGAAAATGACTTCGTTGGTTCATTTTCGTTTCTGAAGAATTATCCGTTGGGGAAATGAATATTCGTTGTGTAATCCTTCATTTCCATTTCTGATGAAGCAACCGTTGAAAATGACTCCGTTGGTTCATTTTCGTTTCTGAAGAATTATCCGTTGGGGAAAATGAATATCCGTTGTGTAATCCTTCATTTCCGTTTCTGATGAAGCAACCGTTGAAAATGACTCCGTTAGTCCATTTTCGTTTCTGAAGAATTATCCGTTGGGGAAATGAATATCCGTTGTATAATATTTCATTTCCAACTCTGAGGAAGCAACCGTTGAAAATGACTAAGTTAGTTCATTTTCGTTTCTGAAGATTTATCCGTTGAGGGAAATGAATATCCGTTGTATAATCCTTCATTTCCAACTCTGAGGAAGCAACCGTTGAAAATGACTACGTTAGTTCATTTTCGTTTCTGAAGAATTATCCGTTGTATAATCCTTCATTTCTAACTCTGATGAAGCAACCATTGAAAATGACTCCGTTTGTTCATTTTTCGTTTCTGAAGAATTGTCCGTCGAGGAAATGAACATCCGTTTGCTTATTCCGTCATTTCCATTTCTGAAGAATACTCGTTGAGGAAAATGACTCCGTCTGTTCACTTTCGTGTCTGAGGAATGACCGTTAAGGAAATGACAGGATACTGCCTTGCATATCGCTGATGGTTATTTGGCAGAGTCACAAATAGACTCCTACGAATAAATTTCGGGACGAAATTTCCTAAAGTAGGGGAGAGTGTGACACCTGTGTCACCGCAACCATCAAACAAATACCAAGCCGATGAAATATCGTATTTCATACTTGGGATCTTGTGTAAATATGTGTATCTATTGCACATATCAATTCTTGTTCAATTTCAAACTTTACATCGCTTTCTGGAGAATTATACGCAACCTGGTGCGTAAACATACTCAGTTTAATGCGACAAATACTCCGAGACATCAACATATACTTAACATACCTTAAATAACCTTTACATAACTTAGAAATAAGTTTTTGAAGGCTTTGGTATGGCAAAAACAAGTTAATTCGCTTACAGGGACTAAACTTGACAAACTGCGAAAGTATGCCAATTTGAACTGTAACGAACATTCCGGAACATGTCCATAAGTTAAACATACCATAAATATCCTTTACATAGCTTAGAAATAGGCTTTGAGGGGTTTGGTATGCTAAAACAAACTTTTGGATCATTCAGGGACTAAAAGTGTCAAAAAGTGCACAAGTTTGCACTTTCGCGCATAACATACGTTCTGAATACATCCGGACATCCAAAAATTTATGTAAGCATTATAATATTATGCCTTAGTGTTTGGCATGAGAAAAATCCATTCGTCGCGTCATTTGGATCGTCTTTCGCGCTTATGCGCATTCCGTCGTAATTAACCGAACATCGCGATCGTACGGCCAAACGAACCGACATCCGGAATATTTTTGAGCATATTTCAAGTCCCCTACACTTTAACTTCATCTTAGAGCCTTGAAATGAGGTTAACGGGGCTTAAAAGTGCCAAAAATGGGCCAAATTGCATGTTTCTGAAGTGCAGGGACTAAAACTGAAAATTCTTGTCTGTGACCCTCAGGCGGGGCGCGTAAGGATTGCCCAAATCCTTACGCGGGGCGCGTCAGACTCCCAGAACAGATAAGATCAGCTAGTCAGCAAATTTCAGCTGGTTTAACCACAACCACATGTTTTAAACTTGCCCTTTCAGCTCAGTAAGGGGTATTTTCAGTAACCACAAGTTTACGACAAGTGTACGCGCAAGATTCAATCACGTTTTTCAAGAAACGATCCTAACGGTTCGGGAGATACTATAAATACCCCACCCCCATTCTTGCAAAAACCCACACAATCTGATCAAGAGCTCTAAGTTGGTGTGACACCTGTGTCACCACGAACACCAAACAAATGCCAAACCTATGAAACATTGTGTTTCATACCTGGGATTTGTATAAATATGTGTATCCTTTGCACATATCAATTCTTGTTCAATTCCGAGCTTTAAATCGCTTTCTGGAAAGTTATATGCGCACTGGTGCGTAAACGTAATCAGTTTTAGCGCAACAAACACTCCGGAATAGTGAAATAGGCTTAACATACTTTAAATGACCTTTACATAACTTAGAAATAAGTTTTGGAAGGTTTGGTATGGCAAAAACAAGTTTATTCGATCGCAGGGACTATTTGCGTCAAACTGCGAAACTATACCGATTCGTAAGGTAACGAATAGTCCGGAACTTGATCATAAGCTAAACATACCATATATAACCTAAACATAGCTTAGAAATAAGCTTTGATAGGTTCGGTGTGCGAAAACATGCTTATATGATCTTACAGGGACTAAAAGTGTCAAAAATGGCATAAGTTTGCATTTTCGTGCATATCTTACGTTCTGACCACATCTGGACATCCAAAATTTTTGTACACACTAAAATATTTTTATTTTAGTGATCGGCATACAAAAATTCCATTCGTCGCTTAATTTGGATCGATTTTGCGTTCGTTACGACATCCGTCGTAATTAACCGAACAACGCGATTGTACGATCAAACGAACCGACATCCGAGATATTTTTGAGCATGTTTTGAGTCCCATATACTTTAACTTCATTTTAGAGCCTTAAAATTGTCACACCCCGACCACGTAGAACATACAAAACGTGGCGGAAACGTCGGGGAGTGTTGTAACAGAATCAATTGTTTCAAATCCATGGCGAATGAAGTTTCGTTTTATAAATCAAACATGAAGGTTTACATTGTCTAAACAAGAATCAAAGTGTACATAACATAAATTAACTAGTTCTTGTCTCGTTTTAAGTCACTAAGGCACAGGTCCGCCTAAGTATGTCTTGATAAGTCCTATGCATCATCTCCTGAAAACACATGTGAAAATAGGTACGTCAGCATAAAAATGCATGTGAGATACATTGGCTTTGTGAAAACGGAATTCATGACTTGAGTTTGAGAAAATGTTTAGTCATGAACCTCGTATTTTGCTTTGTCTTGTAAATCATTTGAAAAACGGTAAGATCAAATGATATGTATAAATAAGAGAACAATGCATGGTTAACTGAATAACCATGTAAAAAGAGTTTGTATAAGATTTGTTGTTTGTAAATCAATGTCTTGTGAAAAGCGTGTTATTTGTATAAAATGTTCTATGTTTCAAATTGAAATGATTCAAATAACGCTACGATATGTAATACCATACAAACACTTATATATAGGAAGTACCAGCGGCGTATCCACCATGCTTGTATCATATTACACATGCCTCGTTACTTAAATCACTTACTCAAACCAAGCCATCAAGATGAAATGTTTAACAACGGTAGAAATGTTCATGTATAGTCAAATGTCTATTGTCAAATGTAATCCATGTCAACGGATACAACTGGTTTACACGGTTCAATGGTTACAGACGGTTCATGAAATTGAAGGGTTAAGACGGTTCACATAGTCAAATGGTTACAACGGTTCAAAATGTAGTGTAATGTGTTCATATGCTGGATGAGCATATGCAACAGTAATGCAATGTGAAACAATGTACTACGTATGCACACAATGGGCGTACGTAGCATGAAATGTATTGTAGAGTACAACGGTTCAAAATGTAGTGTGATGTGTTCATATGCTGGATGAGCATATGCAACAGTAATGCAATGTGAAACAATGTACTACGTATGCACACAATGGGCGTACGTAGCATGAAATGTATTGTAGAGTACAACGGTTCAAAATGTAGTGTGAGGTGTTCATATGCTGGATGAGCATATGCAACAGTAATGCAATGTGCAACAATGTACTAAGTATGCACACAATGGGCATACACAGCATGTAATGTAAAACAATGTACTAAGTACGCACACAATGGGCATACATAGCATGTGATGTAAAACGATGTACTAAGTACGCACACAATGGGCATATATAGCATGAAAATGTAATGTAAAGTGTTGTGCTAAGTATGCACACGATGGACATACATAGCATAAACACAATGAAATCATGTACTATATATGTATTATTGAACATAGCAAGTATATGATGTGAAAACAGGAAAGCATGAAAGTAACAGATAGGCACATGTGTTTCACCCCAAAACAGTTTAGAAAACAGTAAAAGAGGGGTTCAATGTACTCACCTGAGATTGCTTTGGAGTTCTTGTATAATAACCAGATAATTCTAAAGATCACGGGATATCAAACGGCACCTAATAGGTAGCTATGTTAATATACCGGACCAAATCGGAAGGATCGGACAGTACGCGGGTTCGAAAACCAAACGAGTATGGAGACTCGTGTAATATGGTTTAACAAAGCCTACATACTAAAATGAAACTTAACCTAAGTGCTTACGGTCCATCACGACCTGTTTAGGTAGCTTATGCTACCTTACGCGTCGTTCGCGTAGAACGCGTCTGGAACACCTAACATCGTGACCACAAGGTATAACCTCGGAAGGTTATAGCTATAGTCACCTAATGTGTTTGGTCAGGTCCTAATGACCGACCAAATGGGTCGGGTTCGAAAGTATAAGCGATGGTTTAGATCGCTTACCTTACGACCCTATATAAGCACTAAACTAAAAGTGACGAGCTAAGCATGTTAGAACATGCTTAACTAAGTTTGAAAACAGGTTTGACATCAAAACAAACGGCTTTGATGCTCACGAGTAGTTTGGTTACAAAATATGCAAGAATGCACATTCTGGCCGAAACTACGACTCGTCACTGAGCCTAGATAACGGGGTAATCAGTAGGTATGGTCACTACGGACCATAACCATCGTGATCACGCTCACGTTATGAAGTTCCATGAACTTCGCATCGACCATAAGCTGGTCAATGCAGAAAGTCAACAAAACGTTGACTTTCGGACTCGAAAAGCGAATAAAAGAGCGAAAGAAGACTTACGGAGGGTCCCCGAGTGCTAATCTAGATCAAATAGCTCAGGTATGAAACAATGGTTTCAACTTAGAGCTTCAAGATCAGATTGTTGTGATTTTTACACTAAGGGGGGGGGGGGTATTTATAGGAAAAGTGGAACTGTTAGGATCGTTTTATCGAATATCGTGCCTTGATCTCGTGCGTACATGTGTCCAGGGGTTAAATTCACTGAACTTGGCTCTTGGCCCTTCATTGGGTGAAAAGGCATTGCCTCTTAATCGAACGAAAGGCCAGATTCTGCATTTAATGCAAAATCTTTCTGTCAGACATCCTCACGCGGCCCGCATCAGGATATGCAAAAACTCAGGCGGGCCGCCTGAGCCCGTCTGATCTGCACATACTTTGAAAAATGACAGTTTTGGTCCCTGTTGCGTGTTTAAGCCATTTCCGACACTTCTAAGGCCCGTAAAGCCAACTTTAAGGCCCTAAAATGATGCCTAAACATTGTGGACATGAAACATGCTCAAAAATATGTCGGATGTTGGTTCGTTTGGCCGTACGATCGCGGTGTTCGCTTATTTTTTTTGGGTAAAGGGATTTTACCCCGGTGATTCTATATATCAACAAACAAACAAGCACAAGTAGCGTGGAAATGCCCACACTAGTTCTCTCATGGGACAGCCCCCACGAGAGTAAAGTCCAGAAAAACACAAGAACTAAACCAACAAAGCAAAAGACCACTAGACTACTATCTAGGGAAAAACATAAAACTTAATCAGCCTCCGTCATCGTCCATTCGTGTTGAGTGAATCCCCCAAGCTTCCAGCAATCTACGAACATTAGAACTCTCTTTAAACTTAACACCCATAAGCTTATATCGAACAGTCTGCACGATTAAGTCACTCAGAACATCTGGGGGTCTCGTCTGGTTCTTGAATATTCTAGCATTCTGTTCCTGCCATACAAAGTAGATCGAAGCTGCAACTATGAGCCGACTAATGAAGTTAATAGCCGACTTCGAAGACGCACGAGCCGCTAACCAGCTAACAATATGATCCCATTCTGGCGAGACCGTGTTCATACCCCCCTTGCCACGCACCTTTATCCAAACTTGAGTGGAGTAATTGCAATCGAAGAACAGATGATTATGAGAGTCATTATTCTCATAACACATAAGACAGCACATCATATTCATATTTTTCCTTCTCGACCAATCCCACCGCAGAATTATATCTTGAGTAAGTAACTTACGACGAAAGACTAACCACATGAAAAAAGCATGCTTGGGAATACATTGATTAAACCAAACTATCTTTGTCCAATCTACTTCCTCAGCACGCTCTCTAATGGAATGCCATGCCCGAGATGAAGAGTAGTCATCTAAGTCATTACCATCGTTCCACAAGAGCTTATCAGGACGGCTAGGATGAAGCTGAATATTATCAAGCTGGATCAAGACAGGATACGTAGCCCTCCACGCTTCAGGCCACCTCCAAGAACCATTATCACGAATATCTTGAACTGTGGATTTAATAGAAAACCCTGCATTCGATATGATTCTTGGAGTCAAGAAATTACCAAGCGGACCTAGATGGCTCCACCAATCAAACCAAGCCGAGGTCTTGCTTCCATTGCCCAAGTTAGACCAAATATAGCTCCTGATTAACGGCCTAAGCTGTAATAACTTCCTCCAACTACAACATGTGTTCGCTACAGCCTTACACGTCCAAAAGCTATGCCCTTTCAGCCTATACGAGTGAACCCACTCCACCCAAAGGGATTCGCGTTTAACCAAAATGCTCCAAATATGAGAGATCATAAGCGCTTTATTAACATCACCAATCCTGCGAATGCCTAACCCGCCTTCATATTTCGGGAACGCGCGCTTAATTACGACGGAATGCGCATAAGTGTGAAAGACGATCCAAATGACGTGACGAATGGATTTTTCTCATGCCAAACACTAAGGCATAATATAAGGATGCTTACATAAATTTTTGGATATCCGGATGTATTCAGAACGTAAGTTATGCGCGAAAGTGCAAACTTGTGCACTTTTTGACACTTTTAGTCCCTGAATGACCCAGAAGTTTATTTTAGCATACCAAACCCCTCAAAGCCTATTTCTAAGCCATGTATAGGATATTTATGGTATGTTTAACTTATGGACATGTTCCGGAATGTTCGTTATAGTTCAGATTGGCATACTTTCGCAGTTTGTCAAGTTTAGTCCCTGTAAGCGAATTAACTTGTTTTTGCTATACCAAAGCCTTCAAAACTTATTTCTAAGTTATGTAAAGGTTATTTAAGGTACGTTGAGCGTATGTTGATGTTACGGAGTATTTGTCGAAATAAACTGAGTACGTTTACGCACCAGTTTGCGTATAATGCTCCAGAAAGCGATGTAGAGTTTAAATTTGAACAATAATTGATATGTGCAAAACATACACATATTTATACCAGATCCCAAGTATGAAATACAATATTTCATTGGCTTGGTATTTGTTTGATGGTCGCGGTGACACAGGTGTCACAGTCTCCCCTACTTTAGGAAATTTCGTCCCGAAATTTATTCGTAGGAGTCTATTTGTGAATTTGCCAAATAACCACCAATGATATGTAAGGCAATATCTTGTCATTTCCTTAACGGTCATTCTTCCGAAACGAAAATGAACAAACGGGGTCATCTTCAACGGTTGCTTCCTCAGAGTTGGAAATGAAGTATTACACAACGGATATTCATTTCCTCAACGGATAATCTTCAGAAACGAAAATGAACAAACGGGGTCATCTTCAACGGTTGCTTCCTCAGAGTTGGAAATGAAGTATTACACAACGGATATTCATTTCCTCAACGGATAATCTTCAGAAACGAAAATGAACTAACGGAGTCATCTTCAACGGTTGCTTCCTCAGAGTTGGAAATGAAGGATTACACAACGGATATTCATTTCCTCAACGAATAATCTTCAGAAACGAAAATGAGCAAACGGGGTCATCTTCAACGGTTGCTTCCTCAGAGTTGGAAATGAAGGATTACACAACGGATATTCATTTCCTCAACGGATAATCTTCAGAAACGAAAATGAACAAACGGGGTCATCTTCAACGGGTATTCTTCAGATTTGGAAATGAAGGATAAAGGGATATTCATTTCCTCAACGGATAAATCTTCAGAACGAAAATGAACAAACGGGGTCATTTTCCTCGACGGGTATTCTTCAGATTTGGAAATGAAGGATAAACGGATATTCATTTCCTCAACGGATAAATCTTCAGAACGAAAATGAACAAACGGGGTCATTTTCCTCGACGGGTATTCTTCAGATTTGGAAATGAAGGATAAACGGATATTCATTTCCTCAACGGATATTATTCAGAAGCAAAAAATGAATAGCTAGTTCATTTTTCCTCAACGGATGCTTCATCAGAATTGGAAATGAATAGGGTTATCTCTAGACACATGACAGAACTTGCTGTGATTTCTGTGCACTAAATTCCATAATTATGTATGCATCCATAATTACGTAATCCCTTGCACAGTCCGCACAGTTTGTTTTGTAATGTTTTGGGGAAGGATATCAAACTTGTGACGAGGGTGACTAGACTTCCATCGGTTCCTTTTAATTAGATCGACAGGGGATCCTCTTGGTTAGGCCACCAAGGAGTCCTTTCAGCTATATCATCACATGATGATATAGCTGAAAGGACTCCTTGGTGGCCTAACCAAGAGGATTCTTGACGGCGGATTAGGGTTTTGCTGTACGTGCTTATCGGTTCTTGTTACTATTGGTTCTTGCATGCATGGAGAGTAATAGTGACGGGCTCAAGTCTTTGGATCATGGTACACCTGGGAGCGATAATAATACGCCTCCGATGCGTGGGATTGGACTACGAGTTACGAACATTGAGGGTAATCCCTTGCTACCGAGACGAGATATGTATTCTACCAATAATCCTTCGGTGATTGATGGCTTGTTTGGTATTTCGAAACCGGTGGAACTAGATGATATATGGGGGTATGGGGATGGGTATCCGGCTGTCAAGACGGCTACCCAGGCTAATCCTAGTTCGAGTAACGTGGAAGGTAAGGGTTCTGATGTTGAGAATTTGTGGGGGCAAACGGCTGCTAAGGTAGTCACTCATGCAAACACGAGTTCTAGCAATACAGTGAATAACATGGCTGGTTTTTCGTATGCGGATAAGGTTAAAACGACGAATGTGATGAAAAGAGAGGTAAACTTCAGGAAAATGGATGCAACAGAGACAGTTCAAGATGCGGATGTGTTTATCCCTCGTGAGGTAATTCAAAAGGTGAAAGATAAGTTTGAGAATGTGTTGTATGGATATTTTTTGGGCAGTAGGTTACCTTTTCAAGTTGTGGAATACTATGTTAAGAACGTCTGGTCTAAGCATGGATTTGCCAAGTGCATGATGAACTCGGAAGGGTTTTTCTTTTTTAAGTTCGATTCTAAGGAAGGTATGATGAAAGTGCTTGAAGGAGGTCCTTGGTTAATCAGGAAGGTTCCACTTTTCTTGAATATTTGGTCGCCTTCGGTTAATCTTAGAAAGGAGTGTATCAAATCGGTTCCGGTTTGGGTTAAGTTCCATAATGTCCCTATTGCAATTTATACGGATGATGGGCTAAGTCTGTTAGCTTCTAAGTTGGGGACGCCAAAAAGGCTAGATGGATATACGGCGGATATGTGTGTGGATAACTGGGGGAGGAGTAGTTTTGCCCGGGCCCTGATTGAGGTTAATGCGGATAATGAGTTAAAGGAATTTATTACGGTGGCCATTCCGAAGCTTGATGACGAGGGCTATATAACCGAAAAGGTGAAGGTTGAGTATGAATGGAAGCCTCAGCGTTGTTCGGTGTGCTGTGTTTTTGGACATAATGACCAGACATGCCCGAAGAGTATCGTAACAAAAGCCAAGCAAGTGGTTGTAGATGATGACGGATTCATAACGGATAAGAGGAAAACGGCCAGAATTGGGGCTATGCCAAAGAAGCAGAAGGCCAGGTTTGTGTATAGGCCGAAAGTAGGGAACTTGGGTGCGAGCTCATCGGGTACGAAAGATGGTAAGCTGGACTCTACTGGGAATCCTAACACGGCAGCTAAGGCGGGAACGAGTGTTGCTACTAGAAATCCGTTTGAAGTGCTTTCTGATAACCCGGGGGAGCCTGAGAGTGGTAATGGGTCGGGGTATGAGAAGAGGTCTAATATGGAAAACGATAGTGCTAATCATGTGTTGTCAGATGACGAGGTTGTGGAAACGATTCCAACAGAATCTTCGGAGTTCATGAGGCATGAGAAACGTCCAATTTCTGAGGGGGCAAGCACTCCCGGTGTCGTCGGTTTAAATGGATAGTTTGGTTTCATGGAATATAAGGGGATTGAACCATCCCCTGAAACAAAAGGAGGTTCGTATGCTTTTGTCTGAAAATCGGGTGGCTGTTTGTGCTATTCTGGAATCTCATGTGGATGTTACTAATTTATCTAAGGTATGTAAAGCTGTTTTTCGGAATTGGGCCTGGACGTCGAATGGTGATGTATGTGATCGTGGTACTAGGATCATCATAGGGTGGAACATGGAGGTTGTGGATCTTATGGTCTTGTCTCGAGAGGAGCAAGTTATTCATACTCAACTATGTGCGAAGAATGGTAGTGCATCTTTTTTCACCTCTTTTGTGTATGCTAAGAATACGTATCAGGAAAGACGATGCTTATGGGATACTCTATGTATGCACAGCAGTTTTTGTCATGATAAGCCATGGGTGGTCATGGGGGATTTTAATTCGGTCCTTCATGTGGATGATTCTTTGAATGGTCCCTCAACGAGTTCTATTGGTATGAGAGAGTTTCATGATTGTGTTCAGCATACAGAGCTTGTTGATATTGTGGGTCATGGGTTGCACTTCACGTGGAACCAGAAACCAAAGAAGGGTATTGGCTTGCTAAAGAAGCTTGATAGGGTTATGGGTAATTTGAAATTCGTTGAGTTGTTCCCGGAAGCTTTCGTCCGGTATCATCCATTTAGGATTTCGGATCATACTCCATGCATTCTTAATATGTCCAACTCGGTCATGAAGCGACAGAAACCCTTCAAATTTGCAAATTTTCTTACGTCAAAACCGGATTTTAGGGAGTTTGTTGAGAAGGTATGGTCACAACGGGTAGAGGGCTTTACAATGTTTTCGGTAACGAAGAAGCTCCGTAATCTGAAACCGCTTATGCGTAAATTGTTATTCAAGCAAGGTAATTTGCATGATAAAGTTTTGGAGCTTAGGAAACAGCTTGATGTTGTTCAGAAACAAATTGATGAGAGCCCGTTGGATGTTGGTTTGAGAGAGAAGGAAGCAGATTGCCTTGCTCAGTTCAATACGGCTTCTTATGATGAAGAATGTTTTTTAAAACAAAAGTCTAAGGTTGAGTGGTTGTGTGCGGGTGATTCGAACACGGCGTTTTTTCACAACATGCTTAAATGCAGGAATGCTCGTAGCTCTATTCAGTCTATACGAGATGTAGAAGGCAATCGGTTTGAAGGAGATAGTGTGTCGTTAGCCCTTGTCCAACATTATGAAAGGTTTTTGGGTCGAGAGGACCATGTTTCGACTATTAATATGGATGAGCTGGAAATTAATGTGCTGAATACCAATGAGGCGAGTGCTATGGTCCGTCATGTTTCTCGGGAAGAAGTGAAAAGTGCAATGTTTAGTATTGCGGAGAATAAAGCCCCGGGGCCTGATGGGTATACGTCGGCGTTCTTTAAAAGTGCTTGGGATATTGTGGGCAGTGAAGTTACGGATGCGGTTTTAGACTTTTTCGGCAATGGTAAGCTCCTCAAACAACTTAATCATACAATTCTGGCTCTTGTCCCTAAAGTTGAAACTCCGGATTCGGTGCTAGATTATCGGCCTATTTCGTGTTGTAATGTCTTGTATAAGTGTATTAGCAAGATCATCACGGATAGACTTAAAGGTAGTTTGGATAAACTGGTTAGCATAAATCAATCGGCGTTTGTTCCGGGAAGGAAAATATCAGATAATATCTTACTGACTCAAGAGTTAATGCATAATTATCACCTGAACCGGGGGCCAGCTAGATGTGCTTTCAAGATTGATATTCAAAAGGCCTACGACACAGTCAATTGGGCGTTTTTGGAGAGTGTTCTGCATGGTTTCGGCCTTCATACAAAAATGGTTGGGTGGATTATGGCTTGTGTTACTTCAGTTACATATTCTGTAAGTCTCCAAGGTAATCTTCATGGGTATTTTAGTGGTAAAAGGGGGCTAAGACAGGGAGATCCGATGTCTCCCTATCTTTTCACGATGGTTATGGAAGTTCTATCCTTGCTCCTTCAGCGTGGGGCATGCACGGGGACAGGTTTCAAATTTCATGCTCAGTGTGTGAAACAGAAGATCATCAATGTGGCTTTTGCGGATGACTTGTTCATTTTTGTACATGGGGATGCCACTTCGGTCAAGAGGGTTAAGGATGCTCTTGAGATTTTCACTAATGCCTCGGGGCTTAAGCCGAGTCCAGCTAAGAGCACGGTTTATTTTTGCAACGTTCCGCAACATGTCAAGCAGGAAATTCTTCAGGTTATGCCGTTTAACCAAGGGACGTTGCCCGTTCGGTATTTAGGGGTGCCACTAATATCCACTAAACTGATGTATAAGGATTGTAAGCCGTTAGTTGATCGGGTGGAAAAAAAGATAGGTAGTTGGGTGAATAAATCGCTATCTTTTGCGGGGAGGCTACAACTAATCACTTCAGTTCTGTCTTCGATGCATATTTACTGGGCCTCGGTATTCATTATTCCAGCTAGCGTCACAAACGAGCTGGAGAAGTTAATGCGTCGGTTCTTGTGGAATGCTACTAATCAAGGGAGGGCCAAAGCTAAAGTTGCCTGGGCCGAGGTATGTTTACCTAAGGATGAGGGCGGTTTGGGTATTCGCAGCATTTCTGATGTTAACAAAGCTCTAATGGCTAACCATGTCTGGAGTATTCTCACTAAACGGAAGTCTCTTTGGGTCCAATGGATATATGCTCATAAATTAAAGGCTAAATTGCACTTTTCGTCCTTTATGTTTCAGGGTTTTTGCAGGCGCTGTCCTTTAAGTTTAAAAATTACACTTTATGTCCTTTATGTTTGCAACCTATAACAGGCGGTGTCCTTTCTGGGTTTATGAGAAAGGACACCGCCTGTTATAGGTTGCAAACATAAAGGACACCGCCTGTTATAGGTTGCAAACATAAAGGACACCGCATGTTATAGGTTGCAAACATAAAGGACATAGAGTGTAATTTTTAAACTTAAAGGACAATGCCTGCAAAAACCCTGAAACATAAAGGACGAAAAGTGCAATTTAGCCTAAATTAAATGGCAAAAGTTTGTGGGAGGTTCAACCGCGGGGTAGTATCAGTTGGGGTTGGAGGAAAATTTTGGCGATTCGAGCTACTATTCGGCCTTTTATTTGGAAAATTATTCGTAGTGGTGCTCAGACAAATGCTTGGAGCGACAAGTGGAACCAGATTTGTCCGCTGAATTCGTTTGTTTCCCCTCGTAATATAGCAAATGCGGGATTTCAGCTTAACTCCTCTATTGCGGATATTGTAGATGAGAATGGCCAATGGAAGTGGCCGAGTGCTTGGTACGATATTTATCCGGTGTTGATTGGGTTAAATGTTCCTCAATTGGTTCAGGATCTAGAGGATAGCACAACTTGGAAAGATTTGGATGGTAACAACAGGCCATTTAGATCTCTAGAGGTGTGGCATAACATTCGAACTCGAAAACAACCGGTTACGTGGGTTAACGGGGTTTGGTTTAGCCAATGTATTCCAAGGCATTCGTTTCACCTATGGTTGGTTATCAAGAATAAACTTAAGACTCAGGATAGGTTAGCAGTTTGGGAGGCGGGGAGTGAAACAAATTTGAGGCTAATGTGTTGTCCGCTGTGCATGAGAGACAAGGATTCCAGAGACCATCTGTTTTTTCAGTGCTTCTTTGCCCAGCAAGTATGGTCTACGGTCAGGACTATGGTGAACATGGAAGACATTGATGGTTCGTGGCACTCTATCATGGGTTGGTTGGATCAGAAGGCGAGTTCGAAAAAGACGGAACATATTGTAGGGAAGCTAGTCATTGCGGCTTCTGCTTATTTTGTATGGCAAGAGCGGAACAACCGGCTATTCTCCAACACGAAGGCAACTGTGGAGGTCATTTCGGAGAAGATCATAGGGACTATTAGGCTACGGCTGATGGGGTTCAGGTTCAAAAGTGGTGCGGGTAATCAGAGATTGCTGAAGAAGTGGAACATTGTTCCTAGTGGAGCCGAGATCGACCCAGGCTAGATATAGGGATCGGTTTTTATAGTATTTTGATGTGTTAAGGCTGTGGTGTCTGGTTGTGTTTTTTGTATGGTTTTTTTGTGGCCGTTGTTTGATTTGGTTCCTAGGTTTTGGTATGTCAAGCCTAGTTGGTATGCTCACTCTGACATACCCTTGTACTTATTTGGTTGATTTATAAAATTCACCTGGGGTAACCCTTTACCCAAAAAAAAGATATCCCTAACCAGATTTTTGGATGAATCTGTTTAGCTAGACCACTCAAGGGGTCTAATTATGAAGTAGTACTTTATAATCCGAGGGACTTAACTATAACATAGAAGTCCATTGAGGATTTTAAGTAATACCTTTGGGCATCCTACTATGAATCTCTTGTACACGGATATGTAAGATTCTACGAAGATTTGGATAACATACTTTGGATCACACAACAATACATAAGGAAACACATAAGCACATAGTCACATAATTGTTTAATTTGATCATAATTTGTTATTAACTTGTTATCGATTGAATACGGATATGGAAACCTGTCGACGGATCTCAATGTTCACTGGAATCTACCTGAGAAGGTAGAAAGATCTCCCAAAATTCGATTTTTGATTACAAGGAATCACCACATTCGAATGAAGGTATACAACAATTAAAGACTTACGGGAAATTCCTAGGTACCCTATTAAGGATTTATAGTGGTACCTTGGGTATTCGTCTTGTGTTGTAACCTGCGCCTTGTACTTCGTTTCCTTAGAATAAACGGGTACTTAGGAATTCCGTGGAAGATGCAAGCGATTATAGAATGGGAGAATTTTGGGGGTAGTTTGTTCTTCAAGGAATACGGTTCCTTGATTGTCGGTATTGCAAGGGATATGTCGTTTATACATGCAACCATCGAAATACATTGCAATGTAAATGAAAGATTTATTTATAAACAACGATATCAACTGTTCCTTGGATCTTGACAACAAAAGAAACTTAATACATATGATTATTTCCAAACGATGTTGTCTTCTAGTCAGTCGGGTGATCATCCTTGTGCTGGATTTGCATTAGCAAGCTTTGGGCAATTTCTTCGGAAATGACCCATCTCGCCACAGTTGAAACAAGAACCTGGTAGGAAACGACCTTGAGCGGGATTGTTGCCAGCTTGGTTTGGTGCAGCTGCAGCTGGGCAGATTCTTGTTGTATGGCCTATGAGTCCACAAGTTTGGCATTTGCGGCACTGTACATTGGCGTGATGATGGAGGCTACATTGGTTGCACAAGGGTGCAGTTCCATTGTATGGTTTTCTAGCAGGGGGTTGAGCTGGTTGGTTGGGGACGGCTTGACCATTGTGAGCGACCACAGCGAAGTTCTGAGAAGCCTTTCGCTTCCTTGACTTCTTAGGAGATTCAGTCTGTTCATCCATGGTCTTTGATTCCTCGATTGGGTTCGATTCCCCGGCTGATTTCTTGTCACCTTTTCGAAAAAGTTTATGCTTTCTGATCTGCGATTCAGTCAAGGTTGCAGATAGCTCAATGGCCTGACGGAGTGTGGTAGGGTTGCTACCAGTGACAATGTCTTGTACCGAGTCAGGCAGGCCGTCGATGTACCTTTCGATAGCCTTGTCGAGTGGGGCGACCATAGTCGGGCAAAGTAGACTCAACTCCTCAAACCTATCAGTATATGCCCTGTGTTCGCCACTATCTTGTTTCAAATCATCAAACTCCTTCTCCAACGCTCGTTGTTCATGACGAGGACAAAACTCTCTCATCATAAGTGCTCTCAGTTCAGCCCATGTTTGTGCTAGAGCAACATCTGCACCACGGTCTCTCATTACCCCGTTCCACCATGTAAGAGCCCTCTTCTGAAACACACTCGAAGAAAACTCGACCTTACGATTTTCCGGACACTGCACGTGGCGAAAGGTATTCTCGATGCTCTCGAACCATTGGAGTAGCCCAGTTGCTCCCTCAGAACCACTAAACTTGAGTGGTTTAGCCGAGTTAAAGTTCTTGAAATTGCATGTACCATTGTTGTTGTTGTTGGCTTGGTTCCATTGAGCAAAGAGATTTGGGAATTGAGCAGCCATCTGCTGCGCAATAATTTCTGCCAGCTCGGCAGTTGCTATCTGGTGTTCGCGTCGAGGAGGCATTCTAAAAGAGGAAAACATGAAAGGAAACAAATAAAATGGTATTGGGTAAGAATAGGATGTTACAATCACTGACCATAATCACGGTTGATGGTCACTTGTTTGAATTATGAAGCAAACAAAC
Source organism: Helianthus annuus (assembly GCF_002127325.2). Lineage (NCBI taxonomy): Eukaryota > Viridiplantae > Streptophyta > Magnoliopsida > Asterales > Asteraceae > Helianthus > Helianthus annuus. Next base: position 50,100,287 of record NC_035439.2, read on the forward strand.
AACACCAAGGCTGAATCAAAGCAAATAGATCCTCATAGTGTATCGCGAAGACATGCTCGCCTATAAGTGGACACTCACCCCAAGAGTTCCCAGGTAAGAGTGACTGGTCCGATTATGTGGATTTGTACGAACACTCTAACCTTAGACAGAAAACCCAGGGTACAGGCATTCACTCTTCCAGTTCGCACGTGTTCACACTAGTTAGGACCCAAATCTTTGACGGGAGTTTTGAAAATTCAAAGGGGTTCAAAACCTTATAACAGAGGGTTCAAAACCTAGTAATCAATCATCCTAGAACAGATGATTAGTTTTCAAGGCGGTTTTGTTTATGTTCTTGTTGTGGTCGTCGCCTAAGGATAGGTGACGGTATTGTTTTGTGACTAAACGCAAGTAAACTCGCGTTAGGTTCCTAGGAAGGTTATAGACTAGGTCAAAGCATTACTAATAACCTAATTCCCTATAACCATTGGCTCTGATACCATCTTTTCTGTCACACCCCGACCACGTAGAACATACAAAACGTGGCGGAAACGTCGGGGAGTGTTGTAACAGAATCAATTGTTTCAAATCCATGGCGAATGAAGTTTCGTTTTATAAATCAAACATGAAGGTTTACATTGTCTAAACAAGAATCAAAGTGTACATAACATAAATTAACTAGTTCTTGTCTCGTTTTAAGTCACTAAGGCACAGGTCCGCCTAAGTATGTCTTGATAAGTCCTATGCATCATCTCCTGAAAACACATGTGAAAATAGGTACGTCAGCATAAAAATGCCTGTGAGATACATTGGCTTTGTGAAAACGGAATTCATGACTTGAGTTTGAGAAAATGTTTAGTCATGAACCTCGTATTTTGCTTTGTCTTGTAAATCATTTGAAAAACGGTAAGATCAAATGATATGTATAAATAAGAGAACAATGCATGGTTAACTGAATAACCATGTAAAAAGAGTTTGTATAAGATTTGTTGTTTGTAAATCAATGTCTTGTGAAAAGCGTGTTATTTGTATAAAATGTTCTATGTTTCAAATTGAAATGATTCAAATAACGCTACGATATGTAATACCATACAAACACTTATATATAGGAAGTACCAGCGGCGAATCCACCATGCTTGTATCATATTACACATGCCTCGTTACTTAAATCACTTACTCAAACCAAGCCATCAAGATGAAATGTTTAACAACGGTAGAAATGTTCATGTATAGTCAAATGTCTATTGTCAAATGTAATCCATGTCAACGGATACAACTGGTTTACACGGTTCAATGGTTACAGACGGTTCATGAAATTGAAGGGTTAAGACGGTTCACATAGTCAAATGGTTACAACGGTTCAAAATGTAGTGTAATGTGTTCATATGCTGGATGAGCATATGCAACAGTAATGCAATGTGAAACAATGTACTACGTATGCACACAATGGGCGTACGTAGCATGAAATGTATTGTAGAGTACAACGGTTCAAAATGAAGTGTGATGTGTTCATATGCTGGATGAGCATATGCAACAGTAATGCAATGTGAAACAATGTACTACGTATGCACACAATGGGCGTACATAGCATGAAATGTATTGTAGAGTACAACGGTTCAAAATGTAGTGTGAGGTGTTCATATGCTGGATGAGCATATGCAACAGTAATGCAATGTGCAACAATGTACTAAGTATGCACACAATGGGCATACACAGCATGTAATGTAAAACAATGTACTAGGTACGCACACAATGGGCATACATAGCATGTGATGTAAAACGATGTACTAAGTACGCACACAATGGGCATACATAGCATGAAAATGTAATGTAAAGTGTTGTGCTAAGTATGCACACGATGGACATACATAGCATAAACACAATGAAATCATGTACTATATATGTATTATTGAACATAGCAAGTATATGATGTGAAAACAAGAAAGCATGAAAGTAACAGATAGGCACATGTGTTTCACCCCAAAACAGTTTAGAAAACAGTAAAAGAGGGGTTCAATGTACTCACCTGAGATTGCTTTGGAGTTCTTGTATAATAACCAGATAATGCTAAAGATCACGGGATATCAAACGGCACCTAATAGGTAGCTATGTTAATATACCAGACCAAATCGGAAGGATCGGACAGTACGCGGGTTCGAAAACCAAACGAGTATGGAGACTCGTGTAATATGGTTTAACAAAGCCTACATACTAAAATGAAACTTAACCTAAGTGCTTACGGTCCATCACGACCTGTTTAGGTAGCTTATGCTACCTTACGCGTCGTTCGCGTAGAACGCGTCTGGAACGCCTAACATCGTGACCACAAGGTATAACCTCGGAAGGTTATAGCTATGGTCACCTAATGTGTTTGGTCAGGTCCTAATGACCGACCAAATGGGTCGGGTTCGAAAGTATAAGCGATGGTTTAGATCGCTTACCTTACGACCCTATATAAGCACTAAACTAAAAGTGACGAGCTAAGCATGTTAGAACATGCTTAACTAAGTTTGAAAACAGGTTTGACATCAAAACAAACGGCTTTGATGCTCACGAGTAGTTTGGTTACAAAATATGCAAGAATGCACATTCTGGCCGAAACTACGACTCGTCACTGAGCCTAGATAACGGGGTAATCAGTAGGTATGGTCACTACGGACCATAACCATCGTGATCACGCTCACGTTATGAAGTTCCATGAACTTCGCATCGACCATAAGCTGGTCAATGCAGAAAGTCAACAAAACGTTGACTTTCGGACTCGAAAAGCGAATAAAAGAGCGAAAGAAGACTTACGGAGGGTCCCCGAGTGCTAATCTAGATCAAATAGCTCAGGTATGAAACAATGGTTTCAACTTAGAGCTTCAAGATCAGATTGTTGTGATTTTTACACTAAGGGGGGGGGGGTATTTATAGGAAAAGTGGAACCGTTAGGATCGTTTTATCGAATATCGTGCCTTGATCTCGTGCGTACATGTGTCCAGGGGTTAAATTCACTGAACTTGGCTCTTGGCCCTTCATTGGGTGAAAAGGCATTGCCTCTTAATCGAACGAAAGGCCAGATTCTGCATTTAATGCAAAATCTTTCTGTCAGACATCCTCACGCGGCCCGCATCAGGATATGCAAAAACTCAGGCGGGCCGCCTGAGCCCGTCTGATCTGCACATACTTTGAAAAATGACAGTTTTGGTCCCTGTTGCGTGTTTAAGCCATTTCCGACACTTCTAAGGCCCGTAAAGCCAACTTTAAGGCCCTAAAATGATGCCTAAACATTGTGGACATGAAACATGCTCAAAAATGTGTCGGATGTTGGTTCGTTTGGCCGTACGATCGCGGTGTTCGCTTAATTACGACGGAATGCGCATAAGTGTGAAAGACGATCCAAATGACGTGACGAATGGATTTTTCTCATGCCAAACACTAAGGCATAATATAAGGATGCTTACATAAATTTTTGGATATCCGGATGTATTCAGAACGTAAGTTATGCGCGAAAGTGCAAACTTGTGCACTTTTTGACACTTTTAGTCCCTGAATGACCCAGAAGTTTATTTTAGCATACCAAACCCCTCAAAGCCTATTTCTAAGCCATGTAATGGATATTTATGGTATGTTTAACTTATGGACATGTTCCGGAATGTTCGTTATAGTTCAGATTGGCATACTTTCGCAGTTTGTCAAGTTTAGTCCCTGTAAGCGAATTAACTTGTTTTTGCTATACCAAAGCCTTCAAAACTTATTTCTAAGTTATGTAAAGGTTATTTAAGGTACGTTGAGCGTATGTTGATGTTCCGGAGTATTTGTCGAAATAAACTGAGTACGTTTACGCACCAGTTTGCGTATAATGCTCCAGAAAGCGATGTAGAGTTTAAATTTGAACAATAATTGATATGTGCAAAACATACACATATTTATACCAGATCCCAAGTATGAAATACAATATTTCATTGGCTTGGTATTTGTTTGATGGTCACGGTGACACAGGTGTCACAAAAATGAGGTTAACGGGGTTTAAACGCATCGAAAAAGGCTTTAAAAACGTGCAGGGACCATTTCTGCCAAACTTTGAAAGTTCAGCCTACACCGTCGCGTAGCGCGACGACCATAAGGCTTTATGGTCGCGCTACGCGACCATCACATCTGGGCAGAAACATTGTTTTCAGCATCAGTTTGATAATTCAGGGACCTTTCTTGCAATTCCTTTGTGTGGTGACCAAGTTAGCACCTCTCCAAGCAAAGTATAGCTGTCAATTACACTTGTATGGCCATATTTCTTTGCTTAATGGCTAATCAAAACACTTGTGATGATCCTATTAACTCACCACAACTATAAATAGCCATCCTAACTCCTTCATTCCTTGCTCATTCCTTCTTTCTCTCCTTCACATCTGCTTTGGAGCTCTCATAAGCTGAATTGGGACTTTGTCTTCTTGTTGAAAAGATAGCAAGGACCCTTAGTGAGCTTATTTCATTCTTTTTATGGCTTTTTCCTTATGTAGTGCAGAAAGTCAAACGTTTGGCCAACAGTTTGACTTTCGGTTTTGACCATCAATTGGTCAAGTCAAAGTTCAATTGAACTTTGAAACGTGATTGTAATCACGATAGTTATAATCCTTCGTGATTATAGCCGCTGATTACCACGTTAACTAGTTGTAGTGTCGAGTCAAAGTTTCGGTCAAAATGCGTTTTAGCACGCATTTTGCAACGAAACTACTTTAGGGTATCAAAACGCTTTGTTTTGATACCAAATCAGTAGGTTAGACATGTTTTGACATGTTTAACTCGACACTATTAGATTAGTGCTTGTTTAGGGTCGTAAGGTAAGCGGTCTAAACAACCGCTTAGCCTTTCGAACCCGACCCATTTGGTCGATCTTTAAGATCCGACCAAGCTTAGTTAGTGATCATAGTTGCATAGGGAATAACCACTGAGGTTATACCTTATGATCACATAGGATTGGTTAGTCGTATGCTAGTTAGCTTGTATGCCCATAGGAAATGACCAAAATGCCCTTTTGAAGCTAAAATCCATATTTTGATACCAAATCAGTAGGTTAGACATGTTTTGACATGTTTGTTTTATTATTACGGGACTTTGTTTTTTTGTTTGGTCTAGTCGGGGTATGCCTTGGCTAGTAGTGTGCGTCTAATTCTGGACGCATCCTGTTCTGTTTTTGGTTATTTATAAAAATTCACCGGGGTAAAACCCTTTACCCAAAAAACATATTTTTGACATATAATCTGAATTAGTAACATGTTTAGGGATAATTGGGCATGTAAGACTTGACATAGCACATAGTTTTTTTTTTTTTGGGTAAAGGGTTACCCCGGTGAATCTATTAAAACAATCCCAAATAAGTACAAGTAGTGAGGATGAGTTCCACACTAGTTCATATACAGGACATGCCCCATATATGTTAGCCAAGTAAATACAAAACCATAAATCCTAGGACACCACATAACCTAGTCTACTACACATTATGGAAAAAACATCTAGTAGACACGACATAGCACATAGTTAACCATCCGAACATAAGTTTTACGCAAACGACGCATTATAGTGGCTTATACTACCATAATGGGTCGAAACGGGTCAAAAACACTTAGGTAAACTTCCAAATCAGAATGTTAGGTCTATTAAATCATGCCATATGAGTTGCAATACTCATTTGATTTATAGAACTTCATTCTATCCTATCTTCCGATTTAGGATCTGATTGTTTAACATAGTGATCCATACTAGGTGCCACTTGATTCCTTGATTTCCCGAGCTTTGTTAGGACACTTAATCAAGGATACTCGCAATCTCAAGTGAGTACATAGTCCCCTCTTCTACTGTTTTCAATTGTTTTGGGGTGAAACATATATGCCCATCTGTTATTTTCCTGATTTTAAACTATATGATTACACATGCTTAATACATATTCTTTTGACAAATTAAACAATTACCTATGGTTTAAACACTGATTTTCCAAAACTTAATAAACAAATTGTTGGATTGTACCATTTTTACACATTCACCCAGCCGATTGGTAGTATGATATAGCGCTATAGGACTAGACACCCCATTCCTGTTGTATGGAATGTCAGAAACCAAATTTTAACCAAATAGAAATTGCCTTTGTGGTGTTTCTATAGTCTCCAAAGTGTAGTTTGATACACTAAGGCATGATTGAATACCAAATCACACTCTTTTTGTATATGTTGATATACTACAAAAGTACAGTTTGATGTACTCTCAAATGTGATCTACCAAAGTATATTTTGATATACTAAGTACAAAATCCAACATATGTTTTAACATACTACTTTGTTATTTCCCAAAGCATAGTTTGATATGCTACTGTTTACCAAAGTATAGTTTGATATACTACCCACTTTGTTATTTCATAAACTAAAGTATAATTTGATATACTACCAAAGCATAACTGATATGCTATTTTTAAACCAAAGCATATTTGATATGCTATTTTCAAACCGAAGTATAATTTGATATACTACCAATACTTTTATCCTTAAACTAAAGTATACTTGAGATATACTACCAAATCTAATATTTTACTTACTAAAGTATATTTCGATATACTACCTATTAACTATTTCAAAACTAAAGTATACTTTGTTATACTATTTATACAAACTTTCCAAAACTAAAGTATATTTTGTATATACTATAAACCCTTTTACAAAACGACACGTTTTCAGAAACAAAACTTTTTACATTGGATTCATAGCTATTTTGAAAACATAAAACCTTTTCCTCCTTTATCCAAAGCCAAGAATCTAATTCATAAAATCCTATGTTACTCACAGGCATTTGTATGCTGACGTACCTATTTTCATATATGTTTCAGGTACTGCTTTGTGATGATTGTTGATGCATGCTACACATAGGATGGACTTGTGCCTTAGCGACTTTAAAACTAAGAAACAATTATTTGTATTTATCTGAATTGTACCAAAACATTGAGTTCAATAATTTAATAAAACAAAACTATATGATCCATGGTTGTGAAACAATGATTCTGTTACAACACTCCCCGACGTTTCCGCCACGATTTGTTGTTTTACATGGTCGGGGTGTGACAGTTGGAACCTTTGTTTCATACCTGAGCCATTTTGATCTAGATTAGCATTCGGGGACCCTCCGTAAGTATTCTTTCGTTCTTTTATTCGCTTTTCGAGTCCGAAAGTCAACGTTTTGTTGACTTTCTGCATTGACCATCCTATGGTCAACCCGAAGTTCATGGAACTTCATAACGTGAGTGTGATCACGATGGTTATAGTCCGTAGTGACTATACCTACTGATTACCACGTTATCTAGGCTCAGTGACGAGTCGTAGTTTCGGCCAAAATATGCATTCTTGCATATTTTGTAACCAAACTACTCGTGAGCATCAAAGCCGTTTGTTTTGATGCCAAACCTGTTTTCTAATCTTAGTTAAGCATGTTCTAACATGCTTAGCTCGTCACTTTTAGTATAGTGCTTATATAGGGTCGTAAGGTAAGCGATCTAAACCATCGCTTATACTTTCGAACCCGACCCATTTGGTCGATCATTAGGATCCGACCAAACACATTAGGTGACCATAGCTATAACCTTCCGAGGTTATGCCTTGTGGTCACGATGTTAGGCGTTCCAAACGCGTTCTACGCGAACGACGCGTAAAGGTAGCATAAGCTACCTAAACGGGTCGTAATGGATCGTAAGCACTTAGGTTAGGTTTCATTTTAGTATGTAGGCTTTGTTAAACCATATTTCACGAGTCTCCATACTCGTTTGGTTTACGAGCCCGCATACTATACGATCCTTCCGATTTTGGTCCGGTATATTAATATAGCTACCAATTAAGTGCCGTTTGATATCCCGTGATCTCTAGCATTATTTGATTATTATACAAGGAATTCAAAGCAATCTCAGGTGAGTACATTGAACCCCTCTTTTACTGTTTTCCAAACTGTTTTGGGGTGAAACACATGTGCCTATCTGTTACTTTCATGCTTTCCATGTTTTCACATCGTATATCTGCTATGTTCATTAGTACATTATAGTACATGATTTCATTACATTTCATGCTATGTATGCCCATTGTGTGCGTACTTAGTACATTGATTTACATTACATTTCATGCTATGTATGCCCATTGTGTGCGTACTTAGTACATCGTTTTACATTTCATGCTATGTATGCCCATTGTGTGCGTACTTAGTACATTGCTTTACAATACATTTCATGCTACGTACGCCCATTGTGTGCATACGTAGTACATTGTTGCACATTGCATTTCTGTTGCATATGCTCATCCAGCATATGAACACATTATACTACATTTTGAACCGTTGTACCCTACAATACATTTCATGCTACGTACGCCCATTGTGTGCATACGTAGTACATTGTTTCACATTGCATTTCTGTTGCATATGCTCATCCAGCATATGAACACATTATACTACATTTTGAACCGTTGTACTCTACCATACATTTCATGCTACGTACGCCCATTGTGTGCATACGTAGTACATTGTTACACATTGCATTTCTATTGCAAATGCTCATCCAGAATATGAACACATTATACTACATTTTGAACCGTTGTACTCTACAATACATTTCATGCTACGTACGCCCATTGTGTGCATACGTAGTACATTGTGTTACATTGCATTTCTGTTGCATATGCTCATCCAGCATATGAACACATTATACTACATTTTGAACCGTTGTAACCATTTGACTATGTGAACCGTCTTAACCCTTCGATTATATGAACCGTTTGTAACCATTGAACCGTGTAAACCAGTTGTATCCGTTGACATGATTTACAGTTGGCAATAGACATTAGACTATACATAAACATTTCTACCGTTGTTAAACATTTCATCTTGATGGTTTGGTTTGACTAAGTGATTAAGTAACGAGGCGTGTGTAATATGATACAAGCATGGTGGATACGCCGCTGGTACTTCCTATATATAAGTGCTTGTATGGTATTACATATCGTAGCGTTATTTGAATCATTTCAATTTGAGACATATGACATTTTATACAAATAACACACTTTTCATGAGACATTGTTTTACAAACTCATTTTACATGGTTATCCGTTTAACCATACAGTGTTCTCTTATTTATACATATCATCTGATCTTATCGTTTTTCAAATGATTTACAAGACAAAGCAAATTACAAGGTTCATGACTAAACATTTTTCTCAAACATAAGTCATGAATTCCGTTTTCACAAAACCAATGTATCTCACAGGCATTTTTATGCTGACGTACCTATTTTCACATGTGTTTTCAGGAGATGATGCATAGGACTTATCAAGACATACTTAGGCGGACCTGTGCCTTAGTGACTTAAAACGAGACAAGAACTAGTTAATTTATGTTATGTATTATTTGGTTCTTGTTTAAGACAATGTAAACTTTCATGTTTGATTAATAAAACGAAACTTCGTTTACCATGGATTTGATACAATTGATTCTGTTACAACACTCCCCGACATTTCCGACACGTTTTGTATGTTCTACGTGGTCGGGGTGTGACAGTGCTAGCATGTTAAGTGAACATACATAGCAAAACATAATGAAATCGTGTACTAATAGTGTACTATTGAACATAGTAAGTATATGATATAAAAACAAGAGAAACATGAAAGTATCAAGTAGGCACATGTGTTCCACCCCAAAACAGTTTGAAAACAGTAAAAGAGGGGACTATGTACTCACCTGAGGGTGCTTAGAAGTCTTGAACAACAACCAAGCAAAGCTAGAGTGATCAGGGAATCAAACGGCACCCTATATAGGTAACTATGTAAATAACCGGACCAAAATCGGGAGATAGGATAGAATGAGGTTCTATAAATCAAATGAGTAATTGAACTCATATGGTATGATTTAATAGACCCTACATTCTGATTGGAAAGTCTACCTAAGTGCTTTTGACCTGTTTCGACACATTATGGTAACATAAGCTACTATAAGGCGTCGTTAGCGTAAAACTATGTTCGGATGGTTAACTATGTGCTATGTCAAGTCTTACATGCCCAATTATCCCTATACATGTTACTAAATCAGATTATATGTCGAAAATATGTTTTTTTTTTTTTTTTTGGGTAAAGGGTTACCCCGGTAAATTTTATAAATAACCAATAAGAACAAAGCATGTGCCTGACATAGCACACGCAACTAGCCCCGGCATACCAAGACTAGGCAACAAGAAAACAAGACCAACATCAACGTACAACCAAAAGACGACACACAGCCCAAAACACTACCAATAAAACAAACAATTACTACCAAACGGACAACACAAAATCTTGGTCCTTAGCCCGGGTCTTCATCCGATGCCCTACACAGGTTCTGCCACTTTGTGAGCGTCCTTTGGTAATCCAAATCTCCTTTGTAAACGAAACCCATTAGCCTGAGCCGGACAATGTTTTTAATCTTCTCGGTTACCTGTTCCGCCGTGCACTCCTTTGACGTAAACAACCGATTATTCCGCTCTTGCCATATGTAATAAGATGAGGCCGATATTGCTAGCTTACACACGATGTGTTTGAACCTTTTGGAATCCGAATAGCGTTCCATCCAAACCGCAATCGAAGTCCAAGAATCATTAACGTTTTCCAAATCCACCAACATCCTTATGTTCGACCAGACTTGAGAAGCAAAACCACACACGAAAAATAAATGATCTCTAGAATCCGTACCATGTTTACAAAGAGGACAACACATGAGTCTCCGGTTCGTTTCGCTGCCCACTTCCCAAACCGCCAACCGATCTTGTGTTTTGAGCTTGTTTTTTATGACTAACCAAAGATGAAATGAATGTCTCGGGATACATTGACTAAACCACACCATACTAGCCCACTTAACTGGAGTGTCACGAGTCCGTAATGTATGCCATACTTCCAATGAGCTAAAGTGCTGATCATGACCCTCTACATCCTTCCAAACCATTCGGTCCGCTAACTGGGGGTCCTGTTGATTAACAGTTAACCCAATCAGAACCGGGTATACATCGTACCATGCTTGGGGCCATTTCCACTGCCCATTCTCATCTATTACTTCTGCCACCGTGGCTTGAAGGTTTAACCCCGCATTCGCAATGTGTCTTGGTGTTATAAAAGAATGTCGAAAATATGTTCACATAATCAGAATACGGATTTTAGCTTCAAAAGGGCATTTTGGTCATTTCCTATGGGCATACAAGCTAACTAGCATACGATTAACCAATCCTAGGTGATCATAAGGTATAACCTCTGAGGTTATTCCCTATGCAACTATGATCACTAACTAAGCTTGGTCGAATCCTAAAGATCGACCAAACGGGTCGGGTTCGGAAGTGTAAGCGGTTGTTTAGACCGCTTAACTTACGACCCTAGACAAGCACCAACTAATAGTGTCGAGTTAAACATGTCAAAACATGTTTAACCTACTGATTTGGTATCAAAACAAAGTGTTTTGATACATTAAAGTAGTTCCGTTGCAAAATGCGTGCTAAAACGCATTTTGACCAAAACTTTGACTCGACACTACACCTAGCGAACGTGATAATCAGCGGGTATAATCACTAAGGATTATAACCAACGTGATTACAATCACGTTGCAAAGTTCAACCGAACTTTGCGTTGACCTAAGGCTGGTCAAACTGAAAGTCAAACACTGTTTGACTTTTTAAACTAGAAAGCAAATAAAAGAATGAAAGAAGGCTTACCCAAGTCCTTGCTATCTTTTCTATAAAGAAGACAAGTTCTAAACCACTTGAGAATGCTCCAAAAGCAGATGAGAGAAGAGAAATGGGTGAACGAGCAAAGAAATGAGTGAAAGGGCCAAGCTATTTATAGTTGTGGAGGATGAACAAGATCATCACAAGTTTTTTGCTTGGTCATTAAGCATTAAATCCTAGCCATACATGTGTTTAGGGACAGCTAGCATGCCTTGGAGAAGTGTTAACTTGGTCACCACAAAAAGAATTTGCATTAACAGCCCCTAAACTATAAAACAGTTGCTGAAACAAGATTCTGGTCGCTGGCACTGGCTTACGGACCGTAAGCTATGGTCCATACGGTCCGTAAGGGACCTGCAGACCAGCAAGTTTCACTTTTGACAGTTTTGGCCCCTGCATGCATTCGAGTCCATTTTTGGCACGTTTAAGCCCTGTTAACCTCATTTCAAAGCTCTAAAATGAGGTTAAGGTATAGGGAACTTAAAATATGCTCAAAAATATCTCGGATGTCGGTTCATTTGGTCGTACGGTTGCGTTGTTCGGTTAATTACGACGAAAGTCGTAACGAACGCAAAAACGATCCAAATTGAGCGACGAATGGAATTTTATCATGCCAATCACTAAAATATAATATTTTAATGACAACATAAATTTTTGGATGTCCGGATGTTTTCAGAACGTAAGATATGCGCGAAAATGCAAACTTGTGCACTTTTTGACGCTTTTAGTCCCTGAATGAGCATAAAGTTTATTTTAGCACACCGAACCCCTCAAAGCCTATTTCTAAGCTATGTAAAGGATATTTAAGGTGTGTTTAACTTATGGTCAAGTTCCGGATTGTTCATTACAGTACAAATCGGCATACTTTCGCAGTTTGTCGAATTTAGTCCCTGTAAGCGAATAAACTTGATTTCGGCTTACCAAACCATCCAAAACTTATTTCTAAGTTATGTAAAGGTTATTTAAGGTATGTTAAGCTTATGTCACTGTTCCGGAGTGTTTGTTGCATTAAACTGGCTATATTTACGCATCAGGTCGCGTATAACCTTCTAGAGAGCGATTTAAAGCCCGAAATCGAACAAGAATAGATATGTGACAATGATACACATATTTTCACAATCCCATGTATGAAACACGAAATTTCATTCGTTTGGAATTTGTTTGCCGGTCACAGTGACACAGGTGTCACAAAAGGGTTGACGTGTCACTCTTACACATATCAAATCCAAAAGCTAGGCCATAACATTAAATCGAAAGGATCCTAATTACAGTTTATGATATGACAAAAATTAAATAATCTTGCTTGTCCTTCAACTTGGGTTTAACGCTTCTCACTGATTTCCCAGGTCTCCCAATTTATTTTTTTGGGTAAAGGGTTACCCCGGTGATTCTATTAAATTCCAACGCAAATAAGAACAAGTAGTGAGGATGAGTTCCACACTAGTTCATATATAGGACATGCCCCATATATGTAAAACCAAGCAAACAAATTAACTATGACATCCCGTAACCTAGCCTACTATACATCAAAGAAAAGATCTAGTAGACGAGACAATGCAAAACAAAAACAAAATCTCAGCCGCCATCATCAAAAATAAAGCTGCCACAAACCGGCAACCCCTTCAAACGAACCAAAGACAGCCTATCCATTTGAGAATTTTGTGGAAGAGGTGCTTGCCCCTGCTTTCGAAGAAAAAGGATGGAGACTCGATGTCATAAATTTACTCGTTTCATTGTAGACTTCAACAACCTCCTCTTCATCCGAATCCTGCCTATCAGTCACCTGTTTCTCTTTTTTCTCTATTCGCCCCACAGTTTTACCTTCCTGATCACCATCATCGTCCCTAAGGACATCAAACGGATTTGAAGTTGAAACCCGGTTCGAACTCTTCAAGGCCGGTTTTGGTTTAGGATTGGTAACTGGTCTATAAACAAATTTAGGTTTCTGGTTTTTCATGTGTAGACCTTGAATGTTAGCTTTCTTCTTTCTCGCACCCACATCCTGAAAATCATCCACATTCTTTCCAGAATCCACATTCGGAACAACCTGAGGGTTCTTTAGACACGAACTATCATCATGACCAAAAACACAGCAAGAAGAACACCGTAACGGCTCCCAATCATATTCAATCTTAACTTCCACCTTAGAATAACCATTACCATCTAAAGATGGAATTGCAACAGTGACACTTCTTTTTAAGTCAGCCCCCGCCTGCACTTCAATAAGAGCTCTGGCGTAACTACTTCTTCCCCAAGATTCAGCACACATCGTAGCAGTATACGTATCCAACATCTTAGGCACCCCTATCTTTGATGCAATCAAACTAAGACCATCCTCAGTATATGCCGTTAACGGCACATCGTGCATCTTAACCCACACTGGAATAGCTTTGATATCCTCTTTTTCCAGTTTGATAGAGGCCGACCACATCTTCAAAATAATCGGAACATTTCTTATCATCCATGGCCCATCCTCTAACATTTTATCCATCCCTTCCTTAGTTTTAAACTTAAAGAAAAAGAAGCCGTTCGCATTCATCATCAATCTAACCAGACCGTACTTAACCCAATTGTTCTTAGCAAAGTAATCCACCACCGGAAACGCTAGTCGTTTACCCAAAAAATACCCATAGAGGGTGTTTGCATACCTGTCCGTGACTTGCTGAACCGACGCCAGCGGAATAACAACATCAGCTCCTTCGACAACCTCAGAAGACTCCATCTCCCTAAAGTTGACCGTCACCTTCTCCTTCGAGTTCTTAACTGCATTTGCAAAAGATACCGGTTCCGTCATTGCTGAAGGTTGCGGATTACCATGACCTGCCAAAGCAGCATTGGATTCTAATCTTTGTTCATATCGCTTGGTAGCTTGCTTAATCCCTTCCCAATCCGTGACCTTAGTTGCTGACCGCAGGTTTTCAGCTTCAATTGGAACTGAATTCTGTAACAATTCATCAATTATGTTGACATGACGAGGTTCAGTTTGAGCCGATAGATCGCCAATGATTTTAAACCTTGCTGCAATTTCTTCAAACGTTGCCCTTGGAGTCGCATGAAAATCCTGTTGCTTACCACCAGAACCACTAACATCATCCATCCCAAATTCGACAAACCCTCGCCGCCGTCAATCAGAAAGAAACGAGCAGAATATTACCGTTGAACAGGACTGCCGAAATCTGATGTTGCTGGAAACAAGAAACCCTGAATTACTGTCGAACAATAAACTGCCGTCAATAGGTAATCAGCAATCAAGGCAAGTCGGCTGAAACAAAATCCCTAGCCGGAACCACAGTTGAAGTCGATTAAAACCCTAGCCGCCGTCAAGGTTATGATCGATCAAAATCCAGCCAGAAACCAATCGGACCCAGAACACAGCAACTAAGCAACAATCAATTACCGAATAAGAGAAACTTAAACCCTAAATGCGAAATCAGAAATCAACGCTAGGTAGAACGAATGAAAAAGAAACTGAAAACCTCTACTCGCAAACCCTAGCCTGATTACAAACGTCGATCAGAACCAGAATTTGAATGATACGAGAACTGATTTCACAAGAATAACCAGATCGCCATAATCGCCCTTGTCGCCCTTGTCTCCTCCTAGTGATCGCCATAATCGCCCTTGTCGCCCTTGGCCCCTTATTCTGTTCAACATTTCGATATAGGTATCCCAATTTACCTGTTATCAAATACGAAAAACACAAAAAGAAAACTACGGCTGAGCCAAAAATTGCTCAGTAACGGAGAAAGCAATAGTATAAAAAAAACTCAGTGGAAATCAAAACATAATGGAGCGGAGACTGAACCGAAACGGGTACTGAAACAGATACCGAGGACAGATACGGACACATTAAAGATACTGAATTGACACGATACTGAACTAACAAATATACTGGTACGGATACAAAATACAATATCGGGTACAAGACCGGTGCGAAAACTAATACGAAAACTTGATCAAAAACTGATACGGGACTGATATGAAAACTGGTTCAGAACAAATACGGCATTGGTTCGGAACTGATACGAAAACTAAAGTCATACTGAACCTAATTGAAACACCTATGAAGACCGATACATCGTTGATCATGAAGAATAAAACAATTTTCTTTTATAAACAATTTTTGTTTTAGACCTCGTTTCAAAACTTTATGATCTTCAAACAAGGTATCTGGCCAAACTAATTACCTTTAGTAAACGTTCAAATTTAAATCGAATGCTAGTGATTTATGAGATTTCATGACCGGACGTTGTTTGACGAAATACTATTTCCATAATATCTGAAAGATTTATATTTAAGTACCAAATAATTTAGATAATTGGATTTCAAAACAAAATAACTAAATCCTTAAATATTTAATGTTGTAACATGATGTGTAAAACGATACGGAAACAAAAACGGATACGCAAGCCAAAACAGAAGCAAATACAAGGTGCTAAGATAGACACCGGAACAAATACTGATACGGGTACTGAAGCGAAAAAAATAAAGTCAACTAATAAAGAAATAGACCCAGATCAAGAATAGGTCCATAATAATCAGATACAAAACATAATCGGAAACTAAACATGTCAGAAACGTAATCCGATATATGATCAGAACAATAGTCAGAGCATAATCAGATACATACATAACTTATCAGAACGTAATTAGAAACGGAATATAATCACATACGGAAACATACACTAACTTACACGATAGACTTATATCAACAAAATGAATCGTGTAACACAGAAGCACCCAGAGCCACAAACAGACTGGTACACAGGTAGCTACTCTATGTACCTATGAGATGGTGAGTGTGGCGTACACCCATTGTTCCATCTCCCACACAAACAAACTCAAACTCAGAGCTAAGATCGATCTATACGCCTCTAGGGGCCAAAGTGCTACACAAGCACATACTAGAGATGCCGTGAACTTTTATTACGCACCATCACGATAAGTGCCATGTCATTTATGCCCAAACGACAAGCCAGACGCTCGGGTGACAGAGTACAAAAGCTAAGGTCATGTAAATAATTTCCAGACAACTGAAAATAATACTAACAGGAACATGCTGTGACACCTGTGTCACTTCAACCATCAAACAAATTCCAAAACAATGAAATATTGTATCTCATACTTGGGATTCGTAAAAATATGTGTATCATTTGCACACATAAACTCTTGTTCGATTTTAAGCTTTAAATCGCTCTCAGGAAGGTTATACGCGCTCTGATGCGTAAAAATAACCAGTTTAATCCAATGAACACTCCGGAATAGTGAC
Organism: Helianthus annuus; assembly: GCF_002127325.2. Lineage (NCBI taxonomy): Eukaryota > Viridiplantae > Streptophyta > Magnoliopsida > Asterales > Asteraceae > Helianthus > Helianthus annuus. Next base: position 50,117,272 of record NC_035439.2, read on the forward strand.
ATAGGCTTAACATACCTTAAATAACTTTTACATAACTTAGAAATAAGTTTTGAAGGCTTTGGTATGGCAAAAACAAGTTAATTCGCTTACAGGGACTAAACTTGACAAACTGCGAAAGTATGCCAACTTGAACTGTAACGAACATTCCGGAACATGTCCATAAGTTAAACATACCATAAATATCCTTTACATAGCTTAGAAATAGGCCTTGAGGTGTTTGGTATGCTAAAACAAACTTTTGGGTCATTCAGGGACTAAAAGTGTCAAAAAGTGCACAAGTTTGCACTTTCGCGCATAACTTACGTTCTGAATACATTCGGACATCCAAAAATTTATATAAGCATCCTTATATTATTCCTTAGTGTATGGCATGAGAAAAACCCATTCGTCGCGCAATTTGGATCGTCTTTCGCGCTCATGTGCATTCCGTCGTAATTAACCGAACATCGCGACCGTACGGCCAAGTGAACTGACATCCGGGATATTTTTGAGCACATTTTAAGTTCCGTATACTTTAACATCATTTTAGAGCTTTGAAATGAGGTTAACAGGGCTTAAACGTGTCAAAAATGCATCAAATACCAAGTTTAGGGGCTGCAGGGACCAAAACTGTAAAACTGCCAAACTAGGGGCTTACGGACCGTAAGCCATAAGCCATACGGTCCGTAAGGGGTCCCCAGTACAGCAGATTCATTGAACCCACTTGCAGTTGGCCTTTCATTCGTTCAAGGGCAATGCCCTTTCACCCAATCAAGAGCCAAGGGCCATTTCTCAGTAACCACAATAATTCGACAAGTGTACGGGCGAGATCGTGGCACGGTATTCGATAAACGATCCTAACGGTTCTACTTTTCCTATAAATACCCCCCCCCCTTGTTGCCAAAAACCCACACAGTCTGATCAAAATGCTCTAAGTTGATGCCTTTGCTTCATACCTGAGCTCTTTGATCTAGATTAGCATTCGGGGACCCTCCGTAAGTATTCTTTCGTTCTTTTATTCGCTTTTCGAGTCCGAAAGTCAACGTTTTGTTGACTTTCTGCATTGACCAGCCTATGGTCAACCCGAAGTTCATTAGAACTTCATAACGTGAGCGTGATCACGACGGTTATAGTCCGTAGTGACTATACCTACTGATTACCACGTTATGTAGGCTCAGTGACGAGACGTAGTTTCGGCCAAAATGTGCATCCTTGCATGTTTTGTAACCAAACTACTCGTGAGCATCAAAGCCGTTTGTTTTGATGCCAAACCTGTTTTCTAAACTTAGTTAAGCATGTTCTAACATGCTTAGCTCGTCACTTTTAGTATAGTACTTATATAGGGTCGTAAGGTAAGCGATCTAAACCATCGCTTATACTTTCGAACCCGACCCATTTGGTCGATCATTAGGATCCGACCAAACACATTAGGTGACCATAGCTATAACCTTCCGAGGTTATGCCTTGTGGTCACCGTGTTAGGCGTTCCAAACGCGTTCTACGCGAACGACGCGCTAAGGTAGCATAAGCTACCTAAACGGGTCGTAATGGGCCGTAAGCACTTAGGTTAGGTTTCATTTTAGTATGTAGGCTTTGTTAAACCATATTACACGAGTCTCCATACTCGTTTGGTTTACGAACCCGCATACTATCCGATCCTCCGATTTAGGTCCGGTATATTAACATAGCTACCTATTAGGTGCCGTTTGATATCCCGTGATCTTTAGCATTATCTGGTTATTATACAAGAACTTCAAAGCAATCTCAGGTGAGTACATAGTTCCCCTCTTTTACTGTTTTCAACTGTTTTGGGGTGAAGCATGTGTACCTATCTGTTATTTTCATGATTTCAAAGTATAATTGATTATACATGTTAGTATTTATCTTTTGACAAACTAAATGACTATCTATGGTTTAAACACTGATTTCTCAAAGATTACAAAAGTAATTGTTGGAATAGTACTTATTTTGTTCACCAGACCGATTGGTAGTATGATATAGCGCTTTAGGACTAGACACCCCATTCCTGTTCTCATGGAATGTCTGAAACCAATTTGTTTCTCCATCCAAATAGGGATTTCCTTTGTGGTATCCTTATAGTCTCAAAGGTGTAGTTTGATGCACTAGGTCTGAATGAATTCTTAAATCGCACCTTTAAAGTATATTTTGATATACTCCAAAAAAGTATAGTTTGATATACTCTCATGTGTGGTATTGTACAGAACCAACCTATGCATTTTATCAACAAACCAAAACATATTTTTAATATGTTATTTACAAATCCAAAGTATACTGTTAATATGCTACTATAAGGTTATTCGTTTAACCTTACATTATTTTACAAAGCATAACTTTTGATTTATTCAAACACCTTGTTTTGTACAATTTTTACTTGTGGTTTAAGAAATCTCATTTCACTTACCATAACTTTTGTTTATACATTACATGGTTTACATTAAACTTGAGTTATACAATAACCTTGGACTATTGGTTTAAACATGATCATTCTATATTGGTGGTTTGGTTTGTGTAAGTGACTTAAGTAACGAGGCGGGTGTAATATGATACAAGCATGGTGGATACGCCGCTGGTACTTCCTATATATAAGTGTTTGTATGGTATCACATATCGTAGCGTTATTTGAATCATTTCAATTTAGGTCATATAACATTTTATACAAATAACACACTTTTCACAAGACAATGATTTACAAACGACTTATCTTATACAAACTCATTTTACATGGTTATCCATTTAACCACACAGTGTTCTCTTATTTTTACATATCATCTGATTTTTTACCATTTTTTTAAGTGATTTACAAGACAAAGCAAATTACAAGGTTCATGACTGACTGTTATTAAACGTTTTCTTTAAACTCAAGTCATGAATCCCATTTTCACAAAACCTATGTATCTCACAGGCATTTTTATGCTGACGTACCTATTTTTACACATGTTTCATGTGCCGTCTTGAGATGATTGTTGATATATGCTACATTTGGGATGGACTCGTGCCTTAGCAACTATAAAACATGGAAGATCATAGTTGTACTTATTTGATTGTATTAGCACAATGAGTCCATTTAATCAATAAAACAATATTTCAATTTCCATGTGTTATAAAACAATGATTCTGTTACAACACTGTCACGGCCCCCGACCCGGTTTGACCCGTTTCAGGAGCCGCGGGACAGAAATCCCGTGATATTTATTTATGTGATTTTAGTAGTGGAATTTTAACATTAGGATCGTTATAAAGCTAAAAACTTTTCCCGATTATTTTATTTCACAACTCGGGATAAAACCCCGATAATTTACAATAATAAGATTTTTCTGATAAATCTTTATTTTAAAACATATTTCTTTATTTTATACTGAGCCACTATCGTAAGCTTGAAATGCTCTCCGGCACTCTTCCTGAATTACAGTAGATCACCTGAAACATGTTTGAAAAAGGTTTTGTCAACGGGAAATACTGAGTGAATCATTCTGTTTACTAAAAACGACACATTTGTTATAATTCACAGTATTAAGAGTTTTTACATATGTTTATTATCAACCAACTACCCACAGTATTTGTCACTCGACCGGATCTGTGACTGTGGTCATATCACCATTGGCTGCCCCAATGAATGACGTATATCACTTAATTTTAGGTTCGCCCACCTAATGTGATTAAAACTGTAGTAATGTGCACAATACCCCACATACTGGCTGTAATTTGGTGATTACATAAACTTAATCACTGTAATTTATAATTCTGAAAATAATTTGGAGTATTGTAAAACATTTGATAAAAAGAGAATGACTCACATTGCAGATTTAACACGGACAGAATATGATTTAGCCTGGTTAACCTAATTTCAATAATAATGCACACAAAACTGTGTTAGTGATCAATACATCAGTCACGATAACTCACGAAATCAAATTCTCACAATGAACGACAAAGTGCAATACTTAAACATTCATCGATTTAACGACGAACGACAAAGTATAACCCAATGTGGGCGGCACTTAAACATTCTTTGGATATATTGATCTCGGAAAATGAATCGTAATAGCGATCGAGTGATTACCCTGTTTTGCGGCAGCGATTCGATACCTGTGTGTGTTTAATTATGTTGTAACTGATCTATCTCGACGTACACAGAGCGTATTAACGTCGTTTCAACTTCTAAAAGCTACTGCCAAGGTCTGCTATTTATAGTGAATTTTGGGACACTCTTACGGACCGTATGGCATTTCCCCTTACGGTCCGTAAGGGGTGCAGTCTATTTATGTAGACTTGCTGGCTACGGGACTAGCTTGTATGACTCACTTTTAAATTCAGTGTTAGTATGTACAACGCAATTTTGTTGATAATTATCAATTAGGGTTTACCCCCCTGAGTTTTAGGGGCCCTGATCCTGATTCCGATTGTTCTGAAAATTTTAGGGTTAGTGCAGAATTACTTGGGTGTCTCAATTAGAATTTCCTTATTGACTAATTATCATTCTAATTATAAATTTTAATGAGATTTGTTACATCCTCCCCACCTTAAGAAAAATCTCGTCGTCGAGATTCATTGAAATAGATGAGGGTATTTTCGCTTCATTTCTGACTCCAGTTCCCAAGTATATTCTGGTCCTCTCTTTGAATTCCATTTGACTTTCGCCAGTACTAGTCGCTTGTGTTTGAGAAACTTGATTTTCTTATCTTCTATTTGTAAAGGTTTCTCTATGAATTTCAGCTTTTCATTTACCTCTACATCTTGAAGAGGTACTACCAGGGATTCGTCTGATAGGCATTTCTTGAGATTGGATACATGAAATACATCATGTACTCCAGCTAGTTCTTCTGGTAGTTGTAAGCGATAAGCAACTGGTCCTATTCGTTGAATTACTGGAAATGGTCCAACATATCTTGGACTCAGTTTTCCTTTCTTACTGAATCGTACTACTCCTTTCCAAGGAGATACTTTCAACAGTACTTTTTCTCCTATCTGGAATTCTAGTGGCTTGCGGCGATTGTCTGCATAACTTTTCTGACGATCTCTGGCTGTTTTCAATCTTTCCTTGATTTGAGTTATCTTGTCAGTGGTTTCTTGTACGATTTCTGGACCTGATAATTGACTTTCTCCTATTTCTGCCCAACATACGGGAGTTCTGCACTTGCGTCCATACAGTGCTTCGAATGGAGCAGCTTCGATACTTGAGTGATAACTATTATTATAGGAGAATTCGATTAATGGTAAATGGTTATCCCAATTACCACCAAAGTCAATTACACATGCGCGGAGCATGTCTTCTAGAGTTTGGATCGTCCTTTCACTTTGTCCGTCTGTTTGTGGATGATATGCAGTACTTAGATTGAGTCGGGTTCCCATTGCTTCTTGGAAACTTGTCCAGAAACGGGAAGTGAAACGACTATCTCTATCCGATACAATAGAGAGTGGAACTCCATGTAATGATATTATTTCATCTACGTACAATTTGGCTAACCTTTCCATGCTAAAGGTTTCCTTTATTGGTAGAAAATGAGCAGATTTGGTTAATCGATCCACAATTACCCAAATTGCATGGTTACCTTTTCTGGTTTTGGGTAACTTAGTAACAAAGTCCATTGTTATGAGTTCCCATTTCCATACAGGCATTTCTAACTGTTGTAGTAGTCCTGAAGGTTTCTGGTGTTCGGCTTTAACTTGTGAACAAGTTAGACACTTAGATATGTATTCAGCTATATCCTTTTTCATTCCTATCCACCAGAAATTCTTTCTTAAATCTTGGTACATCTTATTGTTTCCTGGGTGTATAGTATACCTAGATTTATGAGCTTCCTTTAAAATTTTTGATCTTAAATTTCCCTGCTTTGGTACCCAAATTCTGCTTTTGTGGAATTTCCAAATTCCATCATTTCCTTGTTCCAATTCTTTTAAGTAACCTTTCATTCCTTCGACATCGTCCTTGATTGCCGTTTCCTGAATTTCTTTCAATTTTTCCATTAAATCTACTTGTAGATTTATTCTAAGAGCACGGACACGCCTTTGCTTCTCATGATACTTACGACTTAAGGCATCTGCGACTACGTTTGCCTTTCCTTCGTGATATTGAATATCACAGTCGTAATCACTCAGGATTTCCATCCATCTTCTTTGCCTCATGTTTAACTCTTTTTGCCCAAATATATACCTTAAACTCTTATGATCTGTATAAATAGTAAACTTACTTCCATACAGATAATATCTCCATATCTTAAGGGCAAAAATTATAGCTCCTAATTCTAAATCATGAGTCGTATAGTTTTCTTCGTGCTTTTTCAATTGTCTGGAAGCATACGCAATTACCTTCTTGCGTTGCATCAACACACATCCATATCCTAATTTTTCAGCATCACAATATACTTCAAAATCTTCTGTTCCTTCTGGTAAGGCTAAAATTGGAGCATTGGTTAATTTCTGTTTTAAAATTCTGAAGGCCTCTTCTTGTTTAGGTCCCCACTCAAACTTAGTGGCTTTACAGGTTAGCTTAGTTAATGGTACAGCTATCTTGGAAAAATCCTTAATAAACCGTCTATAATACCCGGCTAAACCCATAAAACTTCTAATTTCCATTGCAGTTTGCGGAACCTTCCAATTGGTAATTGCTTCTACCTTAGCAGGATCTACGTGAATTCCTTCGTGATTCACCATGTGTCCTAAGAATTGCACTTCTTGTAGCCAAAATTCACACTTCAAGAATTTGGCATACAACTTTTCTTTTCTTAACAAAGTTAAGAGTGCATGCAAATGCTGACAATGTTCGACCTGACTTTTAGAATAAATAAGTATATCGTCTATGAAAACAATTACAAATTTATCCAAATATGGTTTACAGATCCTGTTCATCATGTCCATAAATGTTGCAGGTGCATTAGTTAACCCAAAGGGCATGACTGTAAACTCATAATGTCCATACCTAGTTCTAAAAGCAGTTTTAGGTATGTCTTCTTCTTGGACCTTTAATTGATGATACCCGGAGCGCAAGTCTATCTTAGAAAAATATTTAGCGCCTTGTAATTGATCAAAAAGATCATCAATTCTAGGTAATGGGTATCGATTCTTAATTGTAACCTTATTCAACTCTCTATAATCAATACACATTCTCATTGATCCATCTTTCTTTTTCACAAACAACACTGGTGCACCCCAAGGGGATGAACTAGGTTGTATAAATCCTTTGCATAGTAATTCATCTAATTGCTTTTTCAATTCTAGCATTTCGGTAGGAGCTAATCGATAGGGTGCCTTGGCTATCGGTGTAGTTCCTGGAATTAGATGAATCCTAAATTCTACCTCCCTATCTGGTGGTAACCCAGGTAAATCTTCCGGAAATACATCTGGGTATTCTGAGACTACAGGAATTTCCTTAAGTTCTTTTCCTTTAGTACGAATGATTACTGAAATCATATATACTATTCCTTGTCTCCGTTCATAATTAGCAACTTTCATTACTGATATGAACTTTAGCGGCTTTCGAGGTTTATCTCCTGTAATCATGATTACTTTCCCAGTAGGTGATTGAATTTCTATAGAGTTTCTATCACAAATGATTTGAGCATGGTTGGCTATTAACCAATCCATTCCTAACACAATATCAAATTCAGCTAATTTCATAGGCAATAAGTTTGCAGCAAATTTATGACCTGAGAGTTCTATTTCTACTTTTTGCAAAACCTGATTGATTTTTACTGAATTCCCATCTGCGGTTTCGACTGTAAAAATCTGCCTAACGGTAGTTAAGGGTAACTTAAGAGCTTGACAGAATGAAGTATTTACAAAACTTTGGTTTGGACCAGAGTCAAATAATACTTTTGCATAAACGTTGTGAACTAAAAACGTACCGGCTATGACATCCGGAATGAGCTCTGCTTCTTGTGTGGTTAGCTGAAATGCTCTGGCATTCTTCTTAGTAGCTCCTTCGGCTGCCTTGGGTTTGTTGTCAACTGGGTTGGCTAACTTAGGACATTCTGTTTTGAAGTGTCCGACTTCTCTACAATTGTAACAAATTATGGATTTCTTTCTGCAGTTTTCTTCACGATGTCCTATCGTTTTGCAAAAGTTGTAAAGTTTATTACATTTTCCAAAATGTTTCTTTTTGCAAATTTTGCAGAATGGCAGAGTTGAGGATTGCCATGTTCCTCTCTTTTTGAAATTACTATTATTACCCACCCTAAATCCTTGGGTAATTTTCTGAGCTAATTCCTCCTTCCTATCTTCATCTCTTGTGCGTATCAGTTCATCAGTTAGGGTGTTAGCTAATTCTACTGCATTGTCAATAGTGCGAGGTCTCGCAGCCTTAACGATATTTCGAATTTCGCTAATTAGTCCCCAAATATAGCGAGATGAGTACCGGTTCTGGCGAAGCCAGGTTAGGTACCACTCTAGCATATTCGAAGAATGTCGAAGTATAACCACGACAATCCACACCTAACATCCGATGAGTTAGGAACTTATTTGCCATTTGTTCCTTTTCATATTCAGGACAGAATTTTCTTTCTACGAGATTCTTAAATTCTTCCCAAGTCATAGCATAAGCCCTATTTCTTCCTTTAGCTTGTAACACAGTGTTCCACCATTCAAGTGCTCCTTCTTTAAACAGATTTGATGCGTACATGACTTGATCATCTTTGGCACACTTACTTATTGCAATTACTTCTTCGGTTTTCTCTAACCAACGCAGTGATGCAGTTGCCCCTTCATTGCCTGCAAATTCAGTGGGTTTACAAGCAAGGAATTCTTTGAAAGTGCAACCAGGTGTTGCAGCTTTCTGTTTATTAGGAAGCGGCGTGTGCTGAGATTCATTGTCATGATTATTGCCCCCATTTATACTATTACTGAAGTTATCTTCAGAAGTACGCTTACTAGGAACGATATGTTGCGGTTCGATTGGACTTTTTACAGAAGCAACGAATGCTGGAATAGCATTGGCTATCCCTTGAGCAACAATATTTTCATTATCTTGTCTAGTCATATATTGATCCCCTGGATGTTGCTCCGACTGATTAACCTCATTTACTGGTTCATTACCACTATTTGCCATCTGATAATATATAATAATTTTTGTTAGTATTTGATAACTAGCAATTTATACACAAACAATCAGACAATTCACAATGCATGTAAAGTCAAAACTATCGATTTCTCGATTCCATTTTATATTGATTATAGTATGCATCAATACACACCAATATTTTACAACGTTTTATTCGTTATGTTACATACTAATTTCAATATTTACTTTTACTATTACACAACTATAGTTTTACCATCCTCCTATCTCTCGTCACTCGTCATCCTAAAAACGAAGTTCCCTTTCGTCATACTTCCAGGCAATCTGTCCCCCTATCTCCCTGATTCTATTCCCTGCATCCATCAACTCTTCACCAAAATGGCGAAGTTCAGCCATATTCTCAGTGCTCACTGGTGGATTAGGTAGGGGTTCTAGATCGAATTGCGAAAGGAAGGAATAAGGGTCGTTGACAATATTTTGAAATTGCCAATCATTCGTCCACCATTCTTCCATTTCTACAGGTTGGGAGTGTACTATTGGTTCTGGGATTGCTGGTGCAAAATTCATAGGGATTGGATTTTCGATTGGATAGGTAAAAATATTCGTATTGACAGGCTGAATAGTCTCACAGTTTGCCAATAGGATATCTATCTCTTCCTGAAAAGTTATTCTTTGGCTTTGGTTGGAGCTCTCTCCGATTTCTACCCGAGTTGGTCTAGAACCTTGCCCTACTTCCATTTCTATTTCTTGAGAATATTCCTCAAACTGTATCTCCATTTGCCTAGAATCTTTCTTAACTTCAATTTCTATCTCCGGCTGTTTACCAGTTTCTTTTGCTATTTCTAAAGGATTGTTTATTTTAGGAAGTTTTGGAGCTGGCTTTTTCCTATGTATACGATGTCCCCACACGTAATTCTTCTTTTTCTTTCGTTTTGGCTTTGTCAAAGGTGGAGCATGGAATTCTACAGGTTGGTCCACATCAGCAAAGTATCCAGTAAACTCTTGGGAGACTTCTATATTTACTGGGTAAAGATTGAGGTTCTGAAAAGCTTCAGATATCTCGCTCATGCTGTGTAGCATATATGCAAAAATGCACAGAAATGCTAAGTTAAAACTTTGGAACAAAGTTTAACAAATAAACATCGAAGTTTTATTGCACACTATTTGTACAAAATAACAGGAAAGAACACACTCAGATTTATTTATTTATTTACTGAGAAGTGCTATTACTAGACTTAGGGTATTTAAAGATTTGCATGTTCTGCTACAGTGGCTAGCATATATAAATTTGCCCATTTCTCATCTAGCTTATCTTCCCAAGGTGATTTATTGATTAACTCCTGGGTTTCCTTTTTAATCCTCTTTTCTCGAATTTGCTCTTTACTTTTCTTAATAATCATACTCCTTTTTCTAGGAGAAAGCGGTTTCTCATATTGTGGTTTTCGCACAAATATTCCTTCTTCAGGAATTGTAGGGAGCTTTGAAAATTTAGTTTTGGATGAACTTGCCTCTTCGTAGACTGACCTATCTAATTTAAGATAGATATCTTGCAACTTTTGCTTACCCATACTGTAACTAACAAATAGTCAGTTTAATAAAACACATAATCACACAATAGTAATCAGGAAAAATTAAGTATCTTTTAAATACTTAATTAGCTTAACTCAGTGGCTCTGATACCACCTTATTTCTGTCACGGCCCCCGACCCGGTTTGACCCGTTTCAGGAGCCGCGGGACAGAAATCCCGTGATATTTATTTATGTGATTTTAGCAGCGGAATTTTAACATTAGGATCGTTATAAAGCTAAAAACTTTTCCCGATTATTTTATTTCACAACTCGAGATAAAACCCTGATAATTTACAATAATAAGATTTTTCTGATAAATCTTTATTTTAAAACATATTTCTTTATTTTATACTGAGCCACTATCGTAAGCTTGAAATGCTCTCCGACACTCTTCCTGGATTACAGTAGATCACCTGAAACATGTTTGAAAAAGGTTTTGTCAGCGGGGAAATACTGAGTGAATCATTCTATTTACTAAAAACGACACATTTGTTATAATTCACAGTATTAAGAGTTTTTACATATGTTTATTATCAACCAACTACCCACAGTATTTGCCACTCGACCGGATCTGTGACTGTGGTCATATCACCATTGGTTGCCCCAATGAATGACGTATATCACTTAATTTTAGGTTCGCCCACCTAATGTGATTAAAACTGTAGTAATGTGCACAATACCCCACATACTGGCTGTAATTTGGTGATTACATAAACTTAATCACTGTAATTTATAATTCTGAAAATAATTTGGAGTATTGTAAAACATTTGATAAAAAGAGAATGACTCACATTGCAGATTTAACACGGACAGAATATGATTTAGCCTGGTTAACCTAATTTCAATAATAATGCACACAAAACTGGGTATGTGATCAATACAGCAGTCACGATAACTCACGAAATCAAATTCTCACAATGAACAACAAAGTGCAATACTTAAACATTCATCGATTTAACGACGAACGACAAAGTATAACCCAATGTGGGCGGCACTTAAACATTCTTTGGATATATTGATCTCGGAAAATGAATCGTAATAGCGATCGAGTGATTACCCTGTTTTGCGGCAGCGATTCGATACCTGTGTGTGTTTAATTATGTTGTAACTGATCTATCTCGACGTACACAGAGCGTATTAACGTCGTTTCAACTTCTAAAAGCCACTGCCAAGGTCTGCTATTTATAGTGAATTTTGGGATACTCTTACGGACCGTATGGCATTTCCCCTTACGGTCCGTAAGGGGTGCAATCTATTTATGTAGACTTGCTGGCTACGTGACTAGCTTGGATGACTCACTTTTAAATTCAGTGTTAGTATGTACAACGCAATTTTGTTGATAATTATCAATTAGGGTTTACCCCCCTGAGTTTTAGGGGCCCTGATCCTGATTCCGATTGTTCTGAAAATTTTAGGGTTAGTGCAGAATTACTTGGGTGTCTCAATTAGGATTTCCTTATTGACTAATTATCATTCTAATTATAAATTTTAATGAGAGTTGTTACAAACACTCCCCGACGTTTCCGCCACGTTTTGTTGTTCCACGTGGTCGGGGTGTGACACATGCCACCATGAATACAAGTCTGAGGTCTAGCATGCTATAACATTAGTAATAAACAAAGAGACCAATACAAGACGGACTCAAATAATGTATCACATATCAAATAACTGTAAGTATCAAACCATGACAATCGGACTTTAAAACAGAGAAACAAATCCGTACTACAAAGTAACGGATATAGATTTATACTATGAGTGAAAGACCAAATAATTCGTACCCGCAAATTATACTATGATGAAAAGAAAAAAGAATCCGTACCTTAGTTTAGCGAGCAAAGCAAAGATCCACAAATCAAGTCGCCCTCAAAGCTTATACGAACCTAAATCCGGTACTTTCAAGATTAGTCTTGTTGTAATGGTTCGTGAAATTTCCCGGCTTCCATATACTAAAACTCACCCGAAATAAATTATTGAAATACGCTCTCGAGTTAAGCACTTACGGTAAATAATTCAATTGTCTCATTTTTTTATAAATATTGTCTATTATGTTTGTAATAAGGAACGTGTATGTATATATATGTATGTATTACGTATACACACTTTACAAACGTATATGTTCAGATGCGGATATATATATATATTATAACTTTGGAAAAATAAAATATGGTTTGACTAATTAATATATTATTCATTTTTAAATAATATAAATGTGTTTAAGTTTCCTAGACTTAATTTTGATATAACTGTAACATGCAAAATAGCAATTTGGATTTCTTAATTAAGATATAAATGGCTAAAGTAAGATATGAACTACATTTAAAACATGACATAAGATTATATTGTTGGTAAGTTATAAATTTGTAAAACTTGTAAATAATGGGATGACATGAAAATACACACAGCACAGTCAAATATCCTATCATAGGATGACAAGAAAAATATATATGTACCAATACACAAAACTCACGCAATCATAAATATGGTGATCTGAAACATTCCATACACACAAGCTTTAAAACGCAGGCACATAAGCCAATCATGCAAACAAATATGTATTGCACAAACACACACTCTTACACACTCGACACACAACACCTACATACACAACGCGCGCACACAAACGAAACCAAGTTTCTCTCAAAGTAATATGCCGTCGGAACATTCAACATACCCAACCCCTTCTCATGCTTAGCCGGTACATAAAACGGAATAATAACGAGATTAGTCACCTACCTCTTTTAATCGGAAGAAGCCGATCCAAATGAGGTGCTGGCTAGCTCAAGCGTAGTCACGGCAGGGGCTTCGGTGATTGTGACGAGCATTGGTAGTCACCTATCAGTGACGCCGACAAGCAATGACAGGTATAAGCGAAAGCGGCCTTGTGCGAAGACAAAATCTTGCGAAGACAAAGAGTGGAATCTGATTTTGGAGGCGATTAGATAGTTTGATTGAAGGCTATAAGAAAATTATATGGTTGGCGATAAAGGGTAATTGTAATCCGGTAATCTTTGTTGGTTCGTGGTGGTAGAATGCGGTGATGATGGTGGCGAAGCTACGGAAAAATTCGACGCTGAGGGTCTGAAGAGGGTGGACATGCGATGGCCCTTGGTGGCACCTTAAGGTGGTGGCACTGGTTTTCGGTGGTGGTAAGAAATAAGGGTTTGATTTTTTTCTTTAGAAAATCGTATGGGGAAAGAACACAAGGAGATGGCGTATGTAGGTATATTTGTATATAAATTTCTTGGATATGTATGTCATAATTTAAGACTATGAAAATATCTAAGATATATTGGTCAAACACGAAACAGAGGTATGGCTTCATGTCACACCCCGACCACGTAGAACATACAAAACGTGGCGGAAACGTCCGGGAGTGTTGTAACAGAATTTATTGTTTCAAATCCATGGCAAATGAAGTTTTGTTTTATTAATCAAACATGAAAGTTTACATTGTTTAAACAAGAACCAAAGTGTACATAACATAAATTAACTAGTTCTTTTCTCGTTTTAAGTCACTAAGGCACAGGTCCGCCTAAGTATGTCTTGATAAGTCCTAAGCATCATCTCCTGAAAACACATGTGAAAATAGGTACGTCAGCATAAAAATGCCTGTGAGATACATTGGTTTTGTGAAAACGGAATTCATGACTTATGTTTGAGAAAATGTTTAGTCATGAATCTTGTATTTTGCTTTGTCTTGTAAATCATTTGAAAAACGATAAGATCAGATGATATGTATAAATAAGAGGACACTGTATGGTAAAACGGATAACCATGTAAAATGTGTTTGTATAAGATAAGTCGTTTGTAAAACAATGTCTCGTGAAAAGTGTGTTATTTGAATAAGATGTCATATGTCTCAAATTGAAATGATTCAAATAACGCTACGATATGTAATACCATACAAACACTTATATATAGGAAGTACCATGTCACACCCCGACCACGTAGAACATACAAAACGTGGCGGAAACGTCGGGGAGTGTTGTAACAGAATCAATTGTTTCAAACCCATGGCAAATGAAGTTTCGTTTTATAAATCAAACATGAAGGTTTACATTGTCTAAACAAGAATCAAAGTGTACATAACATAAATTAACTAGTTCTTGTCTCGTTTTAAGTCACTACGGCACAGGTCCGCCTAAGTATGTCTTGGTAAGTCCTATGCATCATCTCCTGAAAACACATGTGAAAATAGGTACGTCAGCATAAAAATGCCTGTGAGATACATTGATTTTGTGAAAACAGAATTCATGACTTATGTTTGAGAAAATGTTTAGTAACAGTCAGTCATGAACCTTGTAATTTGCTTTGTCTTGTAAATCGTTTGAAAAACGGTAAGATCAAATGATATGTATAAATAAGAGAACACTGTATGGTTAAACGGATAACCATGTAAAATGAGTTTGTATAAGATAAGTCGTTTGTAAAACAATGTCTCGTGAAAAGTGTGTTATTTGTATAAAATGTCATATGTCTCAAACTGAAATGATTTAAATAACGCTACGATATGCAATACCATACAAACACTTATATATAGGAAGTACCAGCGGCGTATCCACCATGCTTGTATCATATTACACACGAGTAGTTTGGTTACAAAATACGCAAGAATGCGCATTTTGGCCGAAACTACGGCTCGTCACTGAGCCTAGATAACGGGGTAATCAGTAGGTATGGTCACTACGGACCATAACCATCGTGATCACGCTCACGTTATGAAGTTCCATGAACTTCGCATCGACCATAAGCTGGTCAATGCAGAAAGTCAACAAAACGTTGACTTTCGGACTCGAAAAGCGAATAAAAGAGCGAAAGAAGACTTACGGAAGGTCCCCGAGTGCTAATCTAGATCAAATAGCTCAGGTATGAAACAATGGTTCCAACTTAGAGCTTTAGATCTGATTCTTGTGGGTTTTTACACAAAAGGGGGGGGGGTATTTATAGGAAAAGTGGAACCGTTAGGATCGTTTATCGAATATCGTGCCGCGATCTCGAGCGTACACTTGTCAAATTCTTGTGGTAAGTCAGAAATTGCCCCTTGGCTCTTGATTGGGTGAAAGGGCGTTGCCTCTTGATCGAACGAAAGGCCAACTGCATTAAATAGATACATTGAATCTGTCTGACAGTCTCACGCGCCCCGCGTAAGGATTTGGTAAATCCTTACGCGCCCCGCCTAAGGTTCCCAGATCAGAATTTACAATTTTGGTCCCTCCACTTCAGAAACACGTATTTTGGCCCATTTTTGGCACGTTTAAGCCCCGTTAACCTCATTTCAAGGCTCTAAGATGAAGTTAAAGTGTAGGGGACATGAAATATGCTCAAAAATATTCCGGATGTCGGTTCGTTTGGCCGTACGATTGCGATGTTCGCTTAATTACGACGGAATGCGCATAAGCGCGAAAGACGATCCAAATGACGCGACGAATGGATTTTTCTCATGCCCAACACTAAGGCATAATATTATAATGCTTACATAAATTTTTGGATGTCCGGATGTATTCAGAACATAAGTTATGCGCGAAAGTGCAAACTTGTGCACTTTTTGACACTTTTAGTCCCTGAATGATCCAATAGTTTGTTTTAGCATACCAAACACCTCGAAGCCTATTTCTAAGCTATGTAAAGGATATTTAGGGTATGTTTAACTTATGGACATGTTCCGGAATGTTCGTTACAGTTCAAATTGGCATACTTTCACAGTTTGTCAAGTTTAGTCCCTGTAAGCGAATTAACTTGTTTTGCTATACCAAAGCCTTCAAAACTTATTTCTAAGTTATGTAAAGGTTATTTAAGGTATGTTGAGTATATGTTGATGTTCCGGAGTATTTGTCGCATTAAACTAAGTACGTTTACGCACCAGTTTGCGTATAATGCTCTAGAAAGCAATGTAGAGTTTGAAATTGAACAATAATTGATATGTGCAAAACATACACATATTTATACAAGATCCCAAGTATGAAATACAATATTTCATCGGCTTGGTATTTGTTTGATGGTCGCGGTGACACAGGTGTCACAGTCTCCCCTACTTTAGGAAATTTCGTCCCGAAATTTATTCGTAGGAGTCTATTTGTGACTTTGCCAAATACCCACCAGCGATATGCAAGGCAATATCCTGTCATTTCCTTAACGGTCATTCTTCAGAAATGAAAATAAACAGACGGAGTCATTTTCCTCAACGAGTATTCTTCAGAAATGGAAATGAAGGATTACACAACGGATATTCATTTCCCCAACGGATAAATCATCAGAAACGAAAATGAACTAACAGAGTCATTTTCAACGGTTGCTTCATCAGAGTTGGAAATGAAGGATTTCACAACGGATATTCATTTCCCCAACGGATAAATCGTCAGAAACGAAAATGAACTAACGGAGTCATTTTCAACGGTTGCTTCATCAGAGTTGGAAATGAAGGATTTCACAACGGATATTCATTTCCCCAACGGATAAATCGTCAGAAACGAAAATGAACTAATGGAGTCATTTTCAACGGTTGCTTCATCAGAGTTGGAAATGAAGGATTACACAACGGATATTCATCTCCTCAACGGATAAATCTTCAGAAACGAAAATGAACTAAACGGAATCATTTTCAACGGTTGTTTCATCAGAGTTGGAAATGAAGCATTACACAACGGATATTCATTCCCTCAACGGATAAATCTTCAGAAACGAAAATGAACTAAACGGAATCATTTTCAACGGTTGTTTCATCGGAGTTGGAAATGAATAGGGTTAACTCTAGACACATGACAGAACTTGCTGTGATTTCTGTGCACTAAATTCCATAATTATGTATGCATCCATAATTACGTAATCCCTTGCACAGTCCGCACAGTTTGTTTTGTAATGTTTTGGGGAAGGATATCAAACTTGTGATGAGGGTGACTAGACTTCCATCGGTTCCTTTTAATTAGATCGACAGGGGATCTTCTTAGTTAGGCCACCAAGGAGTCCTTTCAGCTATATCATCACATGATATCCCTAGCCAGATTTTTGGATCAATCTGTTTATCTAGACCACCCAAGGGGTCTAATTATGAAGTAGTACTTTATAATCCAAGGGACTTAACTATAACATAGAAGTCCATTGAGGATTTTAAGTAATACCTTTGGTTATCCTACTATGAATCTCTTGTACAAGGATATGTAAGATCCTACGAGGATTTGGATAACATAACAACACATAAGGGAACAAATAAGCACAAAGTCACATAATTGATTAACTTGACTATAATTTGCTTTTAACTTGTTATTGATTGAATACGGATATGGACACCAATCGACGGGTCTCAATGTTCACTGGAATCTATCTGAGAAGATAAAAAGATCTCCCAAAATTCGATTTTTTTTTATTACAAGGAATCACCACATTCGAATGAAGGTATACAACAATTAAAGACTTACGGGAAATCCTTAGGTACCCTATTAAGGATTTATAGTGGTACTTTGGGTATTCGTCTTGTGTTGTAACCTGCACCTTGTACTTCTTTTCCTTAGAATAAACGGGTACTTAGGAATTTTGTGGAAGACGCAAGCGATTATAGAATGGGAGAATTTTGGGGGTAGTTTGCTCTTCAAGGAATACGGTTTCTTGATTGTAGGTATTGTAAGGGATATGTCGTTTATACATGCAACCACAGCAATACATTGTAATGTAAATAAAAGATTTATTTATAAACAACGATAACAACTGTTTCTTGGACTTTGACAACAAAAGAAAATAATACATAAGACGTGATTATTTCTAAACGATGTTGTCTTCTAGTCAGTCAGATGCTTATCCCTGTGCTGGATTTGCATTAGCAAGCTTTGGGAAATTTCTTCGGAAATGACCCATCTCGCCACAGTTGAAACAAGAGCCTGGTAGAGAACGACCTTGAGCAGGATTGTTGCCAGCTTGGTTTGGCGCAGCTACAGCTGGGCAGACTCTTGCTGTGTGGCCTATAAGTCCACAAGTTTGGCATTTGCGGCATTGTACATTGGCGTGATGATGGAGGCTACATTAGTTGCACAAGGGTGCAGTTCCATTGTATGGTTTTCTAGCAGGGGGTTGAGCTGGTTGGTTGGGGACGGCTTGACCATTGTGAGCGACCATGGCGAAGTTCTGAGAAGCCTTTCGCTTCCTTGACTTCTTAGGAGATCCAGTCTGTTCATCCATGGTCTTTGATTCCTCGATTGGCTTCTTGTCACCCTTTCGAAAAAGTTTATGCTTTCTGATCTGCGATTCAGTCAAGGTTGCAGATAGCTCAATGGCCTGACGGAGTGTGGTAGGGTTGCTACCAGTGACAATGTCTTGTACCGAGTCAGGCAGGCCGTCGATGTACCTTTCGATAGCCTTGTCGAGTGGGGCGACCATAGTCGGGCAAAGTAGACTCAATTCCTCAAACCTATCAGTATATGCCCTGTGTTCGCCACTATCTTGTTTTAAATCATCAAACTCCTTCTCCAACGCTCGTTGTTCATGACGAGGACAAAACTCTCTCATCATAAGAGCTCTCAGTTCAGCCCATGTTTGTGCTAGAGCAACATCTGCACCACGGTCTCTCATTACCCCGTTCCACCATGTAAGAGCCCTCTTCTGAAACACACTCGAAGAAAACTCGACCTTGCGATTTTCCGGACACTGCACGTGGCGAAAGGTATTCTCGATGCTCTCGAACCATTGGAGAAGCCCAGTTGCTCCCTCAGAACCACTAAACCTGAGTGGTTTAGCCGAGTTAAAGTTCTTGAAATTGCATGTACCATTGTTGTTGTTGTTGGCTTGGTTCCATTGAGCAAAGAGATTTGGGAATTGAGCAGCCATCTGCTGCGCAATAATTTCTGCCAGCTCGGCAGTTGCTATCTGGTGTTCGCGTCGAGGAGGCATTCTAAAAGAGGAAAACATGAAAGGAAACAAATAAAATGGTATTGGGTAAGAATAGGATGTTACAATCACTGACCATAATCACGGTTGATGGTCACTTGTTTGAATCATGAAGCAAACAAACAACACCAAGGCTGAATCAAAGCAAATAGATCCTCATAGTGTATCGCGAAGACATGCTCGCCTATAAGTGGACACTCACCCCAAGAGTTCCCAGGTAAGAGTGACTGGTCCGATTATGTGGATTTGTACGAACACTCTAACCTTAGACAGAAAACCCAGGATACAGGCATTCACTCTTCCAGTTCGCACGTGTTCACACTATTTAGGACCCAAAACTTTGACGGGAGTTTTGAAAATTCAAAGGGGTTCAAAACCTTATAACAAAGGGTTCAAAACCTTATAACAGAGGGTTCAAAACCTAGTAATCAATCATCCTAGAACAGATGATTGGTTTTCAAAGCGGTTTTGAAATTTATGTTCTTGTTGTGGTCGTCACCTAAGGATAGGTGACGGTATTGTTTTGTGACTAAACGCAAGTGAACTCGCGTTAGGGTCCTAGGAAGGTTGTAGACTAGGTCAAAGCATTACTAATAACCTAATTCCCTATAACCATTGGCTCTGATACCATCATTTCTGTCACACCCCGACCACGTAGAACATACAAAACGTGGCGGAAACGTCGGGGAGTGTTGTAACAGAATCAATTGTTTCAAACCCATGGCAAATGAAGTTTCGTTTTATAAATCAAACATGAAGGTTTATGTGACAACTCGAGTTTCTGACTTTCACTTTCGCATTAAATGCGCGTTGACTTTGATTGTTTAGTTGTTTGGATTGTGGACTTGAAAGTGTACGCGTTGTGTTTTAATGAAACGAATTGTCGTTTTGCCCATATGTGATTACTTGCTGTGGTAGAATATAATATTAGAATTATTATTAAAACACTTAGTCTAGATCACGAAACATGACATACAGTTCGAAGGATCTCGAAACATATCCTTCGATTCGAAGGATCAACTTTCGGTTCGAAGGATCTCGAAACATATCCTTCGACCAAGGATTCTATCCTTCGACATCTTTCGGCCCAGTCTTTCTAATGGGCTTGGCCCATTCCTGTGATACGATTTAAATACGTGAATGCATGTAAGTCATCAGTTAGTTTCAAAACCCTAGTTCTATTGTGTGTGTGTGACGGCATAGCAGACCCATCCCCTGTTCGAAGGATTTCATTCCGTAATCCAGATTTCCGGTTAGTGTGTGATGTTGTTTACAATGCTTTGATTTCATGATGTTGCTTGTATGTTGTTATGAATCGGATATGGTAGGTTTAGCAAATATAATTGGAATGAATTGTCATGATTGTTTAGATGTTGTTGTTGTTGATCGGCTAGCAAATCGGCCAAACATGTTTGATTGATCAGCCGGACATATAATCAGATTTGCTTAATCGGCCGGATTGTTTGTATGATGTTAACCTGTTTAATCGATTATGTATGTGATGCATCCGAACGGTTCAGTTAGTATGATTGGTTGTCTATACTTGAGGTTTTGATGTTGTTTTAATAGAATCGCATGATAGTGATTTAGGGCCGGTTCGATTGTGTTATTATTGTTCATGTGGTTAAATTAGGGTTCATGAGATTTAATATGAAACTCCCTGTTTGATCGATTCTGAAGTAATTGAATACTGAATTTGTGTTAATTGATAATCGGATAAACTTGGAAACTTTGTGTAAACGTAACTGTTATTTGTCGAAAGATATTAGTTATTCGAAACATAGTTGTGACCGTAAGATACATGTCCTTCGAACCACAGTAGTGTTGACCGAAGGATAGCTTTGACCGAACCATAGTAGCGTTGACCGAAGGATAGCATTGACCGAAAGATGACATTGGTTCGAAACATAACATTCGGTCCGGATGATAACTGTGATAATCTGTGTGTCGAAGGATAACTATGTCGAAACATAGCTGATGTGTCGAAAGATAACCATGAATCGTAAGATGATAACTGTGTATCGAAAGACGTGTCGAAACATAATTGTGATAGTTGTGATAATTGTTAGACCGAAGGATGAGCAATGTATCGAAGGATGGGTAATGTGAATCGAATGATAGTTGATGATTAAGTGTGAAATAATACGTGTTGTGCCGATATGCAAACTGACTGTTATGTGAACATTAAATTGCATGCGTATCATTGTGAACACGAACTGATTTGTTATACGTGCATATAATAGGACTTGATTAATTACTTGTGAGTGCATAACCTAGCATACCGAGCAAACCAAGGTGAGTTCACACTCTTACCAAGGCATGGGATTCCCGGGGTGTTGGGAATGGGATTGAAAGGATAAGTTTGAATAGATATGCTACTGGCACTATGACTGGACTACCACATTACTATCCTCGGATGTGAAGGATACTTATACTGATCACTATCCTCGGATGTGAAGGATACCTATACTGATCACTATCCTCGGTTGTGAAGGATACATACACTGATCACTATCCTCGGATGTGCAGGATACTTTACTTATATTGATCACTATCCTCGGTTGTGAAGGATACCTATAGTTACGAGTAGTCTAGTGGTTATACAACGTGGAACACCACCACCAATAGAACATACAATCGGCCCAGTAGAGCCACCTGTTACAAACGAACTTACTATTACGCATTTACCTTCTGTGAACTCGCTCAACTAGTTTGTTGATCATTCTGTTACATGCCTTGCAGATCGTTAGGTACTTGGAGCTTGCACTGGAGAAGCGGGTCGTTGTGGACAAGGATCGTGGCTTTTCTGTTGAACTATTATGACACTTAAAATTGTTAACTACTACTGGATTATTTACTATGCTTCCGCTACATTTTGAAACTATGGTTTTGTTTGAACACCTTTCGTGTTGAATGGATGGTTTACTTTTATTTTACTTGATATTAATTGCATGTTCAATATGATTGGTGGCTTGATCCTGGTCAGTCACGCTCCCAAGCGGTGATACTCCGCGTGTGGATTTTGGGGGTGTGACAGATTGGTATCAGAGCCATTGGTTATAGAGAACTTGGTTTTAATATGGAAAAACGTTTTTATTAAAACCAGACTATAACCGGAACAGTGCTCTCAACGATCCACAACGACGCTTCGCTCCACGTGCAAGACTCAACTTCCTAGGTAATAATGTTTATGTTTATTGCCTACATGCTAGAATTTGCATAGAACTTTGCTCGTAGTATGCTTACATTACCTTGCTCACAACTTGTCATTGCATGAGAATACTTATGTGCTTACACTCTTCTGTCATCGCACTATTCGCGAACCTTTCTCACTTATGTTGCCTTTGATGTGAAGATCAATGGCCGCACGAATTACCATGACTCAAGCCCAGCTAGAGGCTCTCGTTGCTGCGGCAGTTGCAACCGCCCAAGCAGGTAGTATACCCTGCAGTATAGACACTAGGATCTTTAGATCCTACATTAATTCTCGTACTTAACTTTGCCCTATTCGTACACAATAGGTCAACCCGCTCAGCAACAACCTGGGTGCACCTTCAAGAATTTCATGGAATGTCGTCCTAGTTCGTTCAGTGGCACGGAGGGAGCAGTTGGACTCCTCCACTGGTTTGAAAAGCTCGAGTCGGTTTTCGAAATGTGTGAATGCCCTGAGGCTCGCAGGGTGAAGTTCGCCACTGGCACACTTGAAGGGATTGCGCTCACTTGGTGGAACGCACAAGTGCAGATCTTAGGGTTGGCAGCTGCTAACGCCACACCCTGGAATGATTTCAAAGAACTGATCAAGAGGGAATACTGCACTAGAGAAGACATTCACAAGTTGGAGGACGAGTTGTATAACTTGAAAATGGTTGGTTCGGAAATCGAAGCTTACACCAAGAGATCGAATGAGTTGGCTGTGTTATGTCCAACTATGGTGGACCCTCCATACAAGCGTATTGAGTTGTATCTCAAAGGTTTGGCACCAGAAATACAGAGCCACGTTACCTCGGCTAACCTCAACAACATCCAGGAAATCCAGCGTCTCGCTCATCGCATCACCGATCAGGCAGTGGATCAGAATAAACTGCCTAAGCGTATCAGTGCTACTGCTACCGCTACTGCTTCTACTACACTTGCTACTCCCAGTGAAAGTAAGAGAAAATGGGATGGGGATTCTAGCAAGGGATCAGCTTCAGTGCAGTCGCAAGCTCAACAGCGAAAGACAGACAGTTACCAGAGTCCAAGTCAGCACTCCTCAGGCAGCCACAGACAGGGAGGGTATCGAGGAAATCTCCCAAAGTGTAACACCTGCAACAAACATCACAGTGGCCAGTGTAATAAGGTTCGTTGTCAAAGATGCCTCAAGATGGGTCATGAGGCCAAAGATTGTAGAAGCGCTCGACCTGCAAACCAGAATCAGCAGCAACCTCAAGCACATCAGAATCAGCAGCAGGGTAACAAAGGGTGCTTTCATTGCGGTGCAGAGGGTCACTTCAAAAGGCATTGCCCTCAGTTGAACAGGAATCAGAACAACAACAATCACAACAACAATCAGGGCAACGGGAATAATAACAACAATAACGGGGGAAACAACAACAACAACGGCAATGAAGCTCGTGGTCGTGCTTTTGTGTTGGGACGAGGAGATGCAGTGAATGATCCCAATGTGGTTATGGGTAAGTTTCTTCTCGACGATATTTATGTTACTGTCTTATTTGATTCGGGTGCTGATACAAGCTATATGTCATTGAAAATGAGTAAATTAATAAAACGTACACCAACACCCCTAGACACCAAACACGTCGTAGAACTAGCCAATGGTAAAAGTGTAGAAGCCGCGCAGGTAGTCAAGGGTTGTAGTATTGTTCTAGCGGGTCAGACTTTCTCGATTGATCTCATACCCATAGTTTTGGGTAGTTTCGACGTCGTCATCGGTATGGATTGGTTATCCCAACATCATGCGGAGATCTTATGCAAAGAAAAAGTTATTCGTATTCCTCGCTCCAGTCAGGAACCTCTCGAAGTACAAGGTGACAAGAGTGGTGCTGTGGTTGGCATCATCTCTTACTTAAAGGCGCAGAAATGTTTACGAAAGGGACATACTGCCATTCTGGCACTTGTCACTGACGCATCAGCAAAGGAAAAGAAGCTGGAGGATATACCAGTTGTGCGTGATTTTCCTCAAGTGTTTCCTGAAGATTTACCTGGTTTACCTCCTCATCGTCAAGTCGAGTTTCAGATTGAGTTAGCTCCTGGAGCAGCACCAATAGCCCGCGCACCGTATCGTTTAGCTCCAACCGAACTGGAAGAACTGTCGAAGCAGCTACAAGAGCTCTTGGAAAAGGGCTTTATTCGTCCAAGCTCTTCGCCTTGGGGAGCTCCAGTGTTATTTGTGAAGAAGAAAGACGGTACGTTCAGGATGTGCATCGACTACCGCGAACTCAATAAGGTGACGGTGAAGAACCGTTATCCTCTTCCGCGCATAGATGACCTATTCGACCAGTTGCAAGGGTCGTGTTACTATTCCAAGATTGATTTAAGGTCAGGGTATCATCAGCTGAGAGTCCGGGATGAGGACGTCTCCAAAACCGCTTTCAGAACTCGCTACGGTCATTACGAGTTTCTTGTCATGCCATTCGGGCTTACGAACGCGCCTGCAGTCTTCATGGATCTTATGAACAGGGTGTGCAAACCCTATCTCGACAAGTTCGTCATTGTTTTCATCGACGACATTTTGATTTACTCCAAGAGTCAGGAGGAGCACGAGCAGCATTTACGTCTTATCTTGGAACTTCTTCGAAAGGAGCAACTGTACGCAAAGTTTTCAAAATGCGACTTCTGGCTTCGTGAAGTCCACTTCTTAGGCCATGTGGTGAACAAGGATGGGATTCATGTCGATCCATCCAAGGTTGATTCGATCAGAAACTGGCCAGCACCACGTACACCGACAGAAATACGCCAATTCTTGGGTTTGGCGGGTTACTACAGGCGATTTATTAAAGACTTCTCCAAGATCGCGCAACCACTTACTATGTTAACACAGAAAGGTGTTGTTTACAGATGGGGTAATACGCAAGAGACCGCTTTTCAGTACTTAAAGGATAGGCTCTGCAGCGCACCTATTCTCTCATTGCCAGAGGGCACGGATGACTTCGTGGTTTATTGTGACGCATCGATACAGGGGCTTGGTTGTGTATTGATGCAGATGGGGTAATACGCAAGAGACCGCTTTTCAGTACTTAAAGGATAGGCTCTGCAGCGCACCTATTCTCTCATTGCCAGAGGGCACGGATGACTTCGTGGTTTATTGTGACGCATCGATACAGGGGCTTGGTTGTGTATTGATGCAGCGGGATAAAGTTATTGCCTACGCTTCGCGGCAACTCAAGGTTCATGAACGGAACTACACGACGCACGATTTAGAGCTGGGAGCTGTTGTTTTCGCGCTTAAGATATGGCGACACTACCTGTACGGTACCAGGTGCACGATTTACACCGATCACAGGAGTCTCGAGCATATTCTTAAGCAAAAGGATTTGAATATGCGTCAACGAAGATGGGTTGAACTTCTAAACGACTATGAATGCGCCATCAAGTATCATCCAGGCAAGGCCAATGTGGTGGCTGATGCCCTCAGTCGGAAAGACACTCTACCTAAGCGCGTGCGAGCGCTACAGCTTACTATTCAGTCCAGTCTTCCTGCACAGATACGAACTGCTCAGTTGGAAGCACTGAAGCCCGAAAACGTCAAAGCTGAAGCTTTACGCGGCTCAAGGCAACGCATGGAACAAAAGGAAGACGGCGCCTACTATGTAACGGGGCGTATTTGGGTCCCACTTTATGGCGGTTTACGCGAACTTGTAATGGATGAAGCTCACAAGTCTCGCTATTCGGTACATCCAGGGTCGGATAAAATGCATCACGACATCAGCACTACTTACTGGTGGCCTAGTATGAAGGCCCACATCGCCACCTATGTTGGAAAATGCTTAACCTGTGCGAGAGTCAAGGTTGAATATCAGAAACCATCAGGCCTACTTCAGCAGCCTAAGATACCGCAATGGAAATGGGAAGAAATTTCCATGGATTTTGTTACAGGTCTACCTAGATCCCAGCGTGGGAATGACACTATATGGGTCATAGTTGATCGACTCACCAAGTCTGCACACTTCCTGCCGATCAAAGAAACGGATAAGTTTTCTACCCTAGCAGACATCTACTTGAAAGAAGTTGTTTCGAGGCACGGAGTGCCCACCTCTATTATTTCGGATCGCGATGCACGATTCACGTCAGAGCTTTGGCAAGCGATGCACAAATCCTTCGGCTCACGATTAGACATGAGCACAGCATATCATCCTCAGACGGATGGGCAGTCTGAGCGAACTATTCAAACTCTAGAAGACATGCTTCGAGCGTGTGTCATCGATTTCGGCAACGGCTGGGAAAAACACCTCCCTTTGGTGGAGTTTTCATACAATAACAGTTACCACACCAGCATTCAAGCCGCTCCATTTGAGGCATTGTACGGACGTAAATGCCGGTCACCTCTCTGTTGGGCAGAGGTGGGGGATAGTCAAATTACGAGTCCAGAGATTGTAGTGGACGCCACAGAAAAGATTGCACAGATACGACAACGCATGGCGGCAGCACGCGACCGTCAGAAAGCCTACGCGGACAAGCGTAGAAAGCCATTGGAATTTGAGGTCGGGGACCGGGTTTTATTGAAAGTTTCACCCTGGAAAGGTGTGGTTCGATTTGGTAAACGAGGCAAACTGAATCCGCGGTACGTCGGACCATTCGAAATCTTAGAAAAGATTGGCAAAGTAGCCTACAGATTAAACCTACCTCCTGAACTCGGTGCAGTTCACAATGTATTTCACGTGTCGAATCTGAAGAAATGCCTATCAGATGAGACCCTCATAGTTCCTTTTAAGGAACTCACTATCGACGAGCGGTTGCAGTTCGTCGAGGAACCAGTTGAAATCACGGACCGGGATGTTAAGGTCCTCAAACACAAGAGAATCCCTCTTGTTCGAGTTCGTTGGAACTCCCAGCGTGGTCCAGAGTATACCTGGGAACGCGAAGACCAGATGAAAGAAAAGTACCCCCAGCTATTCGAAACCAATGCATCCACTTCTGAGGCTGAAGCTGCTACTACTGAATTTCGGGACGAAATTCCAAATCAACGGGGGGATGATGTGACACCCCAGGAAAACCAGTGAACGATGTAACTTACCTAGCTTCCTCAGTGAGTGCGTACCAAATTTCGGGACGAAATTTCTTTCAAGTTGGGGATAATGTGACAACTCGAGTTTCTGACTTTCACTTTCGCATTAAATGCGCGTTGACTTTGATTGTTTAGTTGTTTGGATTGTGGACTTGAAAGTGTACGCGTTGTGTTTTAATGAAACGAATTGTCGTTTTGCCCATATGTGATTACTTGCTGTGGTAGAATATAATATTAGAATTATTATTAAAACACTTAGTCTAGATCACGAAACATGACATACAGTTCGAAGGATCTCGAAACATATCCTTCGATTCGAAGGATCAACTTTCGGTTCGAAGGATCTCGAAACATATCCTTCGACCAAGGATTCTATCCTTCGACATCTTTCGGCCCAGTCTTTCTAATGGGCTTGGCCCATTCCTGTGATACGATTTAAATACGTGAATGCATGTAAGTCATCAGTTAGTTTCAAAACCCTAGTTCTATTGTGTGTGTGTGACGGCATAGCAGACCCATCCCCTGTTCGAAGGATTTCATTCCGTAATCCAGATTTCCGGTTAGTGTGTGATGTTGTTTACAATGCTTTGATTTCATGATGTTGCTTGTATGTTGTTATGAATCGGATATGGTAGGTTTAGCAAATATAATTGGAATGAATTGTCATGATTGTTTAGATGTTGTTGTTGTTGATCGGCTAGCAAATCGGCCAAACATGTTTGATTGATCAGCCGGACATATAATCAGATTTGCTTAATCGGCCGGATTGTTTGTATGATGTTAACCTGTTTAATCGATTATGTATGTGATGCATCCGAACGGTTCAGTTAGTATGATTGGTTGTCTATACTTGAGGTTTTGATGTTGTTTTAATAGAATCGCATGATAGTGATTTAGGGCCGGTTCGATTGTGTTATTATTGTTCATGTGGTTAAATTAGGGTTCATGAGATTTAATATGAAACTCCCTGTTTGATCGATTCTGAAGTAATTGAATACTGAATTTGTGTTAATTGATAATCGGATAAACTTGGAAACTTTGTGTAAACGTAACTGTTATTTGTCGAAAGATATTAGTTATTCGAAACATAGTTGTGACCGTAAGATACATGTCCTTCGAACCACAGTAGTGTTGACCGAAGGATAGCTTTGACCGAACCATAGTAGCGTTGACCGAAGGATAGCATTGACCGAAAGATGACATTGGTTCGAAACATAACATTCGGTCCGGATGATAACTGTGATAATCTGTGTGTCGAAGGATAACTATGTCGAAACATAGCTGATGTGTCGAAAGATAACCATGAATCGTAAGATGATAACTGTGTATCGAAAGACGTGTCGAAACATAATTGTGATAGTTGTGATAATTGTTAGACCGAAGGATGAGCAATGTATCGAAGGATGGGTAATGTGAATCGAATGATAGTTGATGATTAAGTGTGAAATAATACGTGTTGTGCCGATATGCAAACTGACTGTTATGTGAACATTAAATTGCATGCGTATCATTGTGAACACGAACTGATTTGTTATACGTGCATATAATAGGACTTGATTAATTACTTGTGAGTGCATAACCTAGCATACCGAGCAAACCAAGGTGAGTTCACACTCTTACCAAGGCATGGGATTCCCGGGGTGTTGGGAATGGGATTGAAAGGATAAGTTTGAATAGATATGCTACTGGCACTATGACTGGACTACCACATTACTATCCTCGGATGTGAAGGATACTTATACTGATCACTATCCTCGGATGTGAAGGATACCTATACTGATCACTATCCTCGGTTGTGAAGGATACATACACTGATCACTATCCTCGGATGTGCAGGATACTTTACTTATATTGATCACTATCCTCGGTTGTGAAGGATACCTATAGTTACGAGTAGTCTAGTGGTTATACAACGTGGAACACCACCACCAATAGAACATACAATCGGCCCAGTAGAGCCACCTGTTACAAACGAACTTACTATTACGCATTTACCTTCTGTGAACTCGCTCAACTAGTTTGTTGATCATTCTGTTACATGCCTTGCAGATCGTTAGGTACTTGGAGCTTGCACTGGAGAAGCGGGTCGTTGTGGACAAGGATCGTGGCTTTTCTGTTGAACTATTATGACACTTAAAATTGTTAACTACTACTGGATTATTTACTATGCTTCCGCTACATTTTGAAACTATGGTTTTGTTTGAACACCTTTCGTGTTGAATGGATGGTTTACTTTTATTTTACTTGATATTAATTGCATGTTCAATATGATTGGTGGCTTGATCCTGGTCAGTCACGCTCCCAAGCGGTGATACTCCGCGTGTGGATTTTGGGGGTGTGACAGTTTACATTGTCTAAACAAGAATCAAAGTGTACATAACATAAATTAACTAGTTCTTGTCTCGTTTTAAGTCACTACGGCACAGGTCCGCCTAAGTATGTCTTGATAAGTCCTATGCATCATCTCCTGAAAACACATGTGAAAATAGGTACGTCAGCATAAAAATGCCTGTGAGATACATTGGTTTTGTGAAAACGGAATTCATGACTTATGTTTGAGAAAATGTTTAGTAACAGTCAGTCATGAACCTTGTAATTTGCTTTGTCTTGTAAATCGTTTGAAAAACGGTAAGATCAAATGATATGTATAAATAAGAGAACACTGTATGGTTAAACGGATAACCATGTAAAATGAGTTTGTATAAGATAAGTCGTTTGTAAAACAATGTCTCGTGAAAAGTGTGTTATTTGTATAAAATGTCATATGTCTCAAACTGAAATGATTTAAATAACGCTACGATATGCAATACCATACAAACACTTATATATAGGAAGTACCAGCGGCGTATCCACCATGCTTGTATCATATTACACACGCCTCGTTACTTAATCACTTACTCCAACCAAACCATCAAGATGAAATGTTTAACAACGGTAGAAATGTTTATGTATAGTCAAATGTTTATTGTCAATTGTAAGTCATGTCAACGGATACAACTGGTTTACACGGTTCAATGGATACAAACGGTTCATATAATTGAAGGGTTAAGACGGTTCACATAGTCAAATGGTTACAACGGTTCAAAATGTAGTATAATGTGTTCATATGCTGGATGAGCATATGCAACAGAAATGCAATGTGAAACAATGTACTACGTATGCACACAATAGGCGTACGTAGCATGAAATGTATTGTAGAGTACAACGGTTCAAAATGTGTTCATATGCTGGATGAGCATATGCAACAGATATGCAATGTGAAACAATGTACTACGTATGCACACAATGGGCGTACGTAGCATGAAATGTATTGTAGAGTGCAACGGTTCAAAATGTAGAATAATGTGTTCATATGCTGGATGAGCATATGCAACAGATATGCAATGTGAAACAATGTACTACGTATGCACACAATGGGCGTACGTAGCATGAAATGTGATGTAAAGCAATGTACTAAGTACGCACACAATGGGCATACATAGCATGTAATGTAAAGCAATGTACTAAGTACGCACACAATGGGCATACATAGCATGAACACAATGAAATCATGTACTATATATGTACTATCGAACATAGCAGTATATGATGTGAAAACCGGAAAGCATAAAAGTAGCAAGTAGGCACATGTGTTTCACCCCAAAACAGTTTGGAAAACAGTAAAAGAGGGGCTCAATGTACTCACCTGAGATTGCTTTGAGTTCCTTGTATAATAACCAGATAATGCTAAAGATCACGGAATATCAACGGCACCTAATAGGTAGCTTATGTTAATATACCGGACCAAATCGGAAGGATCGGACAGTACGCGGGTTCGAAAACCAAACGAGTATGGAGATTCGTGTAATATGGTTTAACAAAGCCTACATACTAAAATGAAACTTAACCTAAGTGCTTACGGTCCATCACGACCCGTTGAGGTAGCTTATGCCACCCTAACGCGTCATTCGCGTAGAACGCGTATGGAACGCCTAACATTGCGACCACAAGGTATAACCTCGGAAGGTTATAGCTATGGTCACCTAATATATTTGGTCGGATCCTAAAGATCGACCAAATGGGTCGGGTTCGAAAGTATAAGCGATGGTTTAGATCGCTTACCTTACGACCCTATATAAGCACTATACTAAACGTGACGAGCTAAGCATGTTAGAACATGCTTAACTAAGTTTAGAAAACAGGTTGGGCGTCAAAACAAACGGCTTTGATGCTCACGAGTAGTTTGGTTACAAAATACGCAAGAATGCGCATTTTGGCCGAAACTACGGCTCGTCACTGAGCCTAGATAACGGGGTAATCAGTAGGTATGGTCACTACGGACCATAACCATCGTGATCACGCTCACGTTATGAAGTTCCATGAACTTCGCATCGACCATAAGCTGGTCAATGCAGAAAGTCAACAAAACGTTGACTTTCGGACTCGAAAAGCGAATAAAAGAGCGAAAGAAGACTTACGGAGGGTCCCCGAGTGCTAATCTAGATCAAATAGCTCAGGTATGAAACAATGGTTCCAACTTAGAGCTTTAGATCTGATTCTTGTGGGTTTTTACACAAAAGGGGGGGGGGGTATTTATAGGAAAAGTGGAACCGTTAGGATCGTTTATCGAATATCGTGCCGCGATCTCGAGCGTACACTTGTCAAATTCTTGTGGTAAGTCAGAAATTGCCCCTTGGCTCTTGATTGGGTGAAAGGGCGTTGCCTCTTGGTCGAACGAAAGGCCAACTGCATTAAATAGATACATTGAATCTGTCTGACAGTCTCACGCGCCCCGCGTAAGGATTTGGTAAATCCTTACGCGCCCCGCCTAAGGTTCCCAGATCAGAATTTACAATTTTGGTCCCTGCACTTCAGAAACACGTATTTTGGCCCATTTTTGGCACGTTTAAGCCCCGTTAACCTCATTTCAAGGCTCTAAGATGAAGTTAAAGTGTAGGGGACATGAAATATGCTCAAAAATATTCCGGATGTCGGTTCGTTTGGCCGTACGATTGCGATGTTCGCTTAATTACGACGGAATGCGCATAAGCGCGAAAGACGATCCAAATGACGCGACGAATGGATTTTTCTCATGCCCAACACTAAGGCATAATATTATAATGCTTACATAAATTTTTGGATGTCCGGATGTATTCAGAACGTAAGTTATGCGCGAAAGTGCAAACTTGTGCACTTTTTGACACTTTTAGTCCCTGAATGATCCAATAGTTTGTTTTAGCATACCAAACACCTCGAAGCCTATTTCTAAGCTATGTAAAGGATATTTAGGGTATGTTTAACTTATGGACATGTTCCGGAATGTTCGTTACAGTTCAAATTGGCATACTTTCGCAGTTTGTCAAGTTTAGTCCCTGTAAGCGAATTAACTTGTTTTTGCTATACCAAAGCCTTCAAAACTTATTTCTAAGTTATGTAAAGGTTATTTAAGGTATGTTGAGTATATGTTGATGTTCCGGAGTATTTGTCGCATTAAACTAAGTACGTTTACGCACCAGTTTGCGTATAATGCTCTAGAAAGCAATGTAGAGTTTGAAATTGAACAATAATTGATATGTGCAAAACATACACATATTTATACAAGATCCCAAGTATGAAATACAATATTTCATCGGCTTGGTATTTGTTTGATGGTCGCGGTGACACAGGTGTCACATACCAGCGGCGTATCCACCATGCTTTTATCATATTACGCACGCCTCGTTACTTAATCACTTACTCAAACCAAACCATGAAATGTTTAACTATTGTGGGAATGTTTATGTATAGTCAAATGTCTATTGTCAAATGTAAATCATGTCAACGGATACAACTGGTTGGCACGGTTCAATCGTTACAAACGGTTCATATAATCGAAGGGTTAAGACGGTTCACATAGTCAAATGGTTACAACGGTTCAAAATGTAGTATAATGTGTTCATATGCTGGATGAGCATATGCAACAGAAATGTAATGTAAAACAATGTACTAAGTACGCACACAATGGGCATACATAGCATGTAATGTAAAGCAATGTACTAAGTATGCACACAATGGGCATACATAGCATGTAATGTAAAGCAATGTACTAGGTACGCACACAATGGGCATGCATAGCATGTAATGTAAGGCAATGTACTAGGTACGCACACAATGGGCATACATAGCATGTAATGTAAGGCAATGTACTAGGTACGCACACAATGGGCATACATAGCATGTAATGTAAGGCAATGTACTAGGTACGCACACAATGGGCATACATAGCATGAAATGTATTGTAAAGTGATGTACTAAGTATGCACACAACGGGCATACGTAGCATGAGATGTATTGTAAAGTGATGTACTAAGTATGCACACAATGGACATACATAGCATAGACACAATGAAATCATGTACTATATATATGTACTATCGAACATAGCAAGTATATGATGTGAAAACCGGAAAGCATGAAAGTAACAAGTAGGCACATGTGTTTCACCCCAAAACAGTTTGGAAAACAGTAAAAGAGGGGTTCAATGTACTCACTTGAGATGCTTTGAAGTTCTTGTATAATAACCAGATAATGCTAGAGATCACGGAATATTAAACGACACCTAATAGGTAGCTATGTTAATATACCGGACCTAAATCGGAAGGATCGGATAGTATGCGGGTTCGTAAACCAAACGAGTATGGAGACTCGTGTAATATGGTTTAACAAAGCCTACATACTAAAATGAAACCTAACCTAAGTGCTTGCGACCCATTACGACCCGTTTAGGTAGCTTATGCTACCTTAACGCGTCGTTCGCGTAGAACGCGTTTGGAACGCCTAACATCGTGACCACAAGGCATAACCTTGGAAGGTTATAGCTATGGTCACCTAATGTGTTTGGTCGGATCCTAATGATCGACCAAATGGGTCACGGTTCGAAAGTATAAGCGATGGTTTAGATCGCTTATCTTACGACCCTATATATGCACTAAACTAAAAGTGACGAGCTAAGCATGTTAGAACATGCTTAACTAAGTTTAGAAAACAGGTTTGGCATCAAAACAAACGGCTTTGATGCTCACGAGTAGTTTGGTTACAAAATACGCAAGAATGCGCATTTTGGCCGAAACTACGACTCGTCACTGAGCCTAGATAACGTGGTAATCAGTAGGTGTAGTCACTAGGGACTATAACCATCGTGATCACGCTCACGTTATGAAGTTCAAACGAACTTCGCATCGACCATAAACTGGTCAATGTAGAAAGTCAAACATAGTTCGACTTTCGGACTCGAAAAGCGATAAAACAACGAAGGAATACTTACAAAGGGTCCCCGAATGCTAATCTCGATCCAAGGAACTCAGGTATGAAGCAATGGCTCCAACTTAGAGTTATAGATCAGATTCTTGTGGGTTTTACACCAAATGGGGGGGGGTATTTATAGGAAAAGTAGAGTCGTTAGGATCGTTTCTTGAGTATCGTGCCACGATCTCGCCCGTACACTTGTCGAATTGTTGTGGTACATCTGATTTGCCCTTTGCTGTTCAGAAGAGACAAGTGCAAGTTTGGCCTTTCAATACATGAAGAGGCAACAACATTAAATGCTGAATCTGCTGTACTGGGGATGCCTTACAGACCATATGGGTGATGGCTTACGGTCCGTAAGCCCTTAGTTTGGCAGATTTACAGTTTTGGTCCCTGCAGCCCCGAAACTTGGTATTTGATGCATTTTTGACATGTTTAAGCCCTTTTAACCCCATTTCAAAGCTCTAAAATGAAGTTAAAGTATAGGGAACTTAAAACATGCTCAGAAATATCTCGGATGTCGGTTCGTTTGGCCGTACGGTCGTGATGTTCGGTTAATTACGACGGAATGCGCATAAGCGCGAAAGACGATCCAAATTGCGCGACGAATGGATTTTTCTCATGCCATACTCTAAGGCATAATATAAGGATGCTAGCATAAATTTTTGGATGTCCGGATGTATTCAGAACGTAAGTTATGCGCGAAAGTGCAAACTTATGTGCTTTTTGACACTTTTAGTCCCTGAATGATCCAGAAGTTTGTTTTAGCATACCAAACCCTTCAAAGCCTATTTCTAAGCTATGTAAAGGATATTTATGGTATGTTTAACTTATGGACATGTTCCGGAATGTTCGTTATAGTTCAAATTGGCATACTTTCGCAGTTTGTCAAGTTTAGTCCCTGTAAGCGAATTAACTTGTTTTTACCATACCAAAGCCTTCAAAACTTATTTCTAAGTTATGTAAAGGTTATTTAAGGTATGTTAAGTATATGTTGATGTCCCAGAGTATTTTTCGCATTAAACTGAGTACGTTTACGCACAAGGTTGCGTATAATTCTCCAGAAAGCGATGTAAAGTTTGAAATTGAACAAGAATTGATATGTGCAATAGATACACATATTTATACAAGATCCCAAGTATGAAATACGATATTTCATCGGCTTGGTATTTGTTTGATGGTCGCGGTGACACAGGTGTCACAGTCTCCCCTACTTTAGGAAATTTCGTCGCGAAATTTATTCGTAGGAGTCTATTTGTGACTCTGCCAAATAACCATCAGCGATATGCAAAGTAATGTCCTGTCATTTCCTTTGCGGTCATTCTTCAGAAACGAAATGAACAGACGGAGTCATTTTCAATGGTTGCTTCATTAGAAATGGAAATGAAGGATTACACTACGGATATTCATTTCCTGAACAGATAAATCTTCAGAAACGAAAATGAACTAACGGAGTCATTTTCAACGGTTGCTTCATCAGAGTTGGAAATGAAAGATTAAACAACGGATATTCATTTTCCTCAACAGATAAATCTTCAGAAACGAAAATGAACTAACGGAGTCATTTTCAACGGTTGCTTCATCAGAGTTGGAAATGAAAGATTACACAACGGATATTCATTTTCCTCAACAGATAAATCTTCAGAAACGAAAATGAACTAACAGAGTCATTTTCAACGGTTGCTTCCTCAGAGTTGGAAATGAAGGATTACACAACAGATATTCATTTCCCCAACAGATAAATCGTCAGAACGAAAATGAACTAACGGATTCATTCTCAACTGTTGCTTCATCAGAGTTGGAAATGATGGATTTCACAACGGATATTCATTTCCCCAACGGATAAATCGTCAGAAACGAAAATGAACTAACGGAGTCATTTTCAACGGTTGCTGTCACACCCCCAAAATCCACCCGCGGAGTACCACCGCTTGGGAGCGTGACTGACCAGGATCAAGCCATCAATCATATCAAACATAGTATTTAATAATAAAAGTAATTAATGTAAATCATCGTGACATGATTGATGTTCCAAAACCAAACATCGTTTAAATAGCGGAAGCATAGCATGAAATCTCAAAATAGTTATAAGTTCAGATAAAGTTCATGATCCGTATCCCACAACGACCTGCTCCTCCTTGTGCAAGCTCCATAATGTACCTAAGGTCCTGCAAGGCATGCAACAAATAATCAACAAACTAGTTGAGCGAGTTCACAGAAAGTAAGTTCATATCATAGTGCATAAGTATAGCTAGTGGGGGTTTCCCATACTAGTGTGTACTAAAGGTGGGGGCTTCCCAAACCTTGTGTTCATATTACTGGTGGGGGCTTCCCATGTTTATCCTGGCTAATGAGGGCTTCTCATTAACGGTACTTACTAGACTAACTTCCGACCATGTGTTCTTCTTTACCGAGAACAGGAAAACGTACAGGGTCACGTAGGCTTTACGTGACGTGCCCTTCCCCGAGGACAGTGGTACGCGTGGGGGCTACGTAGGCTTTACGCAGCGTGGCCTTCCGACCTGGAAGCCAGTAGATGGTATTGGGTTACGTAGGCTTTACGTAACGTGTCCTCTCGACCCGGGAGACATATGGCAAATACTGGGTTACGTAGGCTTTACGTAACGTGTCCTGACTATCCTGAGGACGATGGTCTATAGTCTGGTGTATGCGTAAGTACGAGTAATCATTCCATATTCAACATATCCAACCCAATTCCCAACCCGGGAATCCCATGCCTTGGCTGTGTGAACTCACCTTGGTTTGCTCGGCAGATACACAATAGAGTACAGGTAGCAAGTAAATGGTCAACCACGTCCTATCATGGTTATTATGCAAGTCAGGTTCGTATATAGCACGTATATTGTATCACGTATAATTATGGCAAACACGTACATGTATCATAAATCCGATAAACAACCTAAGGGTTCGGTCCAATCATTACCCGGCCCAATGACAATAAGCAGCCCAATATCATAACAGTTAAACAAATAGCCAAGTGTCCGGCCCAATCAGTTGGGCCTGTAATAGTCCAATAGCAACAGTCCACAAATCAAATCATTGGGCCCGTGACAGTGAAGGCCCAAACAGTGTGCGTGTAAATGGTGGTCTCGAGTCGCAACCGGCGATCTCGAGTCGCAACCGAGGATTACGAGTCATATCAGGAGATTACGAGTCGCAACAGTAGGTTGCGAGTCGCAATGGCTGGTCTCGGTTCATCATGGTCCGGTTACGAGTCGCAACGGGACTCGCAACCGTGGTTACGGTTCATTCTATTGTGGTCTCGAGTGGGGTTCCGACTCGCAACGAGTGATACCGAGTCGCAACCGTGTGTGTAACTGGTTTCCATA
Organism: Helianthus annuus; assembly: GCF_002127325.2. Taxonomy (NCBI): domain Eukaryota; kingdom Viridiplantae; phylum Streptophyta; class Magnoliopsida; order Asterales; family Asteraceae; genus Helianthus; species Helianthus annuus. The sequence continues at coordinate 50,155,559 of NC_035439.2, forward strand.
AATCCTGTAACAACTACTCCATGATTCTAGCAAACAACTTAGGCAGTTTCACAATTCAGATCAATTAACAGTTTTTAACAATTTCATAACATCTTCAAGCATGTTCATATCATCAGTTCCTATATTCAACCTCAGTTCACAATAATTACATAAACATAACCCGTAATCTAATTATATAACCGGATTCTAGATCAACCATGCCTTCCCCTAAACATGTTTGCACATTAGAATCATCACAGCCAATTACAAGCACAAGTATACAAACCGATCCAGGGTTACAACAAGAACAATTAGAAACATACCATTCGGTTATCATGCATTCATACAACATATAATCAAATACAAAATATCATCAATCGATCCAACTAGCATGTGATCCGGTTACTAACAAAATCATATAAACACGTCATCATGAGCATCATACTAACCGAGATGGGAAGAGAGGGATTCAGATTCAAAAGCTTCGAAGGGTGTTCGGCAGTCTTCGGTTCCGAGCCGAGAGAGAGAGAGAGCTTGGTGTTTGTGTGCGTTCTTGATTGCCAAGATTGTGAAAACAAAAACCCTAATGAGATACATGTACGTATGGAAAGGAAGTGGGCCGAAACCCCACTTGGGCTATCTCATGGTCTCGAGTCCAATTGTATGGACCGAGTGGGTTGATGTGATTGAAATACTATTCGGTTCGATAACTTCAACACTTAATCACATAATTCACGTAACACGTATCATTCAATCAATCAATATAATCACATAATCACACTAGTTCAATGGTTACACGTAATGTACGAGACGGTAAAGTACGAGTTGTCACATTATCCCCAACTAATTGGAAATTTCGTCCCGAAATTTGGTATGCACTCACTGAGGAAGCTAGGTAAGCTGTATTGTTCACTGGTTTTCCTGGGGTGTCACATCCTCCCCCCGTTGATCTGGAATTTCGTCCCGAAATTCCGAAGTAGTAGCTTCAGCCTCAGTAGTGGTTGCATTGGTTTCGAATAACTGGGGGTACTTTTCTGTCATCCTGTCTTCGCGTTCCCAGGTGTACTCTGGGCCACGTTTGGAGTTCCAACGAACTCGAACAAGAGGGATTCTCTTGTGTTTGAGGACCTTCACATCCCGGTCCGTGATTTCCACTGGTTCCTCGACGAACTGCAACCGCTCGTCGATAGTAAGTTCCTTAAAAGGAATGATGAGGTTTTCATCTGATAGGCACTTCTTTAAGTTTGATACATGAAAGACATTGTGAACTGCCCCGAGTTCAGCTGGTAGGTTCAACTTGTAGGCTACTTTGCCAATCTTTTCTATAATTTCGAATGGTCCGACGTATCGCGGATTCAGTTTCCCCGTTTGCCAAAACGAACCACACCCTTCCAGGGTGAAACTTTCAATAAAACCCGGTCCCCGACCTCAAATTCCAATGGCTTTCTACGCTTGTCCGCGTAGGCTTTCTGACGGTCGCGTGCTGCCGCCATGCGTTGTCGTATCTGTGCAATCTTTTCTGTGGCGTCCACAACAATCTCTGGACCCGTGATCTGACTATCTCCCACCTCTGCCCAGCAGAGGGGTGACCGGCATTTACGCCCGTACAATGCCTCGAATGGAGCGGCTTGAATGCTGGTATGGTAACTATTATTATACGAGAACTCCACCAAAGGGAGATGCTTTTCCCAGCCGTTGCCGAAGTCTATGACGCATGCCCTAAGCATGTCTTCAAGAGTTTGAATCGTTCGCTCAGACTGCCCATCCGTCTGAGGGTGATAAGCTGTGCTCATGTCTAATCGTGAGCCAAAGGATTTATGCATTGCTTGCCAAAGTTCTGACGTGAACCGTGCATCGCGATCCGAAATGATAGATGTGGGCACCCCGTGCCTCGAAACAACTTCCTTAAGATAGACGTCTGCGAGTGTGGAGAACTTGTCCGTTTCCTTAATCGGCAGGAAATGTGCAGACTTGGTGAGTCGATCAACTATGACCCATATTGTATCGTTCCCACGCTGAGATCTAGGTAAGCCTGTAACAAAGTCCATGGAAATTTCTTCCCACTTCCATTGAGGTATCTTAGGCTGCTGAAGTAGGCCAGCTGGTTTCTGATATTCAACCTTGACTCTCGCACAGGTCAAGCATTTTCCAACGTACGTAGCGATGTGGGCCTTCATACTAGGCCACCAATAAGTAGTGCTGATGTCGTGGTACATTTTATCCGACCCTGGATGTATCGAGTAACGAGACTTGTGTGCTTCGTCCATCACAAGTTCGCGTAGACCGCCATAAAGTGGGACCCAAATCCGGCCCGATACATAGTAGGCGCCGTCTGCCTTCTGTTCCATTTGTTGTCGTGAGCCGCGTAAGGCTTCAGCCTTGACGTTTTCAGGCTTCAGTGCTTCTACCTGAGCATTTCGTATCCGAGTAGGAAGGCTAGACTGAATCGTAAGCTGTAGCGCTCGCACGCGCCGTGGTAAAGTGTCCTTTCGACTAAGGGCGTCAGCCACAACATTGGCTTTGCCTGGATGATACTTGATGGCGCATTCGTAGTCATTAAGTAACTCGACCCATCGTCGTTGACGCATATTCAAATCCTTCTGCTTAAGGATATGCTCGAGACTCCTGTGATCGGTGTAAATCGTGCACCTGGTACCGTACAGGTAGTGTCGCCATATCTTAAGCGCGAAAACAACAGCTCCCAGTTCTAAATCGTGCGTCGTGTAGTTCCGTTCATGAACCTTGAGTTGACGAAAGGCGTAAGCGATAACCTTGTCGCGCTGCATTAAGACACATCCCAGTCCCCGAATGGATGCATCACAATAAACCACGAAGTCATCTGTGCCCTCTGGCAAAGAAAGGATAGGTGCACTGCAAAGTCTATCCTTTAGGTGCTGAATAGCAGTCTCCTGGGGCTCTCCCCAGCGATAGGTAACACCCTTCTGTGTCAGTAGCGTAAGCGGCTGAGCAATCTTCGAAAAGTCTCTAATAAACCGTCGGTAGTAACCTGCCAAACCCAAGAATTGGCGTATTTCTGTCGGTGTACGCGGTGCAGGCCAGTTCCTGATCGAATCTACCTTGGATGGATCGACATGGATCCCATCCCTGTTCACTACATGGCCTAAGAAGTGGACTTCACGAAGCCAGAAGTCGCATTTAGAAAGCTTGGCGTACAACTGTTCCTTCCGAAGGAGTTCCAAAATAAGGCGAAGATGCTGCTCGTGATCCTCCTGACTCTTGGAGTAAATCAGAATGTCGTCGATGAAAACAATGACGAACTTGTCGAGATAGGGTTTGCATACCCTGTTCATAAGGTCCATAAATACAGCAGGCGCGTTCGTTAACCCGAATGGCATGACGAGAAACTCGTAGTGACCGTAACGAGTTCTGAAGGCTGTCTTGGAGATGTCCTCATCCCGGACTCTCAGCTGATGGTACCCCGACCTCAAATCTATCTTCGAATAGTAGCACGACCCTTGCAACTGGTCGAATAAGTCGTCTATGCGTGGAAGAGGATAACGGTTCTTCACCGTCACCTTGTTGAGTTCACGGTAGTCTATGCACATCCTGAACGTACCGTCTTTCTTTTTCACGAAAAGTACTGGAGCTCCCCAAGGCGAAGAGCTTGGACGAATGAAACCCTTTTCCAAGAGTTCCTGCAGTTGCTTTGACAATTCCTCCAATTCCGATGGAGCTAGACGATATGGTGCGCGAGCTATGGGTGCTGCTCCTGGAGCGAGCTCGATCTGAAATTCAACCTGACGATGAGGCGGTAAGCAAGGTAAGTCTTCAGGAAACACCTGAGGGTAATCACGTACAATTGGAATATCCTCCAATTTCTTTTCCTTTGCTGATGCGTCTGTAACGAGTGCCAGTATAGCTGTGTGACCCTTACGCAAGCATTTCTGAGCCTTCAAGAAAGAGATGATGCCAACCACTGCACCACTCTTGTCGCCTTGAACTTCTAGAGGTTCTTGACCAGGACGTGGAATGCGAATAACCTTCTCGCTGCATAAGATTTCTGCCTGGTGTTGGGATAACCAATCCATCCCAATCACAACATCGAAACTACCCAAAACTATGGGAACGAGATCAATAGAGAAGGCTTGACCAGCTAAGATAAGATTACAACCCTGAACTACGTGCGTGGCTTCTAGACTTTTACCGTTAGCTAACTCTACTACATGTTTGGTGGGTAAAAGTGTTGGTGCACGTTTTAGCAGTTGACACATTTTCACAGACATATAGCTTGTATCCGCTCCCGAATCAAATAAAACAGTAACGTAAATATTGTCGAGGAGAAACTTACCCATAACAACGTTGGGATCGTTCACTGCGTCGCCTCGACCTAGCACAAAAGCGCGTCCCCTAGCTTCGTTGCCATTATTGTTGTTGTTTCCACCGTTGTTGTTTCCGTTGCCCTGATTGTTGTTGTTGCGGTTCTGGTTCAACTGAGGGCAATCACGTTTGAAGTGACCTTCAGCCCCACACTGGAAACATCCCCGGTTTCCACGCTGTGGCTGCTGTTGCTGCTGCTGGTTCTGTGGAGCTGGTTGCTGAGGTTGTTGATTCTGATTCGCAGGCCGTGGACTCCTACAGTCTTTGGCCTCGTGACCCATCTTAAGACACCTTTGACAACGACCCTTGTTACATGGGCCGTGGTGATGCCTGTTGCAGTTGTGGCACCTAGGTTGACTACCCTGATATCTCCTCTGTCTGTGACCACCAGAGGATTGCTGACTGGGACTCTGATAGTGGTCGATTTTCTGCTGCTGAGCTTGTGGCTGAACAGTCGCTGAGCCTTTACTAGAATCTCCTTCCCACTTTCTTTTACTGTCACCAGACGTAGCAGGAGTAACTGAGGTGGTGACATTAGCAGTAGCATTAACACGCTTGGGCAGTTTATTCTGATCCACTGCCTGATCGGTGATGCGATGAGCGAGGCGCTGGATTTCCTGGATGTTTTCGAGGTTAGCCGACGTCACGTGGCTCTGAATTTCTGGCGCCAATCCCTTGAGATACAACTCAATGCGCTTGTATGGAGGGTCCACCATAGTAGGACATAGAACGGCCAGCTCATTCGACCGTTTGGTATACGCTTCGATTTCCGATCCGACCATTTTCAAGTTATACAGCTCGTCTTCCAGCTTGTGAATATCTCCACGCGTGCAATACTCACGCTTGATGAGTTCCTTAAAATCGTTCCACGGGGTGGCGTTAGCAGCTGCCAACCCTAAGATCTGAACTTGGGCGTTCCACCAAGTTAACGCTATTCCTTCCAAAGTGCCAGTAGCAAACTTGACCTTGCGAGCCTCAGGGCACTCGCACATTTCGAATACTGATTCTAACTTTTCAAACCAATGGAGGAGTCCCACTGCCCCCTCTGTGCCGCTGAAAGAATTTGGACGACAGTCCATGAAGTTCTTGAAAGTGCAGACAGGCTGCTGCGCGTGTTGACCTGCTTGAGCTGCTGCAACTGCCGCAGCAACTTGAGCTTGAACGAGAGCCTCTAGCTGGGCTTGTGTCATGTTGATTCGTCCAGACATGATCTTCATTGTAACAAGTAGCATACGTAAGAATGGTTCGCGAGTAGGGCGATGACAGAAAAGCGTAAGCACGTAGGGATTCTCATGCTATAGTATCATGTGTATCTAAGCGTAATGCGAGCAAAGTTCTAAGCAGTTCTAGCAAACAGGCAATAAACATAAACCTTATTACCTAGGATGTCGAGTCTTGCACGTGGAGCGAAGCATCGTTGTGGATCGTTGAGAGCACTGTACTGGTTATAGTCCGGTTTTAATAAAAACGCTTTCCCCTATTAAAACCAAGTTCTCTATAACCAATGGCTCTGATACCAATCTGTCACACCCCCAAAATCCACCCGCGGAGTACCACCGCTTGGGAGCGTGACTGACCAGGATCAAGCCATCAATCATATCAAACATAGTATTTAATAATAAAAGTAATTAATGTAAATCATCGTGACATGATTGATGTTCCAAAACCAAACATCGTTTAAATAGCGGAAGCATAGCATGAAATCTCAAAATAGTTATAAGTTCAGATAAAGTTCATGATCCGTATCCCACAACGACCTGCTCCTCCTTGTGCAAGCTCCATAATGTACCTAAGGTCCTGCAAGGCATGCAACAAATAATCAACAAACTAGTTGAGCGAGTTCACAGAAAGTAAGTTCATATCATAGTGCATAAGTATAGCTAGTGGGGGTTTCCCATACTAGTGTGTACTAAAGGTGGGGGCTTCCCAAACCTTGTGTTCATATTACTGGTGGGGGCTTCCCATGTTTATCCTGGCTAATGAGGGCTTCTCATTAACGGTACTTACTAGACTAACTTCCGACCATGTGTTCTTCTTTACCGAGAACAGGAAAACGTACAGGGTCACGTAGGCTTTACGTGACGTGCCCTTCCCCGAGGACAGTGGTACGCGTGGGGGCTACGTAGGCTTTACGCAGCGTGGCCTTCCGACCTGGAAGCCAGTAGATGGTATTGGGTTACGTAGGCTTTACGTAACGTGTCCTCCCGACCCGGGAGACATATGGCAAATACTGGGTTACGTAGGCTTTACGTAACGTGTCCTGACTATCCTGAGGACGATGGTCTATAGTCTGGTGTATGCGTAAGTACGAGTAATCATTCCATATTCAACATATCCAACCCAATTCCCAACCCGGGAATCCCATGCCTTGGCTGTGTGAACTCACCTTGGTTTGCTCGGCAGATACACAATAGAGTACAGGTAGCAAGTAAATGGTCAACCACGTCCTATCATGGTTATTATGCAAGTCAGGTTCGTATATAGCACGTATATTGTATCACGTATAATTATGGCAAACACGTACATGTATCATAAATCCGATAAACAACCTAAGGGTTCGGTCCAATCATTACCCGGCCCAATGACAATAAGCAGCCCAATATCATAACAGTTAAACAAATAGCCAAGTGTCCGGCCCAATCAGTTGGGCCTGTAATAGTCCAATAGCAACAGTCCACAAATCAAATCATTGGGCCCGTGACAGTGAAGGCCCAAACAGTGTGCGTGTAAATGGTGGTCTCGAGTCGCAACCGGCGATCTCGAGTCGCAACCGAGGATTACGAGTCATATCAGGAGATTACGAGTCGCAACAGTAGGTTGCGAGTCGCAATGGCTGGTCTCGGTTCATCATGGTCCGGTTACGAGTCGCAACGGGACTCGCAACCGTGGTTACGGTTCATGCTGTTGTGGTCTCGAGTGGGGTTCCGACTCGCAACGAGTGATACCGAGTCGCAACCGTGTGTGTAACTGGTTTCCATAAATCCTGTAACAACTACTCCATGATTCTAGCAAACAACTTAGGCAGTTTCACAATTCAGATCAATTAACAGTTTTTAACAATTTCATAACATCTTCAAGCATGTTCATATCATCAGTTCATATATTCAACCTCAGTTCACAATAATTACATAAACATAACCCGTAATCTAATTATATAACCGGATTCTAGATCAACCATGCCTTCCCCTAAACATGTTTGCACATTAGAATCATCACAGCCAATTACAAGCACAAGTATACAAACCGATCCAGGGTTACAACAAGAACAATTAGAAACATACCATTCGGTTATCATGCATTCATACAACATATAATCAAATACAAAATATCATCAATCGATCCAACTAGCATGTGATCCGGTTACTAACAAAATCATATAAACACGTCATCATGAGCATCATACTAACCGAGATGGGAAGAGAGGGATTCAGATTCAAAAGCTTCGAAGGGTGTTCGGCAGTCTTCGGTTCCGAGCCGAGAGAGAGAGAGAGCTTGGTGTTTGTGTGCGTTCTTGATTGCCAAGATTGTGAAAACAAAAACCCTAATGAGATACATGTACGTATGGAAAGGAAGTGGGCCGAAACCCCACTTGGGCTATCTCATGGTCTCGAGTCCAATTGTATGGACCGAGTGGGTTGATGTGATTGAAATACTATTCGGTTCGATAACTTCAACACTTAATCACATAATTCACGTAACACGTATCATTCAATCAATCAATATAATCACATAATCACACTAGTTCAATGGTTACACGTAATGTACGAGACGGTAAAGTACGAGTTGTCACAGTTGCTTTATCAGAGTTGGAAATGAAGGATTTCACAACGGATATTCATTTCCCCAACGGATAAATCGTCAGAAACGAAAATGAACTAACGGAGTCATTTTCAACGGTTGCTTCATCAGAGTTGGAAATGAAGGATTACACAACGGATATTCATTTCCCCAACGGATAAATCGTCAGAAACGAAAATGAACTAACGGAGTCAGTTTCAACGGTTGCTTCATCAGAGTTGGAAATGAAGGATTACACAACGGATATTCATTTCCCCAACGGATAAATCGTTAGAAACGAAAATGAACAAACGGATTCATTTTCAACGGTTGCTTCATCAGAGTTGGAAATGAAGGATTATACAACGGATATTCATTTCCTCAACGGGTAAATCTTCAGAAACGAAAATGAACTAACGGAGTCATTTTCAACGGTTGCTTCATCAGAGTTGGAAATGAATAAGGTTAACTCTAGACACATGACAGAACTTGCTGTGGTTTCTGTGCACTAAATTCCGTAATTATGTATGCATCCATAATTACGTAATCCCTTGCACAGTCCGCACAGTTTGTTTTGTAATGTTTTGGGGAAGGATATCAAACTTGTGATGAGGGTGACTAGACTTCCATCGGGTCCTTTTAATAAGATCGACAGGGGATCTTCTTAGTTAGGCCACCTAGGAGTCCTTTCAGCTTTATCATCACATGATATCCCTAACCAGATTTTTTTTTTGGATCAATCTGTTTAGCTAGACCACTCAAGGGGTCTAATTTTGAAGTAGTACTTTATAATCCGAGGGACTTAACTATAACATAGAAATCCATTGAGGATTTTAAGTAATGCCTTTGGGTATCCTACTATGAATCTCTTGTACAAGGATATGTAAGATTCTACGAAGATTTGGATAACATAATTTGGATCACACAACAACACATAAGGGAACACATAAGCACAAAGTCACATAATTGTTTAACTTGATTATAATTTGTTATTAACTTGTTATTGATTGAATACGGATATGGAAACCAGTCGATGGGCTACAATGTTCACTGGAATCTATCTGAGAAGATAGAAAGATCTCCCAAAATTCTATTTTTGATTACAAGGAATTATCATATTCGAATTAAGCTATACAACAATTAAGGACTTACGGGAAATCCTTAGGTACCCTATTAAGGATTTATAGTGGTACCTTGGGTATTCGTCTCATGTTGTAACTTGCGCTTTGTACTTCGTTTCCTAAGAATAAACGGGTTCTTAGGAATTATGTGGAAGACGCAAGAGATCGTAGAATGGGAGAAATTTGGGGGTAGTTTGTTCTTCAAGGAATACGGTTTCTTTTGATTGTCGGTATTGTAAGGGATATGTCGTTTATACATGCAACCACAGAAATATATTGCAATGTAAATCAAAAATTTATTTATAAACAACGATAACAACTGTTTCTTGGACCTTGAAAACAAAAGAAAATAATACATAAGACGTGATTATTTCTAAACGATGTTGTCTTCTAGTCAGTCAGATGCTTATCCCTGTGCTGGATTTGCATTAGCAAGCTTTGGGCAATTTCTTCGGAAGTGACCCATCTCGCCACAATTGAAACAAGAGCCTGGTAGAAAACGACCTTGAGTAGGATTGTTGCCAGCTTGGTTTGGCGCAGCTGCAGCTGCACAGACTCTTGCTGTGTGGCCTATAAGCCCACAAGTTTGGCATTTGCGGCACTGTACATTGGCGTGATGATGGAGGCTACATTGGTTGCACAAGGGTGCAGTTCCATTGTATGGTTTTCTAGCAGGGGGTTGAGCTGGTTGGTTGGGGACGGCTTGACCATTGTGAGCGACCACGGCGAAGTTCTGAGAAGCCTTCCGCTTCTTTGACTTCTTAGGGGATTCAGTCTGTTCATCCATGTTCTTTGATTCCCCGATTGGGTTCGATTCCCCGACCGGTTTCTTGTCACCTTTTCGGAAAAGTTTACCTTTCCTGATCTTTGATTCAGTCAAGGTTGCAGATAGCTCAATGGCCTGTCTAACTGTAGTAGGGTTGCTACCAGTCACAATGTCTTGTATTGAGTCATGGAGGCATCAATGTACCTTTCGATTGCCTTATCCAAAGGTGTAACCATATCCGGGCATAACAAACTTAACTCCTCATAACGATCCGTGTAGGCTCGATGCTCACCGCTAACTTGCTTAAGATCGTCGAACTCCGTTTCCAAGGTCCTGATCTCGTGACGAGGGCAGAATTCCTTCATCATCAGAGCTCGAAGCTCTTGCCATGTTTGAGCCAGTGCCACATCGGCACCCCTATCTCTCATCACACCATTCCACCATGTCAAAGCTCGTTTCTCAAAGACGCTAGATGCGAATTCTACCTTTCGCTCGTTTGGACATTGAACATGTCTGAAGGTGTTCTCTAAACTCTCGAACCATTGTAGCAGTGCAGTTGCTCCTTGAGACCCAGGAAACTTTGATGGCTTAGCCGAGTTGAACGTCTTGAAGTTGCAGTGGGCATTATTGTTGTTGTTGGCTTGGTTCCATTGAGCAAAGAGGTTTGGGAATTGAGCAGCCATTTGTTGCGCAATGATCTCTGCCAGTTCGGCAGTCGCTATCTGGTTTTCACGTCGAGGAGGCATTCTAAAAGAGAAACAAGAAAGAAAACAAATGAAATGGCATTGGGTAAGAATAGGATGTTACAATTACCGGCCATAATCATGGTTGATGGTCATTTGTTTGAATCCACGAAGCAAACAAACAACACCAAGGCTGAGTCAAACCAAATAGATCCTCTTAGTGTATCGTGAATACATGCTCGCCTATAAGTGGACACTCACCCCAAGAGTTCCCAGGTAAGAGTGATTGGTCCGATTATGTGGATTTGTACGAACACTCTAACCTTAGACAGAAATCCCAGGGTACAGGCATTCACTCTTCCAGTTTGCACGTGTTCACACTATTTAGGACCCAAAACTTTGATGAGAGTTTTGAAAATTCAAAGGCGTTCAAAACCTTATAACAGAGGGTCCAAAACCTAGTAATCAATCATCCTAGAACAGATGATTAGTTTTCAAAGCGGTTTTGAAATTTATGTTCTTGTTGTGGTCGTCGCCTAAGGATAGGTGACGGTATTGTTTTATGACTAAACGCAAGTAAACTCGCGTTAGGGTCCTAGGAAGGTTATAGACTAGGTCAAAGCATTACTAATAACCTAATTCCCTATAACCATTGGCTTTGATACCAACTTTTCTGTCACACCCCGACCACGTAGAACATACAAAACGTGGCGGAAACGTCGGGGAGTGTTGTAACAGAATTTATTGTTTCAAATCCATGGCAAATGAAGTTTCGTTTTATTAATCAAACATGAAAGTTTACATTGTTTAAACAAGAACCAAAGTGTACATAACATAAATTAACTAGTTCTTGTCTCGTTTTAAGTCACTAAGGCACAGGTCCGCCTAAGTATGTCTTGATAAGTCCTAAGCATCATCTCCTGAAAACACATGTGAAAATAGGTACGTCAGCATAAAAATGCCTGTGAGATACATTGGTATTGTGAAAACATAATTCATGACTTATGTTTGAGAAAATGTTTAGTCATGAACCTTGTATTTTGATTTGTCTTGTAAATCATTTGAAAAACGGTAAGATCAGATGATATGTATAAATAAGAGGACACTGTATGGTAAAACGGATAACCATGTAAAATGTGTTTGTATAAGATAAGTCGTTTGTAAAACAATGTCTCATGAAAAGTGTGTTATTTGTATAAGATGTCATATGTCTCAAATTGAAATGATTCAAATAACGCTACGATATGTAATACCATACAAACACTTATATATAGGAAGTACCAGCGGCGTATCCACCATGCTTGTATCACTTACTCAAACCAAACCATGAAATGTTTAACAATTGTGGGAATGTTTATGTATAGTCAAATGTCTATTGTCAAATGTAAATCATGTCAACGGATACAACTGGTTTGCACGGTTCAATGGTTACAAACGGTTCATATAATCGAAGGGTTAAGACGGTTCACATAGTCAAATGGTTACAACGGTTCAAAATGTAGTATAATGTGTTCATATGCTGGATGAGCATATGCAACAGAAATGTAATGTAAAACAATATACTAAGTACGCACACAATGGGCATACATAGCATGTAATGTAAAGCAATGTACTAAGTACGCACACAATGGGCATACATTGCATGTAATGTAAAGCAATGTACTAGGTACGCACACAATGGGCATACATAGCATGTAATGTAAGGCAATGTACTAGGTACGCACACAATGGGCATACATAGCATGTAATGTAAGGCAATGTACTAGGTACGCACACAATGGGCTTACATAGCATGTAATGTAAGGCAATGTACTAGGTACGCACACAATGGGCATACATAGCATGAAATGTATTGTAAAGTGATGTACTAAGTATGCACACAACGGGCATACGTAGCATGAGATGTATTGTAAAGTGATGTACTAAGTATGCACACAATGGACATACATAGCATAGACACAATGAAATCATGTACTATATATATGTACTATCGAACATAGCAAGTATATGATGTGAAAACCGGAAAGCATGAAAGTAACAAGTAGGCACATGTGTTTCACCCCAAAACAGTTTGGAAAACAGTAAAAGAGGGGTTCAATGTACTCACTTGAGATTGCTTTGAAGTTCTTGTTTAATAACCAGATAATGCTAGAGATCACGGAATATCAAACGGCACCTAATAGGTAGCTATGTTAATATACCGGACCTAAATCGGAAGGATCGGATAGTATGCGGGTTCGTAAACCAAACGAGTATGGAGACTCGTGTAATATGGTTTAACAAAGCCTACATACTAAAATGAAACTTAACCTAAGTGCTTGCGACCCATTACGACCCGTTTAGGTAGCTTACGCTACCTTAACGCGTCATTCGCGTAGAACGCGTTTGGAACGCCTAACATCGTGACCACAAGGCATAACCTTGGAAGGTTATAGCTATGGTCACCTAATGTGTTTGGTCGGATCCTAATGATCGACCAAATGGGTCGGGTTCGAAAGTATAAGCGATGGTTTAGATCGCTTATCTTACGACCCTATATATGCACTAAACTAAAAGTGACGAGCTAAGCATGTTAGAACATGCTTAACTAAGTTTAGAAAACAGGTTTGGCATCAAAACAAATGGCTTTGATGCTCACGAGTAGTTTGGTTACAAAATACGCAAGAATGCGCATTTTGGCCGAAACTACGACTCGTCACTGAGCCTAGATAACGTGGTAATCAGTAGGTGTAGTCACTAGGGACTATAACCATCGTGATCACGCTCACGTTATGAAGTTCAAACGAACTTTGCATCGACCATAAACTGGTCAATGCAGAAAGTCAAACATAGTTCGACTTTCGGACTCGAAAAACGATAAAACAACGAAGGAATACTTACAAAGGGTCCCCGAATGCTAATCTCGATCCAAGGAACTCAGGTATGAAGCAATGGCTCCAACTTAGAGTTTTAGATCAGATCCTTGTGGATTTTACACCAAATGGGGGTGGGTATTTATAGGAAAAGGAGAGCCGTTAGGATTGTTTCTTGAATATCGTGCCACGATCTCGCCCGTACACTTGTCGAATTGTTGTGGTACATCTGATTTGCCCTTTGCTGTTCAGAAGAGACAAGTGCAAGTTTGGCCTTTCAATACATGAAGAGGCAACAGCATTAAATGCTGAATCTGCTGTACTGGGGATGCCTTACGGACCGTATGGGTGATGGCTTACGGTCCGTAAGCCCTTAGTTTGGCAGATTTACAGTTTTGGTCCCTGCAGCCCCGAAACTTGGTATTTGATGCATTTTTGACACGTTTAAGCCCTGTTAACCCCATTTCAAAGCTCTAAAATGAAGTTAAAGTATAGGGAACTTAAAACATGCTCAAAAATATCTCGGATGTCAGTTCGTTTGGCCGTACGGTCGCGATGTTCGGTTAATTACGACGGAATGCGCATAAGCGCGAAAGACGATCCAAATTGCGCGACGAATGGATTTTTCTCATGCCATACACTAAGGCATAATATAAGGATGCTAACATAAATTTTTGGATGTCTGGATGTATTCAGAACGTAAGTTATGCGCGAAAGTGCAAACTTATGTACTTTTTGACACTTTTATTCCCTGAATGATCCAGAAGTTTGTTTTAGCATACCAAACCCTTCAAAACCTATTTCTAAGCTATGTAACGGATATTTATGGTATGTTTAACTTATGGACATGTTCCGGAATGTTCGTTATAGTTCAAATTGGCATACTTTCGCAGTTTGTCAAGTTTAGTCCCTGTAAGCGAATTAACTTGTTTTTGCCATACCAAAGCCTTCAAAACTTATTTCTAAGTTATGTAAAGGTTATTTAAGGTATGTTAAGTATATGTTGATGTCCCGGAGTATTTGTCGCATTAAACTGAGTACGTTTACGCACCAGGTTGCGTATAATTCTCCAGAGCGATGTAAAGTTTGAAATTGAGCAAGAATTGATATGTGCAATTGATACACATATTTATACAAGATCCCAAGTAAGAAATACGATATTTCATCGGCTTGGTATTTGTTTGATGGTCGCGGTGACACAGGTGTCACACTTCATGCCATAATTTCTTGCATGGAGGTGTAAGAAAAGTATGGGTGTTTAAAATATTATATAAATCTTGTATTTAACTTTCAAACATCATCATCATTTTTAACTTAGCTAGTTTCTTTGTAACTAGATAAATTTTTGAGTTTCCTACACATATACATACATATCGCTTATATAACTTATATACAAGATTTTATATATATATTGTTATATGAAGCACTCCCATTTAAAGTATATATATAACTTACAAATTTTTTTAGAATACACATCATATACATATTTAGGAGGAATATATATATACACAAATATGCACACACGTTAACTTAGATTTTCCTAAATATATATATAGAGCAATTCATCTTAACTTGTTTTAACTGTAAAACTTAAATAAAACCTAAATACAATTTCTAGTTATAACCATTTACAAAATTTTGAGTTTTACAATTCTTCCCCCCTAAAAAAGTTTTGTCCTCGAAATTGCTAAGTTCGGATGAAAAAAATTTTCTAGAAATAACAATACGGAATAGACTTTAGATATCATAATTGCATGAACCAACGTCACCTAATATAATAATATAGAGTTGTTGAGAGTGCAGATAACTAACTCGGGACTGAAACAAGTTAAAATTCATATGCTATAAAAAAATCAAAACAAATCAAAATTAAGAACATGAAGATGCACACAAATTTAGATAATGAGATTGGATAATGTCTCGCAATTCCTAAGTAGCTTCAGGTTTAAAGTGGTTCTTCCGGAGAGTGGTAACGGGAGGAATAGCATATGCTCATGACGTTCAACATAGATTCATATTCTTTTCCAAAAGAAAGTCTTCCAAAATCGGATGAATGGGATAGTTCATGCGTAAAAGTGATGGTTATAAAAAAAAATGTGTAAAAGATGTTATACACACAGGGCTAGCCCAAGCTCAAGTATTTTGAGGCTTGGGCTTTTGGCCTCCAAATCATCAGGGCCTCTAACTTAAAAAGATATATATGATATTTGGGTTGGTCTGAACTTATTTTTATACATATAAAAAGTATATAAAAATACAAAAAAACATATAACTTTGCCAATAATACCCCTTTAAGTTTATTTTGCCGGTCCCAAGCCTGAGTAAAGGAGAGTTTTTCTCAAATAGTGTTTTTTTTTTTGTAAAAAAAGAGGCATCGAGTTTTTAATTCGCTTTAGGCCACCAAAATGGTTGAGCCGGCCCTGTATACACGTGCTATAGCTGAGATAGTAGAGCCAAACAATAAGAAATTTCGCGGACTATAATAGGATCTCAAACGGTCCGACAAATCTAGGCTGAGTTGCTCATTGATTCCAAAGCGACAAAGAATAACTTGGCAACAATATAAAACTCTAACCTTTGACGTTGTCGGTCTACTTTACTCCTAAGTCTACTATGAGGCTCCTTTAACCTCTCTTGGGTGATAGCATCTTTCTCATTGTTGATCAAGAGTGGTACATTTTGACTAACCGTCGGTCTAAGGATGGAATGTGGTGCAAAGTTTCAATCTAGTGCCTCATACAACTAATCTTTTCCAAGAAACAAGAAGCAAAACGCGAACCTTGATACGTACAATAGGAATTAGGGTACCATACTATATGGTGCATTAGGAATCAACTCAATACAACAAATGAGACAATCACAAAATCTACAAACTCACAATAACCGAATTCTCATCAGAAAACTTATAGTTGCACAACATTGGATGAGTAATAAGGGAATCATCCTTACAATAATGCCCAAACAGTACTCCCATCATGCATCTTGATGATTTATTCAAGTTTGTAGGGAAAGACAAAGTAAAAAAAAGAAACGAAAAGAAAATGAATCGTAGTCGGCTACTTTACTACTAGTGTAATCTTAAGAAAATATGAGTTGCTAACGAAAGCATGTGTTGATTCTGGTAGAATATATGAATTATGTGAAACACTTCTTGAGATGTGTATGGTAGCGAGCTCTTCATGGCACATCGTCAAGTTCGTTCAATTTCGTACTCACCTCAACCGTGTCATCCACCATGGTCCGAGTCAATTATTATTTTACTAACAAGAAAGAGCCTTTGCTCTGATACCATAATTGTAACACCCCAACCCAAAAGAGTTGACGTGTCACTCTTACAGATATCAAATCCAAAAGCTAGGCCATAACATTAAATCGAAAGGATCCTAATTACAGTTTATGATATGACAAAAATTAAATAATCTTGCTTGTCCTTCAACTTGCGTTTAACGCTCCTCACTGATTTCCCAGATCTCCCATTTTACCTGTTATCAAATACGAAAAACACAAAAAGAAAACTACGGCTGAGCCAAAAATTGCTCAGTAACGGAGAAAGCAATAGTATAAAAAAAACTCAGTGGAAATCAAAACATAATGGAGCGGAGACTGAACCGAAACGGGTACTGAAACAGATACCGAGGACAGATACGGACACATTAAAGATACTGAATTGACACGATACTGAACTAACAAATATACTGGTATGGATACAAAATACAATATCGGGTACAAGACCGGTGCGAAAACTAATACGAAAACTTGATCAAAAACTGATACGGAACTGATATGAAAACTGGTTCAGAACAAATACGGCATTGGTTCGGAACTGATACGAAAACTAAAGTCATACTGAACCTAATTGAAACACCTATGAAGACCGATACATCGTTGATCATGAAGAATAAAACAATTTTCTTTTATAAACAATTTTTGTTTTAGACCTCGTTTAAAAACTTTATGATTTTCAAACAAGGTATCTGGCCAAACTAACTACCTTTAGTAAACGTTCAAATTTAAATCGAATGCTAGTGATTTATGAGATTTCATGACCGGACGTTGTTTGACGAAATACTATTTCCATAATATCTGAAAGATTTATATTTAAGTACCAAATAATTTAGATAATTGGATTTCAAAACAAAACAAAATAACTAAATCCATAAATATTTAATGTTGTAACATGATGTGTAAAACGATACGGAAACAAAAACGGATACGCAAGCCAAAACAGAAGCAAATACAAGGTGCTAAGACAGACACCGGAACTGTGACACCTGTGTCACCACGAACACCAAAAAAATGCCAAACCTATGAAACATTGTGTTTCATACCTGGGATTTGTATAAATATGTGTATCCTTTGCACATATCAATTCTTGTTCAATTCCGAGCTTTAAATCGCTTTTTGGAAAGTTATATGCGCACTGGTGCGTAAACGTAATCAGTTTTAGCGCAACAAACACTCCGGAATAGTGAAATAGGCTTAACATACTTTAAATGACCTTTACATAACTTAGAAATAAGTTTTGGAAGGTTTGGTATGGCAAAAACAAGTTTATTCGATCGCAGGGACTATTTGCGTCAAACTGCGAAACTATACCGATTCGTAAGGTAACGAATAGTCCGGAACTTGATCATAAGCTAAACATACCATATATAACCTAAACATAGCTTAGAAATAAGCTTTGATAGGTTCGGTGTGCGAAAACATGCTTATATGATCTTACAGGGACTAAAAGTGTCAAAAATGGCATAAGTTTGCATTTTCGCGCATATCTTACGTTCTGACCACATCTGGACATCCAAAATTTTTGTACACACTAAAATATTTTTATTTTAGTGATCGGCATGCAAAAATTCCATTCGTCGCTTAATTTGGATCGATTTTGCGTTCGTTACGACTTCCGTCGTAATTAACCGAACAACGCGATTGTACGATCAAACGAACCGACATCCGAGATATTTTTGAGCATGTTTTGAGTCCCCTATACTTTAACTTCATTTTGAGATTCCCCTATGCTCTCTCTCCTAAATGGCGATTTTCTTTGTTCTTCATGAATCCTATGTTTTTCTTCGTGATCTTGTGTATAACAGTCTGTGATTAGAGATTTGATCTCTATAACGAACTCGTTAGCACTAGGGATCGTTTTAGAACTAGGGTTTTTCGTTTGTTCTTCCAATCGCCGCTCTAGATTTTGTTTCAGGAACCCTGATTTATTAAACTGGTAGTCGTTGATTGCGGTTAACTGAGATTAATTTAGCTAGATTGATGCTCAGGTTTAATCGATTAAGGGTTCAGGTTTCAAACTAGGGTTTTTAGGATTAGGGTTTTTCTGTTCTTTGTCTTCGTTCGTTGGTTGCGGCTCTAGGGTTTTGTGTTTTTCGGGTGCATGATTGTTTTTTGTCTGGTTTCACGTGAGAGTTGATTCATTTAGTTATGGAAGATCGTCCTAAGCCGAGTGGGAATGATTCTAATGACTTGCATAATCGTGGTAAGTCGTCTAATTCTGTACCGGAGGTGGAGGAGCTGTCAACACCTGGAACAGCTCCAGTTCGGGGTATTGGATTGCGTGTCACGAATATTGAAGGAAACCCTTTACTGCCGAGAAGGGGTTTGTATTCTACATCGAATGTTTCAATTTTGGAGGGATTGATGAGCATATCCAAGCCTGTGGAAAACCCGTTCACTGCTGGAGAAAGTTCGTTTATGTCCTACAAGGATGATATGGGTAAGTCTCAGGAGGAATCAAAGGGAGCTGGGTGCATGCAGGGCTCGGATACTAGTCAGAATGATGGGGATAAGGGTGTGAATGGGATGTCTTATGCTGAGCTAGTGGCCAAGCCAAATGGAAAGAACTTAAACTTTCGGTCTCTTGAAAGCCTTGATCAACAGGAGGGTTGTGATGTAGTTCTCCCAAAGGAATCAATTCGAATGGTTAAGGATAAGTTAGCTAACACAATTTATGGGTATTTTCTGGGAGACCGTATAGCCTATCCAGTTGTTGAGTATTTTGTGAAGAATCAATGGAAAAAGTTTGGGTTACAAAAAACGATGATGAACGCCAATGGATACTTTTTCTTTAAGTTTGCGGATCAGGAGGGTATGAGGGCTGTTCTAAAGTCGGGACCATGGATCATTAGATCGCAACCATTGTTCTTATGTGAATGGTCTCCTACATCTAAGTTAGAAAAAAAGGAAGTCAAGAGTGTTCAATTATGGGTCAAGATTCACGAGGTTCCTATTGCTGCATACACGGAGGATGGGTTGAGCTTGATAGCAACTGCAATTGGTGAGCCTAAACTACTTGATTCTTACACCACGTCAATGTGCATGGATTCATGGGGACGTAGTAGTTATGCTAGAGCTTTGGTTGAAGTTTCGGCTGAAAAGGATTTGAAAGAGGAAATCACAATGGCTATCCCGAATCTAGAGGGTGAGGGATATGTTAAACACACGATGTATGTTGAGTATGAGTGGAATCCTCTTAGGTGTTCACAATGTTGTGTGTTTGGGCATTCGAATGATATGTGTCCGAAGCAACCGAGAAATATGGCTAAACCGGTGAAGGATGATGGGAATCGGAATTATGGGAGTAAGCCGAAAAGTGTGGATCATGGACGTAGACCTGATAAAAAGCCGATAGTGGATGATGATGGGTACATGGGGGTGCCAACTAAGAAAGTGGCTAGGAAAACGGGTTATCCTATGAATAAACCAAAGCAAAAATTCGAGTATCGTCCTGTGGCGGCTAAACCGAAGGAGGTGGTGAAAAATGTGAAGCCTTCTAGTAATATATTTTCTAACAATATGTTTGATGCTTTGAGGGATGAAGGTGGGGAGCAAGGGCAGAGTAGTAGGGATGCAGAAGGTGATCAGGATGAGTCAGACGAGGAAGAGGTGCTTGAAGGTTATAATGAAACCGATGAGTTCATTCTGGAAGGTACTCGAAATACTACAAAAAAAGGGGCAAGCACTCCTTCTCGGTTAGTTTCCGATGGTTAGCTTAGCTACTTGGAATATAAGAGGGTTGAACCGTCCTCTTAAACAAAAAGAGGTTCGTCAAGTAGTTAAAGATAATAATCTGAGTCTGTGTGGTATTCTGGAGTCTCATGTGAATATGGTGAATCTTAGTAAAGTTTGTTCTTCCGTTTTTCGACGTTGGGATTGGACTTCTAATGGGGGTTGTTGTGATAAAGGTACGCGTATTATCATAGGGTGGGATCCGGATGTCTTTGAGGTCATGGTTCTGTTCCAATCGGATCAACTCATGCATCTTCAACTTCTTTTTAAACATGACAGGCGTATTCTATTTTGTACTATTGTTTATGCGGCTAACTATTACGTTACTCGGCGTGAGTTGTGGGCTCAATTATCTATGCATAAGCATGTAGTGGCCGATAAGTCTTGGGTGATTATGGGAGATTTTAACTCGGCATTGCACCTGGAAGACAAGTCTATGGGAGCGTCTTCATTGTCAACAGGTATGCGTGATTTTCAACAGTGTGTGGTAGATTTAGAAGTCATGGATATTAATCGATCGGGTCTCCATTTCACATGGAATCAAAAACCGAAAAAAGGGATTGGTTTGCTTAAAAAGATTGATCGTGTTATGGGTAACTCTCAGTTTATTACTGAATTCCCGAATTCGGTGGCGCTATTTCATCCGTATCGATTATCGGATCATGCTCCATGTATTCTCAAAATACAGAACCAGGTAAAAGTTAAGCATAAGCCGTTCAAATTTGCTAATTTTCTGGTGCACAAAACGGGTTTTATGAGTATTGTCAAGGAGAATTGGGAAACGACTGTTAGTGGGGTGCTTCAATTTCAGATTGTGAAAAAGTTGAGGCAATTAAAGTCTCCTTTGAGAGCCTTATTATTCAGTCAGGGTAACCTTCATAAGAAAGTGTTAGAGCTTCGTGGAAAACTTGATGATATTCAGCATGTTATTGACAATGACCCCATGAATGTGGAACTAAGAGCTCGGGAATCAAAGTTAACGGCTCAGTATCAGGAAGCATGTTTAGACGAGGAAAGATTTTTAAAGCAAAAGTCTAAGATGGAGTGGCTTAGGGCGGGTGATATGAATACGGCATATTTTCATTCGGCTCTGAAAAGTAGGAATCATTGGAATCGGATTCAAGTGATTTCGGATATGAATGGGACTATGTACGAGGGTGACGAGGTCAGCGCGGTTCTAGTGCAACATTATCAAAATTTTTTGGGCAGTCAAGATGACCTTTCTCTTCATCCTTCTCCTGAGTTGTTTTCTAAACATGTGAATTCAGCCGATGCTTTTCATATGGTTAGACCGGTTACAGTGGATGAGGTCAAAAAAGCTGTTTTTTCTATAGGTAATGACAAGGCTCCTGGCCCAGACGGATACACGGCCGCTTTCTTTAAAGCTGCTTGGCCGGTTATCGGGGATGATGTGTCCAACGCGATTATTGATTTTTTCGCTACAGGTAAGCTCCTTAGGGAGCTGAATCACACTCTAATTGCTCTAGTGCCAAAGAAGGTGACACCGATGATGGTGACGGATTACCGTCCTATTGCTTGCTGTAATGTTTTGTTTAAATGTGTTACTAAGATAATTGCTGATCGTGTAAAAGGGGTGCTTCATCAAGTGGTTAGTATAAACCAGTCGGCTTTTATTCCCGGAAGGAAGATTTCGGATAACATATTGTTGACCCAGGAACTGTTACATAATTATCATAGAAATGCAGGTCCCCCTAGATGCGCGTTTAAGGTGGACATCCAGAAAGCCTATGATACGGTTGACTGGAATTTCTTGAGGAGTGTGTTGATTGGGTTTGGTTTTGATCCTAAAATGGTGAAATGGATTATGACTTGTGTTTCGACAGCTTCGTACTCGATCTGTGTGAACGGAAATATTCATGGGTATTTTAAGGGAAAGAGGGGGCTTCGTCAAGGTGATCCTTTATCCCCTTATCTATTCACTCTTGTTATGGAAGTCTTGACATGTATTCTTCAGCATTCTACCAGAATCGACGCGTCATTTAGATTTCATAATAAATGTGAAAGGCAACGGATCATCAATCTGTGTTTTGCAGATGACCTTTTTTTGTTTGCGAGAGGTGATATTAATTCGGTGAAATGTATTATGTCTTCTCTTGAAAAGTTCACTAAAATGTCTGGGTTGGTGCCGAGTATTCAGAAAAGTACGGGGTTCTTTTGTAACGTGCCTAACAGCGTTAAAGCTCACATCCTGAGTATCATGCCATTTGTGGAGGGGTCGCTACCAGTCAGATACTTGGGAGTTCCACTTATCTCTTCTAGGCTCTTATATAAAGACTGCAGTATCTTAGTGGAAAGGATGGATCAACGAATTATGAGTTGGAGAAATCGGTTTTTGTCGTTTGCTGGCCGTTTGCAGTTGATTAGTTCGGTGCTTTCTGCCATGCATGTGTATTGGGCTTCTGCCTTTATTCTTCCTTCTAGGGTCATTTTAGAGCTGGAAGCCAAAATGAGGAATTTTTTATGGTCTTCGGATGGTTCTTTTCAAAAGGGGAAGGCTAAAGTCTCTTGGAAATCAATTTGTGTTCCAAAGTTTGAAGGCGGTTTGGGGATTCGTCGGGTTGGTGAAGTCAATAAAGCTCTAATGACGTCGCACATTTGGAGCATATTGATCAAACGTCAATCGTTATGGGTTGATTGGATTTATTCATACAGGCTAAGAGGTAAGAATTTTTGGGTTTGCAAATCTGTGTCGAACTGTTGTTGGAGTTGGCGGAAGATGCTTCAGCTTAGGCCGGTCATTAGAAGTTTTATTTGGAACAAGTTAGGGGATGGGAATAGCACTTCGGCTTGGTATGATACGTGGTGTAATCTGGGTCCGCTAGGTAACATTCTGTCGCCGAGAACTATAACCTCAGCAGGTTTTAGTCTTAATGCCACGGTTAAAGATGTTTACCATGATGGTGTTTGGCGTTGGCCGGTTGCTTGGAGAGACTTGTTCCCAGTGCTTAATCAGATTGATAATATTCAGATTCACCCGAATCAGGTAGACAAACTGCTCTGGAAAGAAGGTAATGATTTTTTTGAGCATTCGTCTTCTCAAGTTTGGCATTCAATTCGGCAACGGGAACTAGAGGTCGACTGGGTGAACATAATTTGGTTCTCACAATGTATCCCCAAACATGCTTTTCTTATGTGGCTCGTCATCCGTCGTAAGCTCTTGACGCAAGATAAGATCCTACAATGGGACTTTTCGAGAAGAAAGAATATGAATATGATGTGTTGTCTCCTTTGCTATGCTAATATCGATTCACATGACCATCTATTCTTTGATTGTTCTTATTCGAAACGAGTATGGAGTTCGGTTCGTAGTAAGGGTGGTATGCCTAATGTTACTTCAGATTGGAGCTCTATTATTGACTGGATGGTTCATAGGTCCCGGTCTAAGTCTGCGTCCGTCTATATTAGCAGATTAGTCCTGGCAGCAACTACCTATTTTATTTGGCAGGAAAGGAATGCAAGACTTTTCAAGAACCAGACAAGACCGCCAGAGGTCTTATGTGGTGTGATTTTAGATACGGTTCGATATAAACTTATGGGAGCTAAGCTGAAGAACACATTGAGAGTTAAGGAGCTGCTTCGAGCTTGGGAGATATATGATACACGCGTTTTTGATGATGGCAGCTGATTTCGAGTAGAGTTTGAGATGGTTGGGATGTCTAGTCTTGTGGGCTACTTGTTTTGGTCTTGATGTAATTGTGTGTCTGGTTTACTTTCATGGTTTGTTCCATGTTTGAACTAGTATGGATTATCCATACTACTTGTTTTGTATTGTTTTTGTTGATATATAGAATCACCGGGGTAACCCTTTACCCAAAAAAAACGCATCGAAAAAGGCTTTAAACACGTGCAGGGACCAAAACTGTAATTATTTGAAACTTGCTGAATCATACACATGGTAGCGTAGCGCGACCATCCTCTGCCTATGCCGTCGCGCTACGCGACGATCACATCTGGGCAGAAAGTCTGTTTTCAGCAACAGTTTGCAAATTCAGGGGCTGTTTTGGTAAATTCTTGGTGTGTTAAGCAAGTTTAAGTGGTCACCAAGGCTTTGTACCTGCTTGTGACAATTGGAGGGTCAAGATTTCTTGCTTAATGGCTAAACAAACCACTTGGAATGATCCTAGAGCCACACCACAACTATAAATAGCCCACTCCTCTCATTGTTTCATTGCTCATTCTCATTTTCTCTTCTTCACATCTGACTTGGGAGCTCTCTCAAGCATTTGGGACTTTGTCTTCTTTGTTGAAAAGATAGCAAGGACCCTTAGTGAGCATTCTTTCATTCTTTTTATTGCTTTTTCCTTATGTAGTGCAGAAAGTCAAACGTTTGGCCAACAGTTTGACTTTCGGTTTTGACCATCAATTGGTCAAGTCAAAGTTCAACTGAACTTTGAAACGTGATTGTAATCACGATAGTTATAATCCTTCATGATTATAGCCGCTGATTACCACGTTAACTAGTTGTAGTGTCGAGTCAAAGTTTCAGTCAAAATGCGTTTTAGCACGCATTTTGCAACGGAACTACTTTAGGGTATCAAAACGCTTTGTTTTGATACCAAATCAGTAGGTTAGACATGTTTTTTTTGGGTAAAGGGATTACCCCGGTGATTCTATATATTCACAAACCAAAAAAACAAGTAGAGAGGAGAAGCCCTCCCTAGTTCACTCAAGAGACATGCCTCAAGAGTGTAGACAAAACAAAACGCAAACAACCCAAAAAAAACCGAAACTAACAACTAGACTAGCATCTAGAAATTCAAAAAGACACAAAAACACACTCTAATCAGCCCCCATTGTCTTGTATGGCGTCTTGCTCAATCCCCCACTTCCCAAGCAGACACTTAACAGTCGCGCACGATTTGAACTTCACACCCATCAGTTTGTAACGCACCATCTTGAGGATCACTTCGCATATTGCTTCCGGTGGCCGTGTTTGATTTTTAAAGAGTCTTGCATTTCGTTCTTGCCAAATTATGTAAGCTGTTGCACCTACAAGCAAACGAGCCACATAACTCGAAGCCGATTTCACGCGGCTTCTCGTCATCAACCAAGATACAATCGAGGACCATTTAGGATCCACACCACCCATGTCTACCTTATCACGAACCGAACTCCAAACCTGAGAAGAGAATTTACATTCAAAGAATAGATGGTCATGAGAATCGACATCAGCATAACATAAGAGGCAGCACATCATATTCATGTTCTTCCTCCTAGAAAAGTCCCACTTTAAGATTTTATCCTGCGTTAAAAGTTTCCGTCTCATAATAAGCCAAACCAAAAAAGCATGCCTTGGAATGCATTGAGGAAACCAAACAAAAGAGACCCAATTGACTTCCTGATCCCTAATTCGAAGCGAATCCCAAACCGTATATGACGAATGATCCCGCAAAGTATCACCATCCTTCCAAAGCAGACTATCTCGCTTATTAGGATCCGGTCGAATATGGTCAACCTGGTTAAGAACCGGGAATAAATCCCTCCACGTTTCCGGCCAAGCCCAAGCATCATCATTAAAAACATCCGCAACCTTAGCATCTATCCGAAAGCCTGCATTAGTAATAGTTCTAGGCGATAAGAAATTTGACAAGGGCCCGAGGTGGCACCACGAGTCATACCAGGCTGAGATACTCGTGCCAGCTCCCAACGTATACCAAATATGCTCCCTAACCATCGGCCTCAGTTGAAGAATTTTCCTCCAGCTCCAACTACAAGTAGACGGTTCCTTGCAAAACCAGAAATTCCGACCTCGAAGACGATAAGAATGGATCCATTGCACCCATAAAGACTCTCTCTGCTTCAAAATACTCCAGATATGCGAAACCATAAGGGCCTTATTAACATCCCCCACCCTACGAATCCCAAGACCCCCTTCAAATTTAGGCACACAAACAGCTTTCCACGAGACTTTCGCTTTACCTCTATGAAAAGATCCCTCCTGGCCCCATAAAAAATTCCTCATCTTCGCCTCAAGCTCATTCACAATCCGAACAGGAAGAATAAAAGCCGAAGCCCAGTATATATGCATAGACGATAAGACCGAGAGAATTAACTGTAACCTGCCCGCAAACGATAAAAGCTTGTTTTTCCAGTTCTTTATTCTTTGATCCAACCTTTCAAGAAGCACACTACAATCCTTCACACTAAGCCTCGAAGAAATAAGGGGAACCCCTAAATACTTGACAGGTAACCTGCCCTCTTCGAACGGAAGGATACCCAAGATCGCATCTTTGATATGAGAAGAGACATTACAAAAGTAAGCCGTAAGGTAAGCGGTCTAAACAACCGCTTAGCCTTTCGAACCCGACCCATTTGGTCGATCTTTAAGATCCGACCAAGCTTAGTTAGTGATCAAAGTTGCATAGGGAATAACCACTGAGGTTATACCTTATGATCACATAGGATTGGTTAGTCGTATGCTAGTTAGCTTGTATGCCCATAGGAAATGACCAAAATGCCCTTTTGAAGCTAAAATCCATATTTTGATTATGTGAACATATTTTTGACATATAATCTGAATTAGTAACATGTTTAGGGATAATTGGGCATGTAATACTTGACATAGCACATAGTTAACCATCCGAACCTAGTTTTACGCAAACGACGCATTATAGTGGCTTATACTACCATAATGGGTCGAAACGGGTCAAAAGCACTTAGGTAAACTTCCAAATCAGAATGTTAGGTCTATTAAATCATGCCATATGAGTTGCAATACTCATTTGATTTATAGAACTTCATTCTATCCTATCTTCCGATTTAGGATCCGATTGTTTAACATAGTGATCCATACTAGGTGCCACTTGATTCCTTGATTTCCCGAGCTTTGTTAGGACACTTAATCAAGGATACTTGCAATCTCAAGTGAGTACATAGTCCCCCCTTTTACTGTTTTCAATTGTTTTGGGGTGAAACATATATGCCTATTTGTTATTTTCCTGATTTTAAACTACCTGATTATACATGCTTATTACATATTCTTTGATAAATTAAACGATTTCCTATGGTTTAAACACTGATTTTCCAAAAACTTATAAAACTAAATTGTTGGATTGTACCTATCTTTATACATTCACCCAGCCGATTGGTAGTATGATATAGCGCTATAGGACTAGACACCCCATTCCTGTGGTATGGAATGTCAGAAACCAAAATTTAACCAAATAGAAATTGCCTTTGTGGTATTTCTATAGTATCCAAAGTGTAGTTTGATACACTAAGGCTTGAATGAATACCAAATCACACTCTCTTTGTATATGTTGATATTCTACAAAAGTACAGTTTGATGTGCTCTCAAATGTGATCTACCAAAGTATATTTTGATATACTAAGTACAAAATCCAACATATGTTTTAACATACTACTTTGTTATTTACCAAAGCATAGTTTGATATGCTACTGTTTACCAAAGTATAGTTTGATATACTACCAACTTTGTTATTTTAAACTAAAGTATATTTTGATATACTATCTAAAGCATAGTTGATATGCTACTTTTAACCAAAGCATAGTTGATATGCTATTTACAAACCAAAGTATAATTTGATATACTACCAATACTTTTATTCTTAAACCAAAGTATACTTGAGATATACTACCGAAACTATTATTTTAATTACTAAAGTATATTTTGATATACTATCCATTTAACTATTTCAAAACTAAAGTATACTATGATATACTATTTGTACAAACTTTTCAAAACCAAAGTATATTTTTGTCTATACTATAAACCCGTTTTCCAAAACGACACATTTTCAGAAACAAAACTTTTACATTAGATTCATGGCTATTTTGAAAAACATAAAACCTTTTCTCATATTATCTAAAGCCATGAATCTAATACACAAAATCCTATGTTACTCACAGGCATTTTTATGCTGACGTACCATATTTTCATATATGTTTCAGGTACTGCTATGTGATGATTGTTGATGCACGCTACATATAGGATGGACTTGTGCCTTAGCGACTTAAAACTGAGAAACAATTATTTGTTTTATTATAAATTGTACCAAAACATTGAATTCAATAATTCAATAAAACAAAACTATTTAATCCATGGTTGTGAAACAATGATTCTGTTACAACACTCCCCGACGTTTCCGCCACGTTTTGTTGTTTTACATGGTCGGGGTGTGACAGGAACAAATACTGATACGGGCACAGAAGCGAAAAAAACAAAGTCAACTAATAAAGAAATAGACCCAGATCAAGAATAGGTCCATAATATTTTGGGTAAAGGGATTACCCCGGTGATTCTATATATTCACAAACCATAAAAACAAGTAGAGAGGAGAAGCCCTCCCTAGTTCACTCAAGAGACATGCCTCAAGAGTGTAAACAAAACAGAACGCAAACAACCCAAAAAACCGAAACAAACAACTAGACTAGCATCTAGAAATCCAAAAACACACAAAAACACACTCTAATCAGCCCCCATTGTCTTGTATGGCGTCTTGCTCAATCCCCCACTTCCCAAGCAGACACTTAACAGTCGCACACGATTTGAATTTCACGCCCATCAGTTTGTAACGCACCAACTTGAGGATCACTTCGCATATTGCTTCCGGTGGCCGTGTTTGATTTTTAAAGAGTCTAGCATTTCGTTCTTGCCAAATTATGTAAGCTGTTGCACCTACAAGCAAACGAGCCACATAACTCGAAGCCGATTTCACGCGGCTTCTTGTCATCAACCAAGTTACAATCGAGGACCATTTAGGATCCACACCACCCATGTCTACCTTATCACGAACCGAACTCCAGACCTGAGAAGAGAATTTACATTCAAAGAATAGATGGTCATGAGAATCGACATCAGCATAACATAAGAGGCAGCACATCATATTCATGTTCTTCCTCCTAGAAAAGTCCCACTTTAAGATTTTATCCTGCGTTAAAAGTTTCCGTCTCATAATAAGCCAAACCAAAAAAGCATGCCTTGGAATGCATTGAGGAAACCAAACAAAAGAGACCCAATTGACTTCCTGATCCCTAATCCGAAGCGAATCCCAAACCGTATATGACGAATGATCCCGCAAAGTATCACCATCCTTCCAAAGCAGACTATCTCGCTTATTAGGATCCGGCCGAATATGGTCAACCTGGTTAAGAACCGGGAATAAATCCCTCCACGCTTCCGGCCAAGCCCAACCATCATCATTAAAAACATCCGCAACCTTAGCATCTATCCGAAAGCCTGCATTAGTAATAGTTCTAGGCGATAAGAAATTTGACAAGGGCCCGAGGTGGCACCACGAGTCATACCAGGCTGAGATACTTGTGCCAGCTCCCAACGAAGACCAAATATGCTCCCTAACCATCGGCCTCAGTTGTAGAATTTTTCTCCAGCTCCAACTACAAGTAGACGATTCCTTGCAAAACCAGAAATTCCGACCTCTAAGACGATAAGAATGTATCCATTGCACCCATAAAGACTCTCTCTGCTTCAAAATACTCCAGATATGCGATACCATAAGGGCCTTATTAACATCCCCCACCCTACGAATCCCAAGACCCCCTTCAAATTTAGGCACACAAACAGCTTTCCAAGAGACTTTCGCTTTACCTCTATGAAAAGATCCGATACATAACAGAAACTAAACATAATCAGATACAAAACATAATCGGAAACTAAACATGTCAGAAACATAATCCGATACATGATCAGAACCATAGTCAGAGCATAATCAGATACATACATAACTTATCAGAACGTAATTAGAAACGGAACATAATCACATACAGAAACATACACTAACTTACACGATAGACTTATATCAACAAAATGAATCGTGTAACACGGAAGCACCCAGAGCCACAAACAGACTGGTACACAGGTAGCTACTCGATGTACCTATGAGATGGTGAGTGTGGCGTACACCCATTGTTCCATCTCCCACACAAACAAACTCAAACTCAGAGCTAAGATCGATCTATACGCCTCTAGGGGCCAAAGTGCTACACAAGCACATACTAGAGACGCCGTGAACTTTTATTACGCACCATCACGATAAGTGCCATGTCATTTACGCCCAAACGACAAGCCAGACGCTCGGGTGACAGGGTATAAAAGCTAAGGTCATGTAAATAATTTCCAGACAACTGAAAATAATACTAACAGGAACATGCGACCATGAATACAGGTCTGAGGTCTAGCATGCTATAACATTAGTAATAAACAAAGAGACCAATACAAGACGGACTCAAATAACGTATCACATATCAAATAACTGTAAGTATCAAACCATGACAATCGGACTTTAAAACGGAGAAACAAATCCGTACTACAAAGTAACGGATATAGATTTATACTATGAGTGAAAGACCAAATAATTCGTACCCGCAAATTATACTATGATGAAAAGAAAAAAGAATCCGTACCTTAGTTTAGCGAGCAAAGCAAAGATCCACAAATCAAGTCGCCCTCAAAGCTTATACGAACCTAAATCCGGTACTTTCAAGATTAGTCTTGTTGTAATGGTTCGTGAAATTTCCCGGCTTCCATATACTAAAACTCACCCAAAATAAATTATTGAAATACGCTCTCGAGTTAAGCACTTACGGTAAATAATTCAATTGTCTCATTTTTTTTATAAATATTGTCTATTATGTTCGTAATAAGGAACGTGTATGTATATATATGTATGTATTACGTATACACACTTTACAAACGTATATGTTCAGATGCGGATATATATATATATATTATAACTTTGGAAAAATAAAATATGGTTTGACTAATTAATATATTATTGATTTTTAAATAATATAAATGTGTTTAAGTTTCCTAGACTTAATTTTGATATAACTGTAACATGCAAAATAGCAATTTGGATTTCTTAATTAAGATATAAATGGCTAAAGTAAGATATGAACTACATTTAAAACATGACGTAAGATTATATTGTTGGTAAGTTATAAATTTGTAAAACTTGTAAATAATGGGATGACATGAAAATACACACAGCACATTCAAATATCCTATCATAGGATGACAAGAAAAATATATATGTACCAATACACAAAACTCACGCAATCATACATATGGTGATCTGAAACATTCCACACACACAAGCTTTAAAACGCAGGCACATAAGCCAATCATGCACACAAATATGTATTGCATAAACACACACTCTTACACACTCGACACACAACACCTACATACACAACGCGCGCACACAAACGAAACCAAGTTTCTCTCAAAGTAATATGCCACCGAAACATTCAACATACCCAACCCCTTCTCATGCTTAGCCGGTACATAAAACGGAATAATAACGAGATTAGTCACCTACCTCTTTTAATCGGAAGAAGCCGATCCAAATGAGGTGCTGGCTAGCTCAAGCGTAGTCACGGCAGCGGCTTCTTTTCTGTCACACCCCGACCACGTAAAACAACAAAACGTGGTGGAATCGTCGGGGAGTGTTGTAACAGAATCATTGTTTCATAACACATGGAAAATTGAAATATTGTTTTATTGATTAAAAGAGTTACAATGTCTTAACAAACAATTAAGTATAACAAAATTAACTTGTCTTGCATCTTTTATTGTCACTAAGGCCCAAGTCCGCCTATGTGTATCTTGATCAATCCTATGCATCATCTCCTGAAACACATGTGAAAATAGGTACGTCAGCATAAAAATGCCGGCGAGTACATAGGTTTTATTGATTTAGGATTCATGACTTATAGGTTTAGAAAAAGTTGCTTAACAAAAGTCAGTCATGATCCTTGTAGAATGTTTTGTTTTATAAATCATTTGAAAAGCGATGATAGATATGTATATGTACAAGTAAAAGAATAGTGTATGGTTAAAAGGATAACCAAGTAAAATGAGATGTATAAAATAAACTGTTTTGTAAAACATTGTCTTGTGAAAATCTGTTATTTGTATAAAATGTATAGGTCCAAATTGAATGATTTAAATAACGCTACGACATGTAATATAATACAAGCACTTATATATAGGAAGTACCCGCGGCGTATCCACCATGCTTGTATCACATTACACACGTCTCGTTACTCAAATCACTTACCCAAACAAACCACCAATGTAAATTGCCCATGTCTAAACCATTTGCCAAATGTCTTTGTGAAAACCATGTCAAAATGTTTATGTCGAAATGTTTATGAAATGTATATGTCAATATCAAAATGTTTATGTCAAATGTATGTGTAAACAAAATGTCATGCATGGCAAGTGATATATGTATCAACTACACCATAGGTAAAAATGCACAAAACAATGCATTGAAGTAAAACGTGGTTTAAATCAATGTTATGTTTTGTGGAAAATGCATGCTATAATGAATATAGACATTTATGCGGTATTGTGAAAATGCATACATCCAAGCCTTGCAACTGTGGTGATAAACCTTTAAACAAATTAAAGGTCTATCTGTCTAAATGTTTTAATCGAATTCGGTCATTCCTTCCATCCAAACATACCCAGGATGTCAGGAACGGGAGTTGTCAATTCCTATGGTACCATTACCTACTAACGAGCGGCGTAGCTAATGTTAATGAATGTATATGGTCCCACTTAAACAATCCAAATGTCATACCCAAAATGTAAGCATGTGAAAACAATGCACTAAGTATGATGAACATACATAGCGTGAAAATGTCATGTAAAATAAATGCACTAAGTATGATGAACATACATAGCGTGAAATGTCATGTAAAACAAATGCACTAAGTATGATGAACATACATAGCGTGAAATGTCATGTAAAATAAATGCACTAAGTATGATGAACATACATAGCGTGAAAATGTCATGTAAAATAAATGCACTAAGTATGATGAACATACATAGCGTGAAATGTCATGTAAAACAAATGCACTAAGTATGATGAACATACATAGCGTGAAATGTCATGTAAAACAAATGCACTAAGTATGATGAACATACATAGCATGAAGATGTCATGTAAATCGATGTATTAATGAACATAGCAAGTGTATGATATGAAAGCATGAAATCATGAAAGTAACAAGTAGGCACATGTGTTTCACCCCAAAACAGTTTGAAAACAGTAAAAGAGGGGACTATGTACTCACTGTAGTGCGTCTTGAATCGAATCTCAAACCCTGTCCGCTACACGACAACCTACAACGTACTAATGTCTATTAGACGAGCGGGTCGTGCCTTGGCTTAGAGTTTAGTGTTTTGATTTGCGTTACTTAGGTATTAGTTTGTTAAAACAATAATAATGATTTTAACTTAACTATCGATATTAGAAAAATAGTTAGACAACTATTTCGTACCTACTTTCTCTAATATTTTACTAAGTGTTCGGATTCTCGGAAAATTTCGGTAGGGTATCCTCTGTAAATAGAGGTGTCCATGCTTTAATAGCATATCATTTTCTTTTATATAAAACCAATAGTTCATTTTCAATCACCAAATCGACATATCGACAAACAAAACGTTGCATACTTCATTTCAGCTTTATAACTCGAAACCGGACTGTTTTCGAGGATTTTTATAAAATAGTTAACCTTTTCTAAAAATCTCCAAACTTTTACAGAATATGACATATGTTCCAAAATTTATTGTGTAAAAATATCAAAGTCCAATTTGTTACCCATATTTTATAAAAAATCATTTTCTCGACTGCAATCAGATTTGTTACCATTCTGATCGCAGTTTACGGAAATATTCACTAAAAATCAACCGTAAGTCCGTTTGACGAAATTCCAGTTGGAGGGTCGTCCTGACAACGGTGTCCATCTACTGTAAAAATTTCATGGGTTGATTTTATTCAGGTTTTAAGTTGTGACTCCGAAAATGTCATACTTTTTCTGCAATAAAAATGCAGCTTGAGCTGCTGTCCAAAAATAACCTTTTAAAAATAGTAAACGGTCTCGAAAAATTATGATTCCAGTGCCATTTGCTTAGTTATTCCAAAACACTCATTTTAGGCTTTAGAAATTCCGTTTTTCGACTTAAAATGACCCCGTTACAGCCTGTTGAAGTTGGCTGGAAATCCAACTCAGCAAGCTGTTTGAGTTTTTGTGTGTGAAAAACAATCAACAATCGAACAAGAATCGAAGTGAGACAAGAGTATGAATGGACTTACTACTAGCACAAGGCTAGGGTAGAAATTCTAGTGAAGATGATGGTGAGAAAGATGATGAACAAGACTAGAACAAAGCTCCTTTGAATGCCCTTCAACTTGCAACCTCCATGGATCACCTTCAAAGCTTTGAATAAAGAACAAGTCTTGAAGATTTGAAGGTAGAGAGAGAGAGATGGGGGACGATTTTGAAGAGAGAGGGAGAGTTAGGGTTGAGTGAATGTGGTTTGAAGGAGGTGGAGTGTTATATTTATTATCCATACAAGATCTAACTCAATCTTCCATATCTTATAATATCTAGACAAAATCAAATTAAATCTAAGTAATATCATTATAGATCTTTGTAGGATTTGAGAAATCTTGGTGGGTCCCCATATATATATATATAACCGTAAGATGTATGGGGGGAGGGGGTGAAGTGTAAGTTTTTATATAACCATGCCATACGTAGGCTAAAACGAGTGTTTAACTGGATACCGGGTATTTTATCTAGCGTTTAAATCCCGGTTATGGCGTTCTAAAATATTTTTATTATACTATAAAAAAAAACTCGCCAAAATATTACTGGAAATAAATTTCAGTTGCCAAGACTGGCTGCATTGTCTGCGTTTTGCAGTATAAGCACTGTGTCGCGCAGAAACGCGTGTTACGAGCTTACACTTGAAAAATAACGTTTTTAGGCGTCTCAATTTATTTTTCAACACAGACCTGTTTAAAAAAAATAAAAATTTCAATCATAACAGAATATCTTCTGGATTTAATTATTATCCGGGCGGTTACCAACGTTCGTTTCGCAGTTTTGTCGTAATTCGTTCTTTAGTTTAAATAAACATGTTTTCGCCATACCGAATCCTTCGAAACTTATTTCTAAGTTATGAAAGGGATATTTAGGGTATGTTTAGCTTATGTCACGGTTCCGGAGTGTACGTTGCGTTAAACTGATTGCATTTAAGCACCAGTTTGCGTATAACCTCCAGAAGGTGATTTAAAGTTTGAAGTCGAAATCGAATCAAATTGTAAAATCATTAAACACAAGAACACATATAATAACACCAAAGCGTATTGTTTTATTGATAACTAACATTGTTTTACATTATACGATGCTTACAGAACACAGTTGTCACAGCTTCGGTGATTGTGACGAGCATTGGTAGTCGCCTATCAGTGACGCCGACAAGCAATGGTTGGCGATAAAGGGTAATTGTAATCTGGTAATCTTTGTTGGTTCGTGGTGGTAGAAGGCGGTGATGATGGTGGCGAAGCTACGGAAGAATTCGACGCTGAGGGTCTGAAGAGGGTGGACATGCGATGGTCCTTGGTGGCACCTTAAGGTGGTGGCACTGGTTTTCGGTGGTGGTAAGAAATAAGGGTTTGATTTTTTTCTTTAGAAAATCGTATGGGGAAAGAACACAAGGAGATGGCGTATGTAGGTGTATTTGTATATAAATTTCTTGGATATGTATGTCATAATTTAAGACTATGAAAATATCTAAGATATGTTGGTCAAACACGAAACAGAGGTATGGCTTCATGCCATAATTTCTTGCATGGAGGTGTAAGAAAAGTATGGGTGTTTAAAATATTATATAAATCTTGTATTTAACTTTCAAACATCATCATCATTTTTAACTTAGCTAGTTTCTTTGTAACTAGATAAATTTTTTAGTTTCCTACACATATACATACATGTCGCTTATATAACTTATATACAAGATTTTATATATATATATTGTTATATGAAACACTCCCATTTAAAGTATATATAACTTACAAATTTTTTTAGAATACACATCATATACATATTTAGGAGGAATATATATATACACAAATATGCACACACGTTAACTTAGATTTTCCTAAATATATATGTGACAACTCGAACATTTCGGGTTAGTGTCGTTTGGTTAGCGATTCTAAAACTCTCATTGTTTTCCCTCTCTACGCAATACTTGATTTTGAAATGTTATATGCTGTGTGTTAACTTTAAACGTAACTGACAACTGAGTGCGTGCGGGGTACGAATAACTTGAGTCACATTCTTAGGCAAACTCACACAAGTACAATATAAGTGATCATGGGCTGTTTACTTGGGTCCTGTTATTCACACATGGGCCGGCCAGGGAAACAATTGTCACGCGTTCACTTATTGAAAATCATTCACATGATTTCATATTGAAACAGTAGTGGGCCGGTTAGTGTAGATTGTATGCCCTCAAGGATTACGTTGATTATTGGCATATTTCATAACAAACCCTACTTAGCATATTATACAACCAACCCTACTTCCTCCTCCTCCTTGAATCGCGAACGACAGTAGCAACTCCCCCCCCCCTCCTGTTCGAGTTACATCTTAATTAGCCAGATTTCCGGTTAGTTTTTTTCTCATTTAGTAATCTTTATGTTAGCGTGACCGTGAATGTTTAGATGAGGTTGATTAGGTGCTGATTATATTGATCATATGTATGGGTGTTACGTTGTGTTGCAAGTCGTTCAGTAGGTTAGGATTCTTGATGATCCGTTAAATGTTGGTATTGCTTATTAGTGTTAAAATCTGATAACAACATGGTCTAAATATGTTATTAAGCGTGCAACTGAAACTGTAAGTGATGATATAATCTTTGTTTGCGATATGGGTATTGATCATCGGTTGTAATTACAAAAGTATATAGTGATTGTGATGATGAAAGTTCTTTTGTGAATGCATGGGTTCTATCGATATTGAAGATAATATTGAAGAAAGGCATGTGACATCTGTGCTTGTAATCATTGTAAACAGTTCAGTTATCAATGAAATAAAGTTATTTGATCCCTATGTTTGTTTCTTTGTGTTTGATGTTTTTAATGTTTTGACTTTTATTCGATTTCAAACTCTATATCGCTTTCTGGAGAATTATACGCAAACTGGTGCGTGAGCGTAATCAGTTAAATGCGACAAATACTCCGGAACATCAATTTATGCTTAACATACCTTAAATAACCTTTACATAACTTAGAAATAAGTTTTGAAGGCTTTGGTAGGGCGAAATCAAATTAATTCGCTTATAGGGGCTAAAATTGACAAACTACGAAAGTATGCCGATTTGAACTGTGACGAACATTCCGGAACATGATCATAAGTTAAACACACCATAAATATCCCTTACATAGCTTAGAAATAGGCTTTGAGGGGTTCGGTGTGCTAAAATAAACTTTATGCTCATTCAGGGACTAAACGCGTCAAAAAGTGCATAAGTTTGCACTTTCGCGCATAACTTACATTCTGAATACATCCGGACATCCAAAAATTTATCTAAGCATTAAAATATTATGTTTTAATGTTTGGCATGAGAAAAATCCATTCGTCGCGCAATTTGGATCGTTTTTCACGCTTATGCGCATTCCGTCGTAATTAAGCAAACATCGCGATCGTACGACCAAACGAACCGACATCCGAGATATTTTTGAGCATGTTTTGAGTTCCCTATACTTTAACTTCATTTTAGAGGCTTGAAATGAGGTTAACGGGCCTTAAACGTGTCAAAAATGGACTTAAAAGCATGCAGGGGCTGAAATTGTCATTTCTGAAAAGTTATGCTGATCAGACAACCTCAGGCGGCCCGCCTGAGTTTTTATGGATCCTGATGCGGGCCGCATGGCCTCCCCAGATCTGCATTTTTGTTGCAAACAGCTGCTTACAGCTGTTAACCACTTCCAAACCACTTGCAAATGGTTTTGGGGCATTTCTATGGGCTCTAATGGTTTTCTAAAACAAGGGGCCCATGTGTACGGCCAAGATCGAAGCACGTTTGTCGAGGAACGATCCTAACGGTCTTGGTTTTCCTATAAATACCCATCCATCCCCATTGCAAAACCCACTTGAATTCTGAGTTTGTTCTCTAAGTTGGGGTGCTTTAACACTTCATACCTGAGAATACTCGGAAGTTCAATCTTGCGGGGACCCTTTGTAAGTATTCCTTCGTTCTTTTATTGCTTTTCGTGTTCGAAAGTCAAACTTTGTTTGACTTTCTGCATTGACCAGTTTATGGTCAATGCGAAGTTCGTTTGAACTTCATAACGTGAGCGTAATCACGGTGGTTATAGTTCCTAGTAACTATACCTACTGATTACCACGTTATCTAGGCTCAGTGACGAGTCGTAGTTCGGCCAAAATGCGTTTCTCGCGTATTTTGTAACCAAACTACTCTAGGGTATTAAAACCGTTTGTTTTAATACCAAACCTGTTTTCTAACATTACTAAACATGTTCTAGCATGTTTAGCTCGTCGCTTTTAGATTTGTGCTTGTCTAGGGTCGTAAAGGTAAGCGATCTAATCAATCGCTTATGCTTACGAACCCGACCCATTAGGTCGATCTTTAGGATCCGACCAAACACTTTAGGTGACCATAGTTGTATAGGGAATAACCTTCCGAGGTTATACCTTATGGTCACGACGTTTAAGTAGTTGTATGATAAGTAGTTCTTATGCCTTAGGTAAATTACCAAAATGCCCCTTTTACACTAAAATTCATTTTAAACCTATGTAACATAATTTTTGACACCTAAACTGATTTAGCAACAATATTAAGTATGTTAAGGCATATCTTGCTTGTCATAGGGCTAGTTAGGCGTTTCAAACCCGTTTTACGCAAACGACGCGTTAAAGTAGCATAAGCTACCTAAGCGGGTCGTAACGGGTCAAAAGCACTTAGGATAGGTTTCGTTTTAGTATGTAGGCTTTGTAAAACCATATTACATATGTTCCCACACTTATTTGGTTTACGAACCCTCGTACTACCCGATCCTCCGTTAGGTCCGGTTATTAATATAGATGCCTATCTAGGTGCCGATTGATTCCGTAATCTTCTGGCTTTGCTTGGTGGTTATCCTTCGACTTCTAAGCAATCTCAAGTGAGTACATAGACCCCTCTTTTACTGTTTTCTAAACATTTTGGGGTGAAACACATGTGCCTACTTGTTACTTTCGTGCTTTCTTGTTTTCGCATCATATACTTGCTATGTTCATTATTACATTGTTTTACATGACATTTTCATGCTATGTATGTTCATCATACTTAGTACATTTGTTTTACATGACATTTTCATGCTATGTATGTTCATCATACTTAGTACATTTGTTTTACATGACATTTTCATGCTATGTATGCTCATCATACTTAGTACATTTGTTTTACATGACATTTTCATGCTATGTATGTTCATCATACTTAGTACATTTGTTTTACCTGACATTTCACGCTATGTGTGTACATTTGATTACATACTTAGTGCATTGTTTTACATGCTTACATCTTGGGTATGACATTTGGTTTGTTTAAGTGGGACCATATACATTCATTAACTTTGATCACGCCGCTCGTTAGTAGGTAATGGTACCATAGGAATTGACAACTCCCGTTCCTGACATCCTAGGTATGTTTGGATGGAAGGAATGACCGAATTCGATTAAAACATTTAGACAGATAGACCTTTAATTTGTTTAAAGGTTTATCACCACAGTGGCTTGAATGTATGCATTTTCACAATACCGCATAAATGTTTGTATTCAGTATAGCATGCATTTCCACAAAACATAACATTGATTTCAACCATGTTTTACTTCAATACATTGTTTTTGTGCATTTTCACCTATGGTTTAGTTGATGCATATTTCACTTGCCATACATGACATTTTGTTTACACGTGACATGATTGATATTGACATAGACATTTTGACATTGTTATACACATTTCATGATTTACACTTGACATTAGACATGGTTTTTCGCACAAACATTTTGACATTTGGTTAAACATAAACATGTTTACATTAATGGTTTGTTTGGGTAAATGATTCAAGTAACGAGGTGTGTGTAATATGATACAAGCATGGTGGACACATCGCAGCGTTGTTTAAATCATTTCAGTTTAGCTATATAACATACTTTTCACAATACTTTGTTTTACAAATAATCTATCTTGTACAAACTCATTTTAATGGTTAATCATTTAACCATACATTATTCTTTCAAAAAAATACATATCTACCATCGTTTTTTAAATAATTTACAAACAATACATTTTACAAGATTCATGACTAACTTTTATTAAACCCTTTTCTTAAAACTTATAAGTCATGAATCCTATTTTCACAAAACCTATGTTACTCACAGGCATTTTTATGCTGACGTATCTATTTTCACATGTGTTTCAGGAGCTATTGCATAGGTTGATCGTGACACGCTAGGGTGGACTTGGGCCTTGGTGACTTAAAACAGAGCTAGACTTAGTTTAATTACGTTATGTACTCTTTATTTCAGTAGTTTTAAAACAATGTAACATGTTGGTTCTTGTTTTGGACAATGTACTCCACCCTTGGGTGATGAATAAAATAATATTTTAATTACCTTGGTTGTGGAACAATAATTCTGTTACAACACACCCCGACGTTTCCGCCACGATTTGATGTTTTACGTGGTCGGGGTGTGACAGAAGAGTTGGTATCAGAGCCAATGGTTATAGGGAATTAGGTTATTAGTAATGCTTTGACCTAGACTATAACTTTTCTAGGACCCCAACACAAATTGTCTTGTGTTTAGATTTTAAAACATGCACTTCACCTATCCTTAGGTGATTACCAAAAACAAAACATAATGGAAGGCACAATGCCAAAATGAACCATCAATCTCTTAAACCCTCCTAAGTTTTCAAAATCTCATCAAAGTTTTGGGTTCTAAATAGTGTGAACACGTGCAAACTGGAAGAGTGAATGCCTGTACCCTGGGTTTTCTGTCTAAGGCAAGAGTGTTCGTACAAATCCACATAATCGGACCAGTCACTCTTACCTGGGAACTCTTGGGGTGAGTGTTCACTTATAGGCGAGCATGTCTTCGCTAAGCATTGTTTATGGACCCATTTACTTTGATTAGTCACTGTGTGTCATTTGTTTGCTTTGTGATACGGACGAATGACCACCATCCTTGCTTTGTTGATTTTGTTTCATCTCGTTCTTTTCATCTAATCATCTCACTCGTTTCCTCTCGTGTTTTCCTCTTTTTAGCATGCCTCCTCGACGCGAAAATCAGCTACCCAACGCCGAACTGGCAGAAATTGTAACACCCCTAAAATATAAATCTTTATATCATTAAAATTCAAAGAATTGATAAACAACAATTTACCAACTAGATGAACCCTAATTTTCATTGAGATTCGTTGTATAACAGTCTGTGATTAGGGATTGTTCATGCAATCTCTATAACGTACTCGTTAGCAATAGTAATCGATTTGTTTAGTAGGGTTTTTTTCGTTTCTTATTCAAATCGCCGCCTTAGTTGCTGTGTAGAGATCCTGACGTATTACTCTGGGTGTTATTGGTCGCGGTTAACTAAGTTTAATTTAGCTAGATTGATACACTGGATTAATGCGTTAAGGTTTGACATTCGGCGCTAGGGTTACAGGATTAGGGTTTTTCGGATTTTGATTGTGGGTGGCTGAAGTTGAGGTTTATTCTGGATTTACGTGTGCATGGAGGGTAGGAGTGATGGTAATGGTAGGCGATTTTGGCGACTACTCAAGAAACCCTAGTTTTGCTTCGTTCGTTCCTACTGATCTTCTTCTTGATTGATTTCGGTTAGCAAGTGGGGTGTTGTCGTTCCTTCTGAGTAAGGATACTAGACTTCACCGTGTTTTCTAATCGTTTGACGTCGGGTTTAAGGTTATTTTTTTCTTTCGTTTTTTCTGCTAGGGTTTGTCGCCGGATCGTTTGGTTCTTGTTATTTCTCTTTCTTTTTTGCACGTTGCATGGTTCTAGATCTTGTTTGTCATGGATTCTAAGCAGTTCAAGCAATCGGATATGGATGCTAGACTTGTTAAACCGCCGGATATATTGAGCGCCTCGTTAAACCCTAATAAGGGTTTTCAGGTGGCTAATGAAAACGCTGATGCAACTCCGGGTTCAACGCCAGGCACTGCTCCGATACGTGGAATTGGATTACGGGTCACAAACATTGAAGGTAATACATTGCTGCCAAGGAGGGGATTATATTCCACGAATAATCCATCGATCCTTGATGGGTTGGAGGCAATATCTTTACCTGTGGAGAATATGTTTGCTGCTGGAGGATCGTCGTCGAGGGCTGCTACGGGTCAACCTGATACTGTGCATGATGAGCCTTTTTGGGATACTTATAAGGCAGAAGAACCAGTCTCGTATGCTGAAAAAGTGCAGTCAAATCGGAGGAAAACAGAGGTAAATTTCAGACTTATGGAACCAGTTGAGACAAGGGAGGGTGCGGACATTGTTATTCCTAAAGAAGTTGTCAAGCAGGTTCAAGATAAGTTTGAGAACGTGTTATATGGTTACTTTCTTGGAAATAGATTACCGTTTCCAGTAGTTGAATATTATGCAAAGAATGTCTGGGCCAAGTATGGATTTGTTAAACTCATGATGAACTCAGATGGATTCTTTTTCTTTAAATTTGATTCTAAAGATGGTATGACGAAGGTGTTGGAAGGAGGGCCATGGCTTATTCGTAAAGTTCCTTTATTTTTGAATGTGTGGTCGCCTAAGGTTAGTCTAAAGAAAGATGGGATTAAAAATGTTCCAGTATGGGTTAAGTTGCACAACGTTCCAATTTCAGTGTACACGGGTGATGGTTTGAGTCTGCTAGCATCCAAACTAGGGGTTCCAAAAAGATTGGATTCTTACACTGCTGATATGTGTGTTGAGAATTGGGGTAGGAGTAGTTATGCGCGAGCCATGATTGAAGTCAGTGCGGATAAAGATCTTAAAGACCATATTATCCTAGCTATTCCAAAGATGGATGAGGAGGGGTATATAACTGAACGTGTAAAGGTTGAATATGAATGGAAACCCCTTCGGTGTGCGACATGTTGTTTATTTGGGCATGATGAGAATACGTGCAGTAAGGTGGATAGGGGTAAACTTAAACAGGTAGTCGTTGATGATGAAGGATTTGTTACGGATTGGAGGAGGGTAGCGAAGCGGTCATATCTGCAAAAGAAACAAAAACCCAAAGTGATTTATCGGCCCAAGCTGAATACGATTGGGGCAAGTACATCGGGCACAAAGGAGGATAAAATAGAAAATGCTGTGTCAACTTCTTCAGGCGCAAAAGGGTCGGGTACATTCAATGTAAAAATTTCGAATGCCTTTGATGTCCTTGATTCAGCAGAGGGGGATGGATATGAGAGTAGACCGGGTAATTCACATAACAAGGATAAAAAAGGTGGTGATACGGTGCATGAAATAGACGAGATTTTAGACGAGATTCCAACGGAGATGTCAAAATTTATGAGGAATGCGAATCAGGATACTCAAGCTGAGGGGGCAAGCACTCCCGGTCACATCGGTTTGAATGGATAGTATTATGTCCTGGAACATAAGGGGATTGAACCGTCCCCTGAAACAAAGTGAGGTTCGTGTTCTAGTAGCTGAAAA
The DNA here is from genome assembly GCF_002127325.2 of Helianthus annuus. NCBI lineage: Eukaryota > Viridiplantae > Streptophyta > Magnoliopsida > Asterales > Asteraceae > Helianthus > Helianthus annuus. The sequence goes on from NC_035439.2 coordinate 50,199,636, forward strand.
TAATTTAAAAGTTTGTGCTATCTTAGAGTCTCATGTTGATGTTACGAAACTGGTTAAAGTTTGCAAAAATGTGTTTAGAAAATGGAATTGGACTTCAAATGGTGGTCAATGTAGTCGAGGCACTAGAATTATCTTGGGTTGGGATACGGATTCAGTAGATCTTATGGTCTTGGCTCAATCGGACCAAGTCATACATGTTCAATTGATTTTCAAGGCTAATGGGAAAGTTCTCTTTGGTTCGTTTGTGTATGCCGAAAATAAGTATCAGGAACGGAGGGCCCTATGGGATGATCTTTGTAAGCATAATAGTCTGTGTTATGATAAGCCCTGGTTCGTGATGGGGGATTTTAACACCACTCTTTATCATGAAGACTCGCTTTATGGGCCGTCGAAGCATACTATTAGTATGAGGGAGTTTAATGATTGTATCCAGAAGGTGGAGCTGCTTGATATCAAAGGCCACGGCCTTCACTATACTTGGACCCAAAAACCAAAAAATGGCATCGGACTCTTGAAGAAGATCGATCGAGTAATGGGTAATCTTAAGTTCCTCGAGAGTTTTCCAGACGCTTATGCCTTGTTCCAGCCGTATAGAGTGTCTGATCACTCTCCATGCATTTTAAAGACGAACAATAGTGTGGCTAAACGGGCTAAACCGTTCAAGTTTCCTAACTTTATTACCGCTAAACCTGAGTTTAGAAAGTATGTGGTTCAGGAATGGTCGAAGAGCATTGATGGTGTTCATATGTTTTCGGTTATGAAGAAACTAAGGAACCTTAAGCCGTATATGAGAAGAATTTTGTTTGATCAGGGGAATCTCCATACAAAGGTGACTGAGTTGAGGAAAAAATTGGACGACATCCAGATGATGATTGATAAAGACCCTCTTGATGCTAGTTTACGGCAAATGGAGGTTCAATGTCTTCATGAGTTTCAATCAGCGGCATATGATGAGGAGAGCTTTCTGAAACAAAAGTCTAAGGTGGAATGGTTATGTGCTGGTGATTCGAATACAAGTTTCTTTCATAATATGGTGAAAAGCAGGAATGCAAGATGTAAAATTCATAGTATTCTGGATGCTTCGGGTAATCGGTATGATGGAGATGGTGTTGTGAATGCGTTGGTTTCTCATTATTCTAATTTTTTGGGTGTGGAATACCCGGTTGAATCGGTAAGCTTGGAGGATGTCTTCACCAATGTTCTCTCGGCTAATGTTGCGGGTTATATGGTGCGTCAGGTTACCCGTGAGGAGGTTAAGCAGGCTATGTTTAGCATTAGTGAAAATAAAGCCCCAGGCCCTGATGGGTACACTTCAGCGTTTTTTAAGCATGCATGGGATATTGTGGGTGACGAGGTTACTAATGCGGTGTTGGATTTCTTTGATAATGGTCAACTGTTGAAACAAATAAATCATACGATTCTGGCATTGATTCCTAAGAAAGATACGGCGGATTCAGTTTTGGACTATCGTCCAATCTCTTGTTGCAATGTTCTGTACAAGTGCATAAGTAAGATTATTACGGATAGAATAAAGGGTAGCCTGGAGTCGCTTGTGGGGATTAACCAATCCGCCTTTGTGCCGGGTAGGAAAATATCTGATAATATCCTTCTCACTCAAGAGCTCATGCACAACTACCATTTAAATAGAGGTCCTCCGAGATGTGCTTTTAAGATTGATATTCAGAAAGCTTATGACACGGTAAATTGGAGTTTTTTGGAGATAGTTCTTCAGCGGTTTGGTTTTCATAATAAGATGGTTAAGTGGATCATGACATGTGTAACCACGGCTTCGTATTCGGTCAGTATTAATGGTGATATCCACGGTTACTTCCCGGGGAAACGTGGCCTTCGTCAAGGGGATCCCATGTCGCCTTACTTATTCACGCTTATCATGGAGGTGCTCTCTTTATTACTTCAAAAGGCGGCGGAATCTTCGTTTAAATTTCATGCTCACTGTGCTAAGCAGAAAATCATTAACGTCTCATTTGCGGACGATTTGTTTATCTTTGTAAATGGTGACATCAGCTCGGTTAACAAGGTTAAAAATGCTCTTGAGTTGTTCACTAGTATATCCGGCTTAGTTCCGAGCCCTTCAAAGAGCACGGTTTTCATGTGCAACGTTCCTCCATCGGTTCGTCAGCAGATTCTGAGTGTTATGCCCTTTCAACAAGGTAATCTTCCTGTTCGGTATCTTGGGGTTCCGCTTATTACCACTAGGCTGAATTTTAAGGATTGCAAGATCCTTGTTGATCGGTTGGAACATAAAATCACGAGCTGGATGAATAAATCTCTGTCATTTGCGGGTCGGCTCCAACTTATAAATTCGGTCCTCTCCTCAATGCACATATACTGGGCCTCCGTTTTTATTATTCCTGTTCGTATCATTCATGATCTAGAGAAAAGAATCCGAAGATTTTTATGGAATGCGGGAACTGATAGTAGAGTTCGAGCGAAAGTGGCTTGGAAGGATGTTTGTTTACCCAAAAAGGAAGGTGGTTTAGGCATTCGTAGTATTGCCGATGTCAATAAAGCTTTAATTACCAATCATATATGGAGTATTATCACTAAACGGAAATCTTTATGGGTAAGTTGGATTCACTCTTATAAGCTGAAAGGCAAGTCTTTTTGGGATATTCCGAGTCGAGGAAACATGAGCTGGGGGTGGAGGAAAATCCTCTCCATTCGTGAGTTGGTTCGACCGCATGTTTGGTTTACTATTCGAAGTGGGACTCAAACAAATGCATGGAGTGATAATTGGAGTGAATACAGCCCGCTTAGATCCTTTATTACGCCGAGACACATTGCCAATGCAGGTTTTAACCTACAGTCTTCTGTTGCGGATCTGATTGATGATCACTCTCAATGGAAATGGCCTCAAGCTTGGAATGACTTGTACCCGGTTTTAATTAACTTACCGGTTCCGACTCTAGATCAAAATATGGAGGATAGAATCAGTTGGAAGGATCGGGAAGGAAACAAGTGTAGCTTCGGATCTGGGGTGGTGTGGGATTCTATACGCAACAGGGATGGAATCGTTTCGTGGGCAAACATGGTGTGGTTCGCTCAATGTATCCCGAGACATTCGTTTCATATGTGGCTTGTGTGCAAAGATAAGCTAAAGACGCAAGACAGATTGGCGGCATGGGAAGCAGGAAGCGAAACTAACTTAAGGTTAATGTGTTGTCCTCTTTGCAGGTACGGCCGGGACTCGCGTGATCATCTTTTCTTTCAATGTTCCTATGCGTCTAAAATTTGGAACAATGTAAAGACAATGGTGGATTTGGATAGTGTGTCTGACCAATGGAGCTCTATTATGGTATGGATGGCTCAATATGCTGATTCGAAGACGTTGGTTCATGTTATTTGCAAGATTCTTATAGCAGCATCTTCGTATTTTATTTGGCAAGAGAGAAACAACCGATTATTTTCTCAAAATTGCCGAACTCCCGAACAGGTGGCGCAGGTGATACTTCATACGGTCCGGTTAAAAGTGATGGGGTTCAAAAAGGACAGCAATCCGGGGAACAGGAGAGTTTTCGAGAAATGGAAGATCTCTACAGAGAATCAGCTAAATGATCCAGCCTAAATGAATTAACTAGAGTCTTGAGTTGTCTAGTTTAGTTGTGGCCGTTTTTGGTTTTGTTGTTCTGGGTTGTTTCTGTAGTTGGTTGTGTTTGTTTTTGGACTGCCTAGTCTTGGTATGCCAAGTCTAGTAGTGTGTGCCAATTCTTGTCACACCCTGTTTTGTTTTTTGATGATATATAAAATTCACCGGGGTAACCCTTTACCCAAAAAAAAAAGAGTGATGGTAATGGTATGACGGAGGATGGTGGCACTCCAGGAACGGAACCGGTACGTGGTATAGGATTGCGGGTGACGAACATAGAGGGTAATAATCTGTTCCCCAGGCGTGGTATTTACTCGTCCAACAATCATTCGGTCATTGACGGGTTATTGGAAATCTCTAAACCGGTGGAATTGCAGACTAATCCGGATTCTGGAGGAAGGTTTACGGCGGCAATGGACTCTCATGCAAACCCTAGTGCGGCTGTTCAAGATTCCATGTGCAACCAGGTTGGGGTACAAGGTAACCAGAGTGCTGAAAGGGATCCAGGTAAATTTCCTGTTTCGTTTGCGGATACTGTTGGAGCTGCCACGACCAGGAAGGTCAATTTTAGAAATCTTGCTAGCCCGGAAGCTCACGAGGGATGCGATGTTGTCTTGCCTAAGGAATCGATTAGAGTTGTCAAAGACAAGCTGATTAACACGCTTTATGGCTACTTCCTTGGTGACCGTGTGGCATACCCGGTAGTCGATTACTTCGTGAAAAATAACTGGAAGAAATTTGGCCTGCAAAGAACTATGATGAATGCCAATGGATTTTTCTTTTTTAAATTTGCCGATGAGAATGGTATGATGAAGGCGATGAGAGAGGGGCCGTGGATTATTCGATCCCAACCACTCTTTCTTAATGTTTGGTCCCCATCGGCAAAGTTGGAGAAAAAGGAGGTTAAAACTGTGCAACTGTGGGTAAAAATTCACGATGTCCCTATTGTGGCGTATACTGAGGATGGGTTAAGCATGATTGCAACGGCTATAGGTAATCCGGTAGCATTAGACTCGTATACTACTGCAATGTGTTTAGATTCGTGGGGTAGGAGCAGTTTTGCTAGAGCATTGGTTGAGATCTCGGCTGAAAATGAGTTCAAGGAGGAAATTGTGATAGCAGTTCCAAAGTTGGAAGGGGATGGTTTTACTAAGGAGAAAGTTTATGTGGAGTATGAATGGAGCCCTCATCGTTGTGCTGTATGTAAGGTGTTTGGACATCATGATGGGGATTGCCCGAAACAAAATAAGCAGATCAAGAAAGTTCCGGTGGCAACTGGTCAGACGTCAAAGCCTAAAGGGCCATCGAAACAACCAGTGGTAGACAAAGATGGCTTTATGGTGGATGCTAGGAAAGTGGCAAGGAGATCGGGAATTCCTGTTAATAAGCAAAAGCAGAAGTTTGAATACAGACCGGTTGGCTTAAAAACTGGGGGTGGGGGGAGTAAACCTACTCCAATGCCGATATCGAAACCGAAAGGGGATGGGAATAAAGCTTCAACATCGAGTGGTATATTCACCTCAAACCCGTTTTCTGTCTTAAATGATACTGATGCGGATGGTACGGAGCGTAGTAAACACTCGGGGCATGACTACGACTACGAAGACCTTGACGATGAGGAGGTTGAGGAAGTGTATAGTGAAATGGATCCGTTTATTCTTCAAGGCACAAAGAAACAGAATGATAAACAAGGGGCAAGCACTCCTTCTACGGCGGGTTACAATGGTTAGTCTTGCGTCTTGGAACATAAGGGGGTTGAACCGCCCTCTCAAGCAAATGGAGGTTCGTCAGATTGTAAAGGATTCGAAGCTTAGTTTGTGTGCAATTTTGGAGTCTCACGTGAGTATTGATAAGCTGGGTATGGTATGCAAATCGGTCTTTAGGTCTTGGGATTGGACCTCCAATGGTGCTTGTTGTAACAAGGGGACAAGGATTATTGTGGGTTGGAATCCAAGAGTTCTCGATGTCATGGTGCTATTTCAGTCGTCCCAAGTGATGCATATCCAGATCTCTTTCAAGTTGGATAAGCGGGTTGTGTTCTGTTCGATAGTGTATGCGGCTAACTACTATGTTACTCGGAGAGAACTATGGCATCAATTATCTATGCATAAAGCTTTTGTTGGTAATCGGCCGTGGACTATTATGGGAGACTTTAATTCAGCATTGAACCTGGAGGATTGTTCGTTGGGTTCCTCTTCTATTTCAGTGGGAATGAGAGAATTTCGGGAATGTATCGACTCGTTGGAGATGTTTGACATCAATAAATCTGGTCTTCATTTCACGTGGTCCCAAAAGCCGAAGGAGGGAATCGGTTTATTGAAAAAGATTGATCGTGTGCTAGGGAATACCCCTCTTGTCACAGCTTTTCCGAATTCGGTTGCTATGTTCCACCCTTATAGAATTTCGGACCATTGCCCGTGTATCCTAAAGCTTCCTGAAGCTGGTAGTTCTAAACCCCGGTCGTTTAAATTTGCTAATTTCCTAGTGCATAAGCCGGAATTTATTGATATTGTTAAAAAGGCTTGGGAGTCTAGAGTGGATGGTGTGTTCCAATTCCAAGTTGTTAAGCGGCTTCGTATGCTTAAAAGTCCTCTGCGAGCTTTGTTGTATAAGCAAGGTAACCTTCATCAGAAAGTGGAAGTGATTCGTCAAAGATTGGACCATATTCAGCTTCGTATTGATGGGGACCCTTTGAACTCGGATCTTCGGGCTGAAGAAGCGGTTTTAAACCGAGACTTTCAAGTTGCTGCTCTAGATGAGGAGCGTTTCCTCAAGCAAAAATCCAAAGTCGATTGGTTGACAGCTGGGGATATGAACTCAGCTTATTTTCACTCGTCTTTAAAGGTTCGGAATCACTACAGCCGTATTGAGATTATAAAGGACTCTCAAGGAGTTCTTCATGAAAGTGATGATGTTCCTCATGCCTTTGTCTCCCATTACGAAAACTTTTTGGGCTCCCAAGGTGTTACTTCGCTTAGTCCTGGTCCGGATCTCTTTTCTATGGGTTTGAGTCCTACCACTGCTGCTCACATGGTCAGATCGGTTACACAGGAGGAGGTAAAAGCTGCTATGTTTTCTATTGGTATTGATAAAGCCCCTGGCCCAGATGGGTTTACGGCTGCGTTTTTCAAATCTGCGTGGCCTGTTATTGGGGAGGATATTTCGAATGCTATTATTGATTTTTTCGGTTCTGGTAAGCTCCTGCGAGAGCTTAATCACACGATGCTTGTCCTGATTCCTAAAATCCCTACTCCATTAGTTGTCACTGATTACCGGCCTATTGCGTGTTGTAATGTTCTTTACAAGTGCATCAGTAAAATCATAGCAGACAGGATAAAGAAGGGGCTGAATGAGATTGTTAGTGTCAACCGGTCTGCTTTTGTGCCAGGTAGAAAGATTACGGACAATATTCTGTTAACCCAAGAACTCATGCATAATTATCATAGGAATGTGGGTCCTCCTAGGTGTGCGTTCAAAGTTGATATTCAAAAGGCTTATGATACTGTGGATTGGAAGTTTCTCCGAAGTGTTCTGATTGGGTTTGGTTTTAATGTGAAGATGGTTGAATGGATTATGGTTTGCGTCTCTACTACCACTTATTCGGTATGTGTGAATGGTAACGTGCATGGATTTTTCAAGGGCAACCGGGGTCTTAGACAAGGGGATCCAATGTCCCCATATCTTTTTACATTGGTGATGGAGGTCTTGACCCGTATCCTTCACGAGACGATCCGTATTGACTCCTCGTTTAGATTTCACAACAAATGTGAGCGGCAACAAATTGTAAACCTTTGTTTTGCGGATGACCTTTTCCTCTTTGCTAGAGGTGATGTTAATTCTGCAAAGTGCATAATGAGTTCTCTAAACAAATTTACGAAGATGTCGGGGCTAGTTCCGAACTCGCATAAGAGCACGGTCTTCTTCTGTAATGTGCCGATTTCTGCTAAAAATGCGATCTTAGATGTGCTGCCGTTTGTGGAGGGTAAGCTTCCTGTGAGGTATTTGGGGGTTCCTCTGATATGCTCAAAGCTTAGTTATAAAGATTGTAGTAGTTTAGTGGAGATGCTAGAGAAACGGATTACGAACTGGAGGAATAAACTTCTGTCGTTTGCTGGAAGATTGCAGTTGATTAGTTCTGTATTGTCTTCGATGCATGTGTACTGGTCTTCTGTTTTTGTCCTTCCGAGCCGTGTAATAAAAGATTTGGAGACTAGAATGCGGAACTTTTTATGGTCTCAAGATGTGTCATTCCATAGAGGTAAGGCCAAAGTTTCTTGGAAAATTGTTTGTACTCCGAAATTTGAAGGTGGTTTGGGTATTAGGCGCATTGGGGACATGAATGTGGCCCTTATGACTTCTCATGTGGGTAGTATTCTCTCTAGAAGAAACTCGTTATGGGTCGACTGGGTGCACGATCATAGATTGAAAGATAAAAATTTCTGGATGTGTAAGATTCCTTCGAACTGCTCGTGGTCTTGGAGGAAACTCTTGCAATTGCGGCAGTCCCTAAGACCTTATATGTGGACTAAAATAGGCAATGGGGAGGACACTTCAGCTTGGTATGATAAATGGTGTGATATTGGGCCGTTAGGTAACTTTCTGACGCCTCGCACAATCACTAATGCGGGGTTTCGTTTGGATAATAAAGTTGTTGATGTTCAAGCTAATGGTGTATGGTCTTGGCCGGTTGCTTGGAGGGATCTTTTTCCAGTCCTTAACCAGATTGATAACGTCCACATTGAGCTGAACAAACAGGACAAGCTTTTATGGCAGGATGGTGATGATTTTGACGACGTAACGACTTCGGGGGTGTGGAATTCCATTCGCTACCGTAGTCCGGAGGTAGAATGGGGTAGTCTAGTGTGGTTTGCGCAATGTATTCCAAGGTATGCTTTCTTGATGTGGTTAATTATGAGGGGTAAACTGCTTACTCAAGATAAGATTTTGCAATGGGGGATAGAGCGAAGAAAGAATATGAATATGATGTGCTGCATGTTATGTTATCAGAATAATGATTCTCACAGTCATTTGTTTTTTGAGTGCCCTTTCTCGGCTCAGGTTTGGATATCGGTCAGACAGAAGGTTGATATGGTTTCTGTTCAGCCTAAGTGGACAGATATTGTAGATTGGTTATTGCCACGGGCTAGGTCGAGGTCGGTGGCTAACTATGCGGCTCGTCTTCTGGTTGCGGCTAGTGCTTACATTATTTGGCAGGAGCGTAATGCGAGAATTTTCAAGAATCAAATGAGACCACCGGAAGTGATAAGTGAAGTCATTCTCAATACGGTTCGGTACAAGCTCATGGGTGCGAAGCTGCGAAAGACTGCTAAGGTGCAACGGTGGCTTGGGGAATGGAAGATCGGTTCAAACACAATCAGTGATGACGGTGGCTAGTGTGTTTTAAAGTTGTGTTTGTGTTTGTGTTTTGTTTCCTAGGTTGGTTGGCTAGGTGATTTCCTTTGATTGTATTTGTTTTGATTTGGTGTACTTTCATGAGGTATGCCTCATGTTAGAACTAGTGTAGGCTTCTCTACACTACTTGGTTTTTTCGTTGTGAATATATAGAATCACCGGGGTAACCCTTTACCCAAAAAACAATTTACCAACTAGGAACTTAACCTAGTTAAATTCAAGTCTTGAAATAACACATACTATGGTTAAAATAACTAAGACTTAGAGAGAATCATAGTTAAAGGGTTAAACTTGACAAAAACCAAAAGTTAATTACTAGTTGTGACCAAAAACAAACCAAACACACCAAAATTGGTGTGTCTGGTCGATCAAGAGAGGAGGGGGCGACAGGGGTTCTCCAAAACCCTAAGTTTCACACCAAAGTCTCTTCAATTGAAGCCCCAAATCAGTTCCAAATCAAGCTCTAATCACATATTAGTAAACACCTCATTGTAAGGATCAAAAGGTATGTGAAATTCAGTAATTTTGTTATATCACAAATTCTAGGTTAATTGTGAAACATGAGAAATTCAGCTTGATTGTCGATGCATGGCTGAAATTAGAAGGAGTATGAGGTTTAGGATCAAACCCTAGATGATTTCTTGACATTACCTTGTATGATACTTGTAGGGATTACATAATCACCATTGTAGGTGATTTTTTTTTTTTTTTGGGTAAAGGGTTACCCCGGTGAATTTTATAAATCAAAACCAATAAGTACAAGAGTGAGGCAAACTTACCACACTATTTCTAGCCCTGGCATACCAGAACTAGATACAAACGGCCAAACCAACACAACTAGGCAACATAAGCCACAAACAAACGAAACCAATTCGGCCAAAAAAAAACACAAACAAAACCAAGAAAGACTACAACACTAATCCGGTTCTATCTCCATATTGCTGCTAGGAATCTTCCACTTCTCCATCAAGCTTCTTTTTTCGAATCTCCTCTTAAACTTGAAGTTCAAAATTCTCATACGGACAGTCGTGATAATTTCCTGAGCAACCACCAAAGCCGTACGTTGCCTTCGAGTAAAAAGCCTGTTGTTTCGTTCTTGCCACACAAAGTATGAGGCAGCCGCAACCACCAAACGGCTGATGACATTGTCGGGCTTTTTTAAGCTCACATTTTGCTCCATCCAAGTCATAATATCGGACCACTCACCATTCACATGCTCCATGTTGGTCATCGTTCTAACATTATTCCAAACTTGAGCCGCAAAAGAACATTCAAAAAACAGATGATCTCTCGAGTCCCTGTCAAAGCAACATAAAGGGCAACACATAAGTTTAAGATTTGTTTCACTTCCCGCTTCCCACACCGATAGCCGATCTTGCGTCTTCAATTTATTCCGAATAACAAGCCAAATGTGGAACGAGTGTTTGGGGATGCATTGTTTAAACCACACCATATTCACCCAGTTTACTTTGTTATCGTGGATACGAATACTATTCCACACCTCCCAAGATGTAAAATGGCATGTGTTTCCTTCTAAATCCTTCCACACCAACCGATCGCGAACATTCTCCCGAATACTAGGAGGAATTAAATTAATTAACACCGGGAAGAGATTGTACCAGGCAATCGGCCACCTCCATTGACCATTCGGAGAAACTATGTCCGCTAACGAAGATTGTAAGTGAAATCCTGCATTGGCAATAATTCTTGGGGTAATGAACTTACGAAGAGGGCCTAGGTCGCACCAAATATCACTCCACGCGTTAGTTTCAGACCCGCTACCAATAGACTTCCATATGAACGGCCGAACCATGTTTCGAATGGCAAGAAGCTTTCGCCAACCCCATGTCATGTTACCTCGACAAGGCACCTCCCAAAAGTTTCTACCTTTGAGTTTGTAACTATGTATCCATTGGACCCATAACGATTTCCTACTCGTAAGTATGCTCCAAACATGAGACGTCAAAAGGGCTTTATTAACATCCGATAAGCTCCGAACTCCTAACCCCCCCTCCTCCTTTGGAAGGCAGACTGTCTTCCACGCCACCTTTGGTTTAGCAGACCGATGGTAATTGCCAGACCATAAGAAATCCCGCATACGCTTTTCCAAATCATTTATAATACGAGCTGGTAACATGAATACCGTTGCCCAATATACATGCATAGCCGATAGAACAGATTTCACTAACTGAAGCCTACCCGCAAAGGAGAGAGTTTTGGTTATCCAGTTGTCGATCTTCTTTTCTACCTTGTCAACCAAGATCTTACAATCTTTATACGAGAGCTTAGAGGAGATTAGGGGGACACCCAAATAGCGAACAGGAAGAACACCAACATTAAACGGGAGAATGCTTTGAATTTCCTGCTTGATGGAGCACGGAACATTACCAAAGAAGACAGTGCTCTTAGACATATTAGGGACCAAACCCGAGGCCATAGTAAACTGATGGAGAGCGTCCCTAACAACCTTGACCGATATAGCATCACCATTGACGAATATAAATAAGTCATCAGCAAAAGAAATATTTATAATCTTCTGTTTTTTACAATGGAGATGGTACCGAAACGCATTACTTGAAGCAGCCGCATTCCTAAGTAATAACGAGAGGGTCTCCATGACCAAAGTAAAAAGGTAAGGTGACATCGGGTCGCCTTGTCTCAACCCACGCTTGCCCTTGAAGTAACCATGTAAATTACCATTAATGTTCAAAGAATATGACACCGTGCTTACACAGGTCATGATCCAACTAACCATTTTAGGATGGAAACCGTACGCCCTCAGGATGTCTTCAAGGAAATCCCAGCTCACCGTGTCATAAGCCTTCTGCAAATCAATCTTAAACGCACATCTAGAAGGCCCCGTATTACGGTGATAATTATGCATGAGCTCTTGAGTCAGGAGGATGTTATCCGATATCTTTCTACCAGGCACAAACGCTGATTGACTAATATTAACCAAAACATCCAGACTACCTTTAATCCTGTCAGTTATAATTTTGCTGATACACTTATACAGCACATTACAGCATGAAATCGGCCGATAATCTCCTACCGTGTTGGGCGTTTTAACCTTTGGAACCAAAGCAATGATGGTATGATTTACTTGTTGCAGGAGCTTCCCGTTAACAAAGAAATCCTGTATAGCTTTAGTAACCTCCTTCCCGACGATCTCCCAAGAACTTTTAAAAAACGCCGAGGTGAACCCATCCGGCCCTGGAGCCTTGTTCTCACCTATGGCAAACATAGCACTCTTAATCTCGTCACTTGTAACCGGCCGAATCATAGCCGTAGCAATGTTAGGATTAAGGACGTTAGTGCATAATTCAGTTAGATCCAGCTTATCTACATTCCGCCCTTTACCCAAAAAATCATAATAATGATTGACGAACGCGGCATAAACATCCTCTCCATTAAACTGATTACCATTAGCATCTTGGATGTTGTGGATCTTATTGTACGCATTCCTATTCTTCACACAGTTATGAAAGTACTTCGTATTAGCATCCCCAGCCGCCAACCAATCGGCTTTAGCTTTTTGCTTTAAAAAGCATTCCTCATCATAAGAAGCCGATTGGAACTCCTTGAGACACCTAGCCTCAGCCTCTCTAATGTTAAGGTCCAGCGGATTAGTATCAATGGCCTTTTGAAGATCATCCAGCTTTACCCTCAAAGACGTGACCCGTTCATGGAGATTGCCTTGCTTGAATAATAGACGTCTCAAAGGAGACTTCAAAGCCGTGAGCTTCTTAACCACCGAGAACATAGTAACCCCACGAACAGTCTGAGCCCATTCATTAGAAACACATTGCATGAACCCCTCCTTTGCAACCAGGAAATTCGCGAACTTAAAAGGTTTTGGCCTCTCACTTGTCAACCTATACAACTTGAGAATGCACGGTGTGTGGTCCGAAACACGGTAAGGGTGGTATAAGGCATAAGCATCAGGATACGAGTCCAGAAATTGCTCGTTACCCATGATCCTATCTATCTTTTTTAACACACCCACACCTTGTTTAGGTTTCTGGTTCCAAGTGAAGTGCATCCCATGGCTCTTGACATCGATTAACTCATTGTGTTGGACGCATTCATAAAACTCTCTCATACCAATGGATACCGTCGACGCACCAACAAGACAATCATCCAAAGATAAGGCCGAGTTGAAATCACCCATCACCACCCACGGCCTACCACGAACAAAACTTTTATGTTTGCACAGATTTTCCCACAGAATTCTTCTATCTTGGTATTTATTTTCAGCATATATAAAAGAATAAAATAACATCTTGTTGTCCGATTTCCTCCTAGTTTGAACATGAATTACCTGATCCGTATAGTGAATAACCATAAGGTCCACCTTGTCCTTGTTCCATCCAAGGATAATCCTAGTGCCCCTCATGCAGCTACTACCATTTGAACACCAATCCCAACTCCGAAATACCCCTTTGCACACTTTATCTAGATTCGAGATGTTGACATGCGACTCCAACACAGCACAAATGTTAACTTGGTTTTCAATTATTAATTGTCGAACCTCCTTTTGTTTCAGGGGCCGGTTCAAGCCCCTCACATTCCAAACCATTGTGCTATCCATTAATACCCATTGAACCGGGAGTGCTTGCCCCCTCAGAAGGTTTTGTATTCGTACCAGCTGCCATAAATTCTGAAATTTCCGTAGGCAGACTCTCCAAGACTCCATCGTCATTATCCTCAATAGTTATCGGGTCTCCTACAAAGCTTGCACCAGTAACCGGGTCTCCATCCATATTACCCGACAATGCCGAGAACGAGTTCCGTAAGTTCAGACCTGTTTCCTTGCTGCCATTCCCATTAACACTCTTGCCTTCCTTATGGACAGGTTTCTCATCACTCCTCCTATTAACCGCGTTTGGTATCACCTCGTTTAAAGCATTCCCCTTCGTACCGGACGTGCTAGCCTGACTTTTGTTAACCTTAGGTCTATACACCACCTTTTGTTTTTGCTTTCTTTGAGGAAATGAATGTCTTGCCAACCTCCGATTATCAGTAACAAAACCCTCGTCGTCCACCGTTTTCCCTTTAGCCTTTTCATTCGGTTTATTTGGACAAGAATGATCATCATGGCCGAATAAACAACATGAACTACATCTTAGCGGTCTCCACTCATATTCAACTTTGACCCGTTCCAAAATAAAACCCTCCTCATCCATTTTCGGGATAGCGACAGTGATATGATCCTTCAGGTCATTATCTGCATTTATCTCTATCATAGCCCGAGCAAAACTGCTCCTACCCCAATTATCAACACACATGTCAGCTGTGTAAGAATCTAACCTTTTGGGGGTTCCTAACTTCGACGCCAGCAGGCTCAATCCATCATCCGTATAAGCTGCAATTGGTACATTGTGCAGCTTGACCCATATAGGAACCGTTTTAATGCAATCCTTTTTTAGAGTAATCTTGGGCGACCAAACATTTAAAAATAACGGAACCTTCCGTATAAGCCATGGTCCTCCTTCCAACACCTTCATCAAGCCATCTTTTGAATCAAACTTAAAGAAAAAAAACCCTGATTCGTTCATCATAACTTTTAAAAAACCAAACTTAGTCCAAACATTCTTTGCATAATACTCTACCACCGGGAAAGGCAACCGATTCCCTAAAAAATACCCATATAGCACATTATCAAGTTTATTTTGAACCTGTTGCACCACCTCTCTCGGTATAACAATGTCCGCATCATCTCTTGTTTCCCTCGGCTCCATAAGCCTGAAGTTCACCTCTCTTTTCTTACGATTTGCCTGCACTTTCTCAGCATATGATGCTGAATTTTCCTCTTTAAACGTATCCCAGAACATCTCGGTATGCAACTCATCAGGTTTTTCAATCCCATGATCCTCGGCTTGATTAACAACGGGAACTGTGATCTTGGTAAGTTCATCTATGATGTTCACTATCTTTGGTCCCTGTTGACTATCAGAAGTAACTCCTCGACGTGGACAAAAAGTTTTGCCGTCGATGTTTAATAACCTAGACGCAAAACCCTTATTAGGGTTTAACGAAGATGACACAAGATCCGGCGGCTTTACGTATCTAGCATCCACATCCGAAACCTTAAACTGAGAATACTCCATAGATTACAAATCTAGTAACATGCAACGATAGAAAAACACGAGCAAAAGATAAACCCAAGCGAATTGACAAACCCTAGCAAGAACAAGAAAACAAACGCCAACCCTAAACTTGATGTCAAAAGATTAGGAACCACGGTGAAGTCTAGTATCCTTACTCAGAAGGAACGACAACACCACAATTACTAACCCAAATCTTTCAAGAAGAAGATTAGCAGGAACGAAGAACAAGAAAGCTAGGGTTTCAGAGAGAGCCAAAATCGCCCAGAGCCTTTTGGCAAACTAGGGACAAGACCCGAAAATACCATTGTAGGTGATTAGAGAACTTTAAGAAACTTGTTTAATGCTGAAATTATAACTCTTGTTTTGCATAATCTGAAAATTTGGAAAGATAAGTTCTGAAAAGATAATGTCAAGATGCATGCAAAATTTCTAATATAGTGAAATTGGATGTTGAATTGTAAAGTCATGAACATGTTTATGAAGGTAGAAAAATCTGACCCACTAGGTGTTTGTAGAAATGCCTAAGTGGGGATTTAAATGTGAAATTTGGATAAAAACGCAGAATTTATAATGGTCCATAATGATGTGATTGTGGTCATAAAAAGGAGTTCTAAACATGTTATAAAAACTGAATTTTCTAGGCAAAGAGTCCGGTTCATCTAGCGGACAAGCCGGAGGGAGTTCACGAGGAAAAGACGCGCTCTAAAAGGTATGAAATTTATCGTTTCATTACATTACACATATTATTGGCTTTATGCATTGCTCAAAAGGAAAGAAAGCATGATGACCAAGAATTTCCATTATGTCATGAATTTGGCTATTGCCTTAAACAAGTTATAAACATGAAATCGAACATCCGTAAGGTGTTTAATCTTAACACCTAAACGGGTCAAACAAGTTTTGGTAATAAACACGAAGCATGACTTTATTATATTGTGCGAATATTACATGAGGTGTAGGCCGTGTAGCGAACACCATAGACAAATTTAAAAGCCTTGTTCTTATCATAGGAGTTAAGGTTTAAATTGGATGCATGATAATAGAATAAACAATTAACTAGAAGTCTTGTAATTTAGCATGTAAGTTAGTTTCCGTAAAAAAGCTCGATTAAGAAATAGTTGAGTAATGTTATAAACAAAACACAAGTATGAAGTTCTAGCCCAGTCGCTTAGCAATTTATGCGAAATTGTGCTGTTTCGACTCATAAAGAATCAGCAAGAAAACTGCACTTTAAGCAAGGGAGTTATGTGCAGGGTCTACCGTAAATTACGGTAGTACCGTAATTTACTGAGTTACGGTAGGCCCCAAATGTCCAGAAGCCACCGTAATTTACGGTGACACCGTAAATTACGGTGGAGCCCTGTTTGATAAAATTTGTTTTGATCTTTTTCTCGAACCAGTGTTCGGACCTGATTCGAATACGTAAATTTCCAAGAGTGATAGTACTAATGCTTGTTTAAAATGTTAGTTCTCAGGTACCCAAGTAAAGGATGAAGATCAAGCAAATCGATTCGAACCGAACACCTAACGTTACGCTTCCGCACTCGATCCATGTTTTGTTATATTGTAAACACTAGTAGTTTAATTTGGAACATTGTAAGTAGGTTAAACAAGTAAATGTTTTATTAAATGACTTTTGAATATTGAAAGTTTTTGTAAAGACTACTTTTAGTATATTATGTAAAGCTTATTTGCTGTTAAGAACGGGTATTTTAAACTGGGTCTTACAAGTTGGTAATCAGAGCTTAAGGTTGCCAATAAGTGTTCGGTTCAAGCTTGATCAACATCCGGTAAGAGTAATTGCTTAAGTAAAATTTAAGGAGTATAGAAATAATTCACGAACAAATATGCATAGAAAAGAGTGTGTAAACACACTCAAACACAAGAAAAGCATGAAACAAGAATCATAGAATCAAGAGTGTGTAAGCACACTCAAACACAAGAAAGGCATGAAACAAGAATGATTGAGTCAAGTTACGAACTTGATCAAATCAAGACAAGTAAAACATGTATTACAAATGAAATGTTTAACAATGTATGTAAACATTTCAGTATCAAAGATGGCAAGCGGAGGTGATGGTGATGCGGTGCCAAGAGTCACCGAACCAATGAAAATAGTGATTGCCGAAGAGGTTGGAAAGGCGATCGAAAACAGTTTGTCGAACTTCATTGATAAAATCCAAAATACGGTTTTATCAGTGGTAGAAGAGAGAATCAAGAAGCTAGAAGATAATTCAAATCTAGCAAAGGAAAAATCTGGGGAACGAAAACCTTGTTCATACAAGGAATTCATAGCATGTAAACCACCTATATATAATGGGGAGGTTGATCCAATCGTGTGTCAGCGATGGATAGGCGATATCGAGGGAGTATTCGAGAGAACCCATTGTGATGAGAATGACTACGTAGCTTATGGTACGGGTCAGCTAAGAGGTCAAGCGAAGGACTGGTGGGATAATAAAAAGAAGGAGATTGGAAACGAAGCGGCCAAGGCCATGACGTGGGAGGAGTTTAAGACGCCGTTTCTTAAACACCATAGCCCCAAAGCAGTTATAAACAAGATCAAGGAAGAGTTCATGCAACTCAGACACAAGGGTGAATCCATAGACAAGATCACGGGGATGTTTATGGACAAAATGAAGTTCTGTGACGATCTGATAACGAACGAAGAGCAAAAAGTTTATTACTATCATAACATGCTAAGCGCAGAATATAGGGAGTTCATAACCCCTTCAAAGTATGAGACCCTTACCGAGATTATCAATGCCGCTCGGGAAAGGGAGATTGAGTTGAAAAAGAGTATAGAGCGGGGTGAACGAAGGGCACAGGATATAAATCCAAGCCCTACCAAGAAAGCAAGAACGAATGAAACGACGAAGAAATCAGATGCAAAGGGCGGTACATCAAGTTGCAAAATCTGCGGCAAGAATCATAAGGGTGAATGTCGCTTCAAAGATAAGCCTTGTCCTATATGTCGAAAAACGGGACATATGGCTATATCATGCCCGGAAAAAGTGACCGTTTGTTACAACTGTTACCGAACGGGTCACAAAAGATCGGAGTGCCCAGAATTGGCGGGAAAGAAAGAAGGGCAAGACTCAAAAGGTGAAGCCGCAAAAGCCAAAGCAAGATCCTTTCAATTGACCGCTGCTGAAGCAAAGGTCGAACCTGACGTGGTCTCAGGTACATTCACTATAAATTCAATTCCCGCACGTGTGTTATTTGATACTGGTGCGAATAAATCCTTTGTTTCATATGGGTTTATTCGACACCCTTCATTTGTTCTAACAAAATTACCTATGCCTTTAGAGGTAGAGATAGGTAATAATAAAAGCTTTATTATCTGTGATGTATGTAAAAACTGCACGATGAATATTGATGACGAGGAATATGCAATAGACTTGATCCCGATGTCGATGGGAGAATTTCAAGTGGTAGTGGGAATGGATTGGCTATCCCGTTACCACGCAAAGGTGGTTTGTTTCCGAAAGGAAATAAAACTAACGTCTCCTAGCGGAAAGCAAGTTACGATATATGGAGAAAAGGGAGGTAACCCGGTGATATGTACAATGCTAGAGGCTCGCAAACTCATGAAACATGGATGCAAGGCCTTTATGGTATATGCAAGCGAAACGGAAAAGGAACTCCTCAAAATTGGGGATGTACCGGTCGTGCGAGATTATGAAGACGTGTTTCCGGAAGAACTACCGGGGATACCGCCAGAACGGGAGGTAGATTCGGAATCGAGTTGATTCCGGGCGCGAAACCCGTGGCCAAGGCGCCATACCGACTTGCACCGTCGGAGTTACAAGAATTGATGTCTCAAATTCAGGAATTTCTTGACAAGGGATTTATCCGACCGAGTGTGTCTCCGTGGGGCGCACCAGTCTTATTCGTGAAAAAGAAAGATGGCAGTATGCGCATGTGTATCGATTACCGGGAGTTAAACAAACTCACGGTGAAGAATCGATACCCACTTCCAAGAATTGATGATTTATTTGACCAACTACAAGGAGCAAGTTGGTTCTCCAAAATCGATCTCCGATCTGGTTATCACCAATTGAAAGTCAAGGAGGAGGACGTACCAAAGACGGCTTTTCGTACGAGGTACGGGCATTATGAATTCCTTGTAATGCCCTTCGGATTGACCAATGCACCCGCGGCTTTCATGGACCTCATGAACCGGGTTTGCAAACCCATGCTAGATAAGTCGGTAATTGTATTTATCGACGACATTCTGGTATATTCAAAGAGTGAAGCCGAGCACGTGTGTCATTTGCGGGAAATATTAGACACACTCAGACGAGAGAAGCTGTATGCAAAATTCACGAAGTGTGCTTTCTGGTTACGGGAAGTACAGTTTCTTGGGCATCTCATTAGTGCTGATGGAGTACTAGTAGATCCGTCAAAGATAGAAGCTGTGTCGAAATAGAGCCCTCCAAGAAATCCCTCGGAAATCCGAAGCTTTTTAGGGCTTGCGGGATATTATCGGAGATTCATACAGGATTTCTCCAAAATTGCCTTACCCTTGACCAAATTAACTCGTAAGGTCGCCTATGCCTCGAGGCAATTGAAGATTCATGAAAATAAATATCCGGTTCACGACTTAGAATTAGCGGCGGTGGTGTTTGCCTTAAAGATATGGAGACATTACTTGTACGGAGTAAAGTTTACCATCTTTACCGACCATAAAAGTTTGAAATATTTCTTCGACCAGAAGGAATTAAACATGCGGCAAAGACGGTGGTTGGAAACCGTCAAGGACTTCGATTGCGAAATACATTACCACCCCAGGAAGGCCAATGTAGTGGCCGATGCGCTGAGCCGCAAAACAGATTATACCCCGATACGGGTACGATCAATGCAACTGGTTGTGACTTCAAGTTTACTAGAACGAATTCGAGAAGCACAGAATGAAGCTGTAAAGGCGGAAAACTGGAAAAAGGAAAGAATTATCGGCCAAGTGAAGGACCTTGAGGTGGGCAGTCACGGCCTAAAGACTCGTTTTAATAGAATCTGGGTTCCTAACACATGTGGGGTTAAGAAGCTTTTACTTGATGAAGCTCATAAATCCCGTTATTCCATTCACCCGGGAGCGACCAAAATGTATCATGACTTGAAGCAAAACTATTGGTGGCCCGGAATGAAGCGAGACACTGTGAAATGCGTGGAAAAATGCCTGACATGCCTACAAGTCAAGGCGGAACACCAAAAGCCGTATGGTAAACTCCAACCATTAGAAATTCCGGTTTGGAAATGGGAGCAAATTACGATGGACCTATTGACCAAACTGCCTAAAACAAGTCGTGGTTTTGATGCTATTTGGGTAGTCGTGGATAGGTTAACTAAAAGCGCTCACTTTATTCCCATTCGTGAGACTTATACATCTGAGAAAATGTCAGAGGTTTACACCAATGAAATCATAGCAAGGCATGGGGTACCGATATCCATTGTGTCAGACAGAGATACCCGGTTTACTTCAAAATTCTGGCGTGAATTCCAAGAACAGATGGGAACTAAATTGTTCCTTAGCACTGCTTATCATCCACAAACGGATGGGCAGAGCGAAAGAACAATACAAACATTAGGCGACATGCTGCGGGCTTGCATTATTGATTTTGGGGGTAGTTGGGATGTCCATTTACCCTTGGTCGAATTCGCATATAACAATAGCTATCACGCGAGCATTAAAATGGCCCCGTATGAGCTATTATATGGCAGAAAGTGTCGGACTCCAGTCTGTTGGGGAGAAGTGGGTCCACGGGGGCTAGCGCCAACTGATATAATCCGAGCTACAAATGCGAAAATCGACATAGTTCGGACACATTTGAAAGCGGCTCAAGACCGGCAAAAGGCATACGCAGATAAAAGAAATAGGCCAATTGAGTTTCAGGTTGGCGATATGGTCATGCTAAAGGTTTCCCCATGGAAGGGTATTATTAGATTCAGAAAAAGAGGGAAGTTAAGCCCAAGATTCATTGGGCCATTTAGAATCATTGAACGGGTTGGTAAGGTAGCTTATCGACTTGAATTACCCAAAGAATTGAGTGGGATTCATAATACATTCCACGTATCACATCTCCGAAAGTGTTTGACCGACGAGACCGCTCATATCCACTATGATGATATCGAAGTGGATAACAGCCTCAACTATGCAGTAAAACCAATTGCGATTTTAGATCGTAAGGAGAAAAGTTTGAGGAACAAAATGATAATCCAAGTCAAGGTCAGATGGGAGCACAGAAAAGGGTCAGGCACTACTTGGGAATCCGAAGAGGAAATGCGACGTCTACACCCGACATTATTTGGTATGTAATTCGGTTTCGAGGACGAAACCCTTTTAAGGGGGGTGGACTTGTAACACCCCTAAAATATAAATCTTTATATCATTAAAATTCAAAGAATTGATAAACAAGAATTTACCAACTAGGAACTTAACCTAGTTAAATTCAAGTTTTGAAATAACACATACTATGGTTAAAATAACTAAGACTTAGAGAGAATCATAGTTAAAGGGTTAAACTTGACAAAAACCAAAAGTTAATTACTAGTTGTGACCAAAAACAAACCAAACACACCAAAATTGGTGTGTCTGGTCGATCAAGAGAGGAGGGGGCGATAGGGGTTCTCCAAAACCCTAAGTTTCACACCAAAATCTCTTCAATTGAAGACCCAAATCAGTTCCAAATCAAGCTCTAATCACATATTAGTAAACACCTTGTTGTAAGGATCAAAAGGTATGTGAAATTCAGTAATTTTGTTACATCACAAATTCTAGGTTAATTGTGAAACATGAGAAATTCAGCTTGATTGTCGATGCATGGCTGAAATTAGAAGGAGTATGAGGTTTAGGATCAAACCCTAGATGATTTCTTGACATTACCTTGTATGATACTTGTAGGGATTACATAATCACCATTGTAGGTGATTAGAGAACTTTAAGAAACTTGTTTAATGCTGAAATTATAACTCTTGTTTTGCATAATCTGAAAATTTGGAAAGATAAGTTCTGAAAAGATAATGTCAAGATGCATGCAAAATTTCTAATATAGTGAAATTGGATGTTGAATTGTAAAGTCATGAACATGTTTATGAAGGTAGAAAAATCTGATCCACTAGGTGTTTGTAGAAATGCCTAAGTGGGGATTTAAATGTGAAATTTGGATAACAACGCAGAATTTATAATGGTCCATAATGATGTGATTGTGGTCATAAAAAGGAGTTCTAAACATGTTATAAAAACTGAATTTTCTAGGCAAAGAGTCCGGTTCATCTAGCGGACAAGCCGGAGGGAGTTCACGAGGAAAAGACGCGCTCTAAAAGGTATGAAATTTATCGTTTCATTACATTACACATATTATTGGCTTTATGCATTGCTCAAAAGGAAAGAAAGCATGATGACCAAGAATTTCCATTATGTCATGAATTTGGCTATTGCGTTAAACAAGTTATAAACATGAAATCGAACATCCGTAAGGTGTTTAATCTTAGCACCTAAACGGGTCAAACAAGTTTTGGTAATAAACACGAAGCATGACTTTATTATATTGTGCGAATATTACATGAGGTGTAGGCCGTGTAGCGAACACCATAGACAAATTTAAAAGCCTTGTTCTTATCATAGGAGTTAAGGTTTAAATTGGATGCATGATAATAGAATAAACAATTAACTAGAAGTCTTGTAATTTAGCATGTAAGTTAGTTTCCGTAAACAAGCTCGACTAAGAAATAGTTGAGTAATGTTATAAACAAAACACAAGTATGAAGTTCTAGCCCAGCCGCTTAGCAATTTATGCGAAATTGTGCTGTTTCGACTCATAACGAATCAGCAAGAAAACTGCACTTTAAGCAAGGGAGTTATGTGCAGGGTCTACCGTAAATTACGGTAGTACTGTAATTTACGGTGGCCTGCAATTCTTTACGGTGGATTCCTACTGAGTTACGGTAGGCCCCAAATGTCCAGAAGCCACCGTAATTTACGGTGACACCGTAAATTACGGTGGAGCCCTGTTTGATAAAATTTGTTTTGATCTTTTTCTCGAACCAGTGTTCGGACCTGATTCGAATACGTAAATTTCCAAGAGTGATAGTACTAATGCTTGTTTAAAATGTTAGTTCTCAGGTACCCAAGTAAAGGATGAAGATCAAGCAAATCGATTCGAACCGAACACCTAACGTTACGCTTCCGCACTCGATCCATGTTTTGTTATATTGTAAACACTAGTAGTTTAATTTGGAACATTGTAAGTAGGTTAAACAAGTAAATGTTTTATTAAATGACTTTTGAATATTGAAAGTTTTTGTAAAGACTACTTTTAGTATATTATGTAAAGCTTATTTGCTGTTAAGAACGGGTATTTTAAACTGGGTCTTACAGAAATCATCGCACAGCATATGGCTGCGGCGTTCCCGAATCTTATCGCTCAGTTTAACCAAGCCAACATCAATCAGAACGCTCCTTGTAACTTCAAGAGCTTCAATTCGGCTAAACCACTCAAGTTCAGTGGTACTGAGGGGGCAACTGGGCTCCTTCAATGGTTTGAGAGCATTGAGAACACTTTTCGTCATGTTCAGTGTCCTGATAATCACAAGGTCGAGTTTGCTTCTAGTGTTTTTCATAAGAGGGCGTTAACATGGTGGAATGGGGGTTATGAGAGATCGTGGTGCTGAAGTCGCTTTAGCACAAACATGGGCTGAGTTAAGGACTCTCATGATGAGTGAGTTCTGTCCTCGTCATGAATTGCGAGCGCTGGAAAGGGAGTTTGATGATCTAAAGCAGTTTAGTGGCGAGCACCGAGCGTATACTGACAGGTTCGAAGAGTTGAGTTTGTTATGCCCAACGATGGTTACCCCACTTGACAAGGCTATCGAGAGATACATCGATGGTCTACCTGACTCTGTGCAAGACATCGTTACTGGTAGTAAACCTACCACTGTTCGTCAGGCAATCGAACTATCTGCAACGTTGACAGAATCGCAAATCAGAAAGGGTAAATTGCATAGGAAGGGTGACAAGGGCAAGAATCAGGCGTCTGACAAAGGGGATAGCAAGAAAGGTAAGAAGGGGAAGGATTCGGGCTCATCAAAGGGCTCTAGGAAGCGAAAGGCTTCCCAAAATTTTGCCATCACTGCCCAACAGAACCAGGCAGCTCCCAATCAGCCAGCGCAGCCTCCCGCAAAGAAGCGGTATGAAGGGAATGCACCTTTGTGCAATAGGTGCAATAGTCACCATCAACAGCAACTCCCGTGTCGTTTCTGTACCAACTGTGGAAAATCAGGTCATCTTGCAGAGGTTTGTCGTTCTGCTAGAAATCCAGCTCGGCAGGGAGCTCAACCACCTGTTCAACAGCAAGCTGCACGACCTCACTATCCTCCTGGCTCGTGCTTTAATTGCGGAGACCTGATCCATTATCGAAACCAGTGTCCAAGGCTGGTTAATGTAAATCCAGTTCAGGCTCAGGCTCGTGGACGAGTTTTTAATATGAATGCTGTCGAGGCGCAAGCAGACAACGAGGTGGTGAACGGTACGTTCTTTATTAATAATCAACCTGCGTCTGTTCTTTTTGATTCAGGGGCCGATAAGAGTTTTGTGTCGTTATCTTTTGAGCCTTTGCTTCGCGTGTCTAGAACAAAACTAGGTAAGCCATTAACTGTTGAAGTTGCGAATGGTGAACCCGTTGTTCTTAATTCCGTTCTTCGCAACTGTCAATTGAATCTTAGCGACCATCTTTTTCCTATTGACCTCACGCCTATGCATCTTGGAAGCTTCGACATTATTGTGGGTATGGATTGGTTAGCCAAGCATCGCGCAGAGGTGGTTTGTTTTGAGAAGATCGTTCGTGTGCCGCTTTCGTCTGGTGAGATCCTACAGGTTCGTGGTGAGAAACTTGTTAGTAGCCTCAAGCTTATGTCTTGTTTTCAAGCTCGGAAGTATCTGCGAAAGAACTATGTGGCCTTCTTGGCACATGTTACGGCAGATAAAGACCAAGGTAAGTCTATTCAAGATATCCCTGTTGTTCGGGATTATCAGGAGCTGTTTCCTGAAGAATTGCCTGGACTACCCCCAGCACGCCAAGTCGAGTTCCGTATTGATCTTGTACCTGGTGCAAATCCTATTGCCAGGGCTCCATATCGTCTTGCACCGTCTGAGATGCAAGAATTGTCTAAACAGCTTCAGGAGCTTTCTGAAAAAGGTTTTATTCGTCCTACCTTTTCACCCTGGGGTGCTCCCGTTCTTTTTGTCAAGAAGAAGGATGGATCCTTCAGAATGTGTATCGATTATCGTGAGCTGAATAAGCTTACCTGTGACAACCCGTAAAATTACAGGTACTGTACAGATTAATTAACCCTAATTATGTGCTAAATGACTGTGCTTGATTACATCTGACACTCTTAACTGCTTACTGATTTATGTTATATACATACATGTGCATTATTTACATACAGTCACTCCAATTATTTCATATAGACCCGTAGTGACATACCAGATGCACAAAGCACAGTTAGTGCAGTGAGCGGATAACCCAGACACATGCTGACAATGCCAGCACTTAGACAGATACTATTTTATGCCAGTATGGGCCAGAGATAAATCACTACACCAGTATGGAGTGTAAGGAAGTGAGAAATATAAGACTATGTCACTAGGTGATAGATTGAGTGCCGGAAAGTGCCTAAAACGCAATTTAATTACAGAATTCCACATTTTTTATAACAATTCAGTTTTTAACACACTCATATTATTCAGAGTATGGACTAACTAGTCCTGGACACTTTCCTAAGTGTTGGAATTAATTTCGTTACAAAAAGATGCACAAAAGACGCTTTACGGGACAATTAAACGCTTTAACGGAACGATGCGAAACCAAACAACCAGACATTACCCGGGACATGAAAATATTGTTAGAAATATTATTTTATTATATTAAATTAATCATGGTCACAAAAATCCCCATGCACCATGCAAACATGACATACACCCACTATACTTGTAAATACCCTTAACCCTTTTATAATTACCTACTAAATTAACAAAATTTTACACTTTACCCCCCCCCCCCCCCCCCATAACCGAAAATCTGCCCCAAATAATTAGTATATATTTTGTTTAAATCCTTGTTAGAAGAATCTTGATTTCCGTTGGCCATTTCCCTTGTCATAATTTTCCCTACAAACCTAAATGCACATTTCCAAGAAATACTCATCATTCCCTCAAGATACACACTTCTCTCTCCCTCCTCCCTCTAAAAATCGGTTCATACCCCCCCCCCTCTCACCACAACTGAATTTCATCATCTCCTTCCTTCACAACTTCATCTCTTTCACTAACAAACCCTATTCCAAGCTCCAAGATCCTCCATAGAAGTAAGAAGTTAAAGTGCTCTCAAGAAGCTTTGTTTAAAGCTTTTCTCACCATCATTTCTTGTCATCTCATCCTAAGTTTACAACCCTAGCCTTGTGCTAGTAGTAAGTCCATTCATACTCTTGTCTCACTTTGATTCTTGTTCGATTATTGATTGTTCTTCACACCAAATAAACCCACGCTTCCGCAAAAGCCAGGGTGTGACAGCTTGGTATCAGAGCCTCGATCATAGCGAACTAGGATTCCTTCTCGAGTCTAGACTATGATCACTAGGGCTCTCATGAAAATGTTTTCAAACGTTTTTACATTTGCATAAACTAAAAGTCCAGATCCAGGGCACAAACTTTTTACAAACAAAAGGTCACAAATACATTTTTTCAAAATTTTCGTATCAGTCTTAGAGACTGAGGGAGTTCAGTCTTAGAGACTGAGGGATTCAATCTTAGAGATTGGGGATGTTCAGCCTTAGAGGCTGGGGAAAATTCGAGTCTTAGAGACTGGGAGGTTGGTCTTAGAGGCCAGGGAGTTAGTCTGAGAGACTAGGGAATTCAGTCTTAGAGATTGGGTGGGATAGTCTGGGAACACTAGGATGTATACATGATCTCATTATTATTTGTTTACATGCTTATCTTATTTGTGTGCATATGTTGTGGATGTGTTATAGACACCATGGCATCATCCGGTAGCGGAGTATCCGATGCGAGTGACCCGAGGACTATTACCTCTGACGACGAGATGGTTACCGATTCGGGAGTTTACACCTCAGACTACACGAGCACTGATGAAGATGACTTTCAGCCTTTTGCCCTACCAGACTTCGGAGATGATGTACCTTTAGCTGACGGCCCACCAGGGGAGGACCTACCCCTTGTTCCGGTCCCTGCCCCTCTTCCGTTTGCTGCAGTTCCCTTGGAGGAACAACTTCTCGACGCGATACCTGTTGATGACATCGACCTACTCATCGAGGGTCCCCCGGAGGGAGACCAGGATGGTGGGGCCCCGATGGAGGGCGGTGTTCAGCCTGTCGATATTCCAGTTGTTGATCCTATTGTCCCCATGGTCGAGCTTCCTGGTATGGAGGTTCAGTTCGATTCGTCCGCTTCTGATTCTTTTGAGTCTGTAGCTTCTCATATCCCACCGTTGGGATTCGGTTACATTCCTCGCAGGGACGCTGATGAGGAGATGGAGATGGAGCAGCCTGCCGAGGCTCCTGCTCATCCAGATGATCCGATTCCTGCCATGCTTGTTGATTATCAGCCCGCTCCAGTTGTTTCCGAGCCTGTTCCTGACATTGACCCTGTTCCTGTCACTGATGCACCTGTTGTTGCACCGCCAGTTGTTGAGATCCCCGATTTAGCACCCATACCCGACCCCGTGTCGATTTTTGACGATCTTGCACCATTTGCTACACACATGGACCCGAGGTACGCCAACTCCAGCAATGGATGGATTGAGGATGATGACTACCCTTCGTACGTAGTCCCAGTCACTCCCCCTCCCGCACCTACCGCTGTACCCTTCGATGCTCCCTTGTTTCCTCCGTCCACATCCGATACTCATCGTACCGACCTGCCTATCACTTTCCTTCAGGACATTCCTCCGCCCCAACCTTGGGAGGGATCGTCGAGCCAGCTTTTCGGGCACACCCCATTCATGCCAGAGGTTAGCCAGTTCTTACCGCAGGTCCCTTATTCAGATTTTGTTCCACCAGTGTCACTTTCTGCACCTTTCGAGACCCAGTTACCCCATGTTACTTCACAGTTTGTATTTACCCCACACATTACACTTCCGGTTTCAGCCTCGATGGGTGAACCATCCCTATGGTCAGCACCCCAGGTCATGCCAGTATCTGACACTTATCATCCATTTTATGATGGATTCTCTGTGGAGGACACGCTCACGTCGCTGCAGTTACGGCGGGACGCCTTGAGGCAGTGTGTCCAGCGGTTGGAGAGGACTCCACATCCTCACTGTCCATGTCAGACCCAGTTTCCAGCATCGCACACTTCCTTTCCATCGTTTCAGGATTCAGACGTTCATTTCCTCCCTCTCGATCGACAGGTTGCCTTCGTGTTGCGTTTTGCCTACGCACTTGAGGAGGATTTGGTGCAGTTGCGCCGATTGATTTTCTCTCATTTTCCACCTCCTCCTCCACCGTCAGCTTAGGGGTATACTCGGCAACAGAGATTTCAGACCAGCTACGCTTAGTGGGAAGACAGCGCTAGAGTCGTGATTATGAAGACTTTTTTTTTTTGGAGACCACGATTTTGGTTTTGGTTTATTTGTATTTGTACTCAGACATATATTTTGGCACATGGTAAAATTGTGAGACTGTATTGGTGGTTTGTTTATGAAACATTAGTCGCAAGTCTTTTAATTTCATACATTGTTGAATATTTGTCATGGTTATGACATGAGATGTTATGTGAATGATGAATGATACTATATATACGTATGATTATTATACTTACTATGACCTGACCAATATGGAACATCCTCTAGGAAATGCCTCCTCGACGTGACGCACGCATGCCGACTAACCAGGCAGAACTACAAGGAATCATCGCTGCCGCTATTGCGCAGTATGCTGCTTCTCAAGGAGAAACAAGTGGCAACATTCCAAACAGCAACAACAACCCTCCCAACGGTTGTACCTACAAGCAATTCCTGGATTGTAAGCCCTTGAACTATGACGGCACTGGGGGTGCTGTTGCTTTCGTTAGGTGGACAGAGAAGACGGATTCTGTTATAAGGATGAGCAAGTGTGCTCCCGAGCACCAAGTTACGTACATCTCAGGGCTCTTTCTTGACGGTGCCCTATCTTGGTGGAACCTTCAAGTACAGACCCTGGGGGAAGCAGCGGCGTATGCTATGACATGGACTGAGCTGAAGGAGCTCATGAGGAAGAAATACTGCTCTCGGGCCGAGATACAGAAACTGGAAACTGAGTTTTGGCACCTCAAAATGGACGGCCCAAAGATTGCTGAATATGTGCAAAGGTTTCACGACTTGTCACGCATTGTGCCGTATATGGTTGAGCCTGAGTTTAAACGCATTGAGCGTTTCATCTGGGGATTGGCACCCCAAATCATGAGCTTGGTCACGACGTCCAAATCTCCAACGATTACCGAAGCCATTGATCTCAGTGTGGCACTTACAGAGGAAGCCATCAGATTGGACAAATTTTCAATCTCTGAACCGAAAAAGAAGGAAGCACATGTTGAATCGTCGCCAAGTGAGAACAGGAGGAAGTTCTCAAATTTCAAAAAGGGCACCAGCAGTGTTAGCAAGAGGGAAGGAGGAAGTGCACCAGCCAGGGCCGAAACTGGTACCGAAAACAGAGGAAGAGGATACATGGGCACTCTGCCCAAGTGTGGTACATGTCAGTTCCATCATCCCGGCCCGTGCCGACTCAGAAAGTGTGAATCTTGCGGGAAGACAGGCTATTCGAAGGAGACGTGTTGGGTTGGATCAGGCCAAGGTGGCCAAAGGGGTTACCATAACAACAACCGCGGTAATGGAAACAGACCACAAGGAAATAATGAGGGAAACGGAAATCGCGGGAATGCCCCGAATCAAGCTGGTAACCGGGGAACCAACGGAAATCGAAACGGGAATGGCAATGGCAATGGCCGAGGGCCAGGATGCTTCAACTGCGGGGACGTTGGGCACTTCAAAAGGGAATGCCCAAGGCTAAATCAAGTGCAAGGCCGAGTTTTTAACATTGGTGCGAGGGAAGCGCGCCAGGATCCGAATGTTGTCACTGGTGCGTTCCCTATAAATCAACGCTATGCATCTGTTCTTTTTGATACTGGTGCCGATTATAGTTTCGTATCGTTAGACTTTAAGAATATGCTTGGGTTAACTGCTAGTAAGTTAGACGTTCCATACTCCATTGAATTGGTGAATGGGGACCTAGTTGAAACGGGTGAAGTTATCAGGGGATGTATAATAGAATTGGGAGGACACGAATTTACGCTAGATCTACTGCCCGTCGAGTTGGGAAGCTTCGACGTGGTAATAGGGATGGATTGGCTGTCTAGCAACAAAGCCGAAGTGGTTTGTCATGAAAAGATCATCCGCATCCCGGCGGAGAATGGAGAGACGATTGTAGTTCATGGAGAGAAGCGCGATACGCCATTAAGGATCATTAGCTGCTTGAAAGCTAGGAATTGTTTGAAGAAAGGATGTGTTGCCCTCTTGGCACATATCGTTGATAAGGAGGCCGCTGAACCAAAGATCGAAGACATCCCTGTCGTAAGGGAATATCCTAAAGTCTTTCCAGAAGACTTGCCAGGATTGCCGCCTCCAAGACAAGTCGAGTTCCACATTGACTTAGTTCCAGGCGCCGCGCCTGTTGCTAAGGCACCCTATCGACTTGCACCTTCAGAGATGCAAGAACTGTCAACGCAACTCCAAGAGCTGTTAGATAAAGGATTCATCAGACCAAGCTTCTCACCTTGGAGAGCTCCAGTTTTATTCGTTAAGAAGAAGGATGGTAGTTTTCGCATGTGTATAGACTACCGCGAACTCAACAAGTTGACTGTCAAGAACAGATACCCTTTGCCAAGGATCGATGACCTGTTCGATCAACTTCAAGGTTCAAGTTATTACTCGAAGATCGATCTACGATCAGGTTACCATCAGTTGAGAATACAAGAGGAAAGTATTCCCAAGACCGCTTTTAGAACTCGCTATGGACATTACGAGTTTCTGGTTATGCCGTTTGGGTTGACAAACGCTCCAGCAGTTTTCATGGACCTAATGAACCGAGTCTGCAAGCCGTACCTCGACAAGTTCGTAATCGTATTCATTGATGATATTTTGATCTACTCGAAGACGAAGGAAGAACACGAGCAACACTTAAGAGCTATTCTAGAGCTGCTTAAGAAGGAGAAGTTGTACGCTAAGTTCTCGAAATGTGAGTTTTGGTTACGCGAAGTCCAGTTTCTTGGACATGTGGTTAATGGAAAAGGAATCCATGTGGATCCCACCAAGATCGAGGCGATCAAGGATTGGGAGTCCCCGAAGACGCCAACCGAGATTCGGCAATTCTTAGGTTTGGCTGGGTATTATCGTAGATTCATTGAGGATTTTTCTAAGATCGCTCAACCTCTGACCGCACTTACTCAGAAAGACAAGAAGTTTGATTGGAGCAACAAGCAGGAAGAAGCGTTTCAATTGTTGAAGAACAAGCTTTGCGACGCACCGATTTTATCCCTACCCGAAGGCACGGACGACTTCGTGGTATATTGTGACGCCTCGCGTCAGGGTTTAGGCTGCGTGTTGATGCAGCGACAGAAGGTTATAGCTTATGCTTCGCGCCAGCTGAAAGTTCACGAGAAGAACTATACCACGCATGACTTGGAGTTAGGCGCTGTAGTGTTCGCATTGAAGATCTGGCGACACTATCTGTATGGAACAAGATGTACAATCTTCACGGATCATAAGAGTCTACAGCACATCTTCGATCAAAAGGAGCTTAATATGAGACAGAGACGCTGGGTTGAACTGTTGAACGACTACGACTGTGAGATCAAGTATCACCCAGGAAAGGCGAATGTAGTTGCTGACGCCCTAAGTCGAAAAGAAAGGATTAAACCCATAAGGGTTAGGGCTTTAGAGATGATTGTCCAGACAGACCTCTCGTTGCGCATTCGTGCCGCGCAGAGAGAAGCTTTGAAAGAAAGCAATATTGAGGATGAGTATCTCCATGGAATGGAGAAACAGTTAGCGCCAAACAAGGAAGGAACCTTCCGTTTCATGAATCGAATTTGGGTTCCTCTGTTTGGAGGATTAAGAAAAGTTATATTCAATGAGGCTCACAAGTCACGGTACTCGATTCATCCAGGAGCAGATAAAATGTACCAAGATCTCAAGGATTTCTATTGGTGGCCCAGGATGAAAGGCGATGTTGCAGTATACGTCAGCAAATGTTTAACTTGTGCCAAGGTAAAGGTTGAGTACCAAAAACCCTCAGGCCTTCTACAACAACCTGAAATACCCAAATGGAAATGGGAACAGATTTCCATGGACTTCATCACAAAATTGCCAAGGACGCCCAAGGGCCATGATACAATTTGGGTAATTGTAGACCGTCTGACAAAGTCTGCGCACTTCCTGCCAACCAAGGAGAAGGACAATACGAGTAAACTGGCTGAAATATACATGATGGAGATTGTTGCACGTCAT
Source organism: Helianthus annuus (assembly GCF_002127325.2). NCBI lineage: Eukaryota > Viridiplantae > Streptophyta > Magnoliopsida > Asterales > Asteraceae > Helianthus > Helianthus annuus. Next base: position 50,232,319 of record NC_035439.2, read on the forward strand.
GGAGTGCCTCTCTCGATTATCTCTGATAGAGATGGACGCTTCGTATCAAGGATTTGGCAATCCTTCCAAGAAGCATTCGGTTCTCAGCTGAACCTGAGTACAGCGTTTCACCCACAAACGGGTGGCCAAAGTGAGAGAACTATTCAGACATTAGAGGATATGCTGAGAGCATGTGTAATGGACCTAGGTGGTAGCTGGGACAATCACTTACCCTTAGTCAAATTCTCGTACAACAACAGCTACCACACAAGCATTGGAGCAGCACCATTTGAAGCTCTCTACGGACGCAAATGTCGATCACCGCTATGCTGGGCTGATGCGGGTGATAGACAGCTGGTTGGCCCCGAAATTGTTCAGGAAACAACCGACAAGATCTTTCAGATTCGAAAACGCATCGAGGCAGCTCGCGACAGACAAAAAGCCTATGCGGATCCAAAGAGGAAGCCCCTGGAATTCCAAGTTGGGGATATGGTTTTGTTAAAGGTTTCACCCTAGAAGGGTGTGGCACGCTTTGGAAAGCATGGGAAGTTGAATCCGCGTTACATTGGTCCTTTTAGAATCCTGCAAAGGATTGGGCTTGTAGCCTACAAGTTGGACCTACCTGCTGAACTTAATGGGGTTCATGATACATTCCATGTATCGAACCTGAAGAAGAGTCCGACTCAAGAGACAGTTGTCATTCCATCTGACGAGGTTCACATCGACGACACACTCCACTTTGTTGAGGAACCAGTTGAAGTTACGGATTGGAAGATTAATAAGACACGTCGGAGCAGTGTCAAGCTAGTCAAAGTTCGATGGAACGCACGACACGGCCCAGAATTCACGTGGGAACGTGAGGATCGTATGAAGGCCAAGTACCCACATTTATTCCCCAAGACCCCTGCTACTAGAAGTAGAACTTAAAATTTCGGGACGAAATTTTCTTAACAGGGGGAGAATGTGACAACCCGTAAAATTACAGGTACTGTACAGATTAATTAACCCTAATTATGTGCTAAATGACTGTGCTTGATTACATCTGACACTCTTAACTGCTTACTGATTTATGTTATATACATACATGTGCATTATTTACATACAGTCACTCCAATTATTTCATATAGACCCGTAGTGACATACCAGATGCACAAAGCACAGTTAGTGCAGTGAGCGGATAACCCAGACACATGCTGACAATGCCAGCACTTAGATAGATACTATTTTAGGCCAGTATGGGCCAGAGATAAATCACTACACCAGTATGGAGTGTAAGGAAGTGAGAAATATAAGACTATGTCACTAGGTGATAGTTTGAGTGCCGGAAAGTGCCTAAAACGCAATTTAATTACAGAATTCCACATTTTTTTATAACAATTCAACTTTTTAACACACTCATATTATTCAGAGTATGGACTAAATATTCCTGGACACTTTCCTAAGTGTTGGAATTAATTTCGTTACAAAAAGATGCACAAAAGATGCTTTACGGGACAATTAAACGCTTTAATGGAACGATGCGAAACCGAACAACCAGACATTACCCGGGACATGAAAATATTGTTAGAAATATTATTTTATTATTTTAAATTAATCATGGTCACAAAAATCCCCATGCACCATGCAAACATGACATACACCCACTATACTTGTAAATACCCTTAACCCTTTTATAATTACCAACTAAATTAACAAAATCCCCATGCACCATGCAAACATCACAGTCATGCCATTCGGTTTGACCAATGCTCCTCCTGTTTTCATGGACTTGATGAATAGGGTCTGCAAGCCTTATTTGGATAAGTTCATCATCTTTTTTATTGATGACATCTTGATTTACTCTAAGACGCAAGCTGATCACGAGCAACATCTTCGTCTTACTCTGGAACTCCTAAAGAAAGAGCAACTTTTTGCCAAGTTCTCCAAGTGTGAATTTTGGCTTAAGGAAGTTCAATTTTTAGGACATATTGTCAACGAACAAGGTATTCATGTAGATCCCTCCAAGATCAGTGCGATTAAGGATTGGGATACGCCTACTACTCCTACTGAGGTTCGTTCTTTTCTTGGTCTTACGGGTTATTACCGCCGCTTCATCGAGAACTTCTCAAAGATTGCAGTTCCTCTAACTGCCCTAACTCAGAAGAATAAACCCTTTGAATGGGGTTCTAAGCAAGAAGAAGCATTTCAGACCTTGAAGCAGAAGCTTTGTAATGCACCTATTCTGACTTTGCCTGAAGGCAACGATGATTTTGTTGTCTACTGTGATGCATCGAAATTGGGTCCTGGCTGTGTTCTGATGCAAAGGAACAAAGTCATAGCCTATGCATCTAGACAATTGAAGGTACATGAGAGAAACTACACCACTCATGATCTTGAGTTGGGTGCAGTTGTCTTTGCTCTCAAAATCTGGAGACACTATTTGTATGGTACAAAATGTGTGGTTTTCACTGACCACAAAAGTCTTCAGCATATTTTCAATCAAAAAGAACTCAACATGAGGCAAAGACGTTGGGTCGAACTCCTAAACGACTATGATTGCGAAATTCGCTACCATCCTGGTAAAGTGAATGTTGTGGCTGACGCCTTAAGTCGTAAGGAACGTACTATGCTTCATTGTGTTCGTGTTCAATCTGCTGTTCAAGCTCGATCTGATATCCAAGCACGCATTACTCAGGCTCAACAGGCTTGTGTTTCACAAGACTTGATGGGTAAGGAATTACCCTATCACATTAAGCCTGATCTTGTACTGAAGGAAGATGGATCATATTATTTCATGGACCGTTTGTGGGTCCCAAGCCAAGATGATCTTCGCACTTTGCTTATGGATGAGGCCCATAAGTCTCGTTATTCTATTCATCCTGGCTCAGATAAAATGTATAAGGATCTTCGTACTCAGTATTGGTGGCCTGGTATGAAGAAAGACATTGCCTTGTACGTTTCAAAATGCCTTACTTGTCTTAAGGTTAAGGCTGAACACCAACATCCTGCTGGTCTTTTGGAGCAACCTGAGATCCTAGTTTGGAAATGGGAAAACATTGCTATGGACCTCATTACCAAACTCCCGCGCACTAAGAAAGGTCATGATGCCATCTGGGTAGTTGTTGATCGTCTTACAAAGTCAGCGCATTTCCTGCCGATCCGTGAGAATCTATCTGCTGAAGATCTAGCTAAAATCTATGTAGATGAAATCATATCTCGACATGGTGTTCCCTTGAACATTATTTCTGATAGAGATGCTCGTTTCTCTTCTCGTTTTTGGAGAACCATGCAATCTGCTATGGGGACCCAACTCAATCTGAGCACAGCATATCATCCACAAACAGATGGCCAAACTGAAAGAACAATCCAGACTCTGGAGGATATGCTTAGAGCTTGTGTGATCGATTTTGGTGGTAGTTGGGATTCACATCTTCCATTGATTGAATTCTCCTACAATAATAGTTATCACTCCAGCATCAATATGGCTCCTTTCGTGGCTCTCTATGGTCGAAAATGTCGTTCACCTGTCTGCTGGAATAAATAGGTGAGGCTCAGCTTACTGGACCTGACCTCATTCTAAAGACAACTGACAAGGTTAAGAAAGTTCGTGATAACTTACAGGCAGCTCGAAGCCGTCAAAAGAGTTACGCGGACCAACGACGCAAGCCCTTAGAATTTCAAGTCGGTGATCGTGTATTACTTAAGGTCTCACCTTGGAAAGGTGTGATCAGATTTGGAAAGAAAGGAAAACTTGCACCTAGATATGTTGGACCATTCAAGATCGTCGAAAGAATCGGTAAGGTAGCCTACAGACTTGCATTACCTCCCGAACTTGGAAATGTTCATCCAACCTTCCACGTATCCAATCTCAAAAAGTGTTTAGCTGATGAGAACCTCCACATACCACTTGACGAAATCCGTGTCGATAAAACACTTCATTTTGTTGAGAAACCCGTGGAAATTATGGATCGTGAAGTCAAATGACTTAAACGCAAGCGCATTCCGTTGGTTAAAGTTCGCTGGGAATCTAAACGTGGACCTGAGTTTACTTGGGAACGTGAAGATCCAATGAAGGCGAAGTATCCACATCTTTTCCCACGAGTTTCCTCTAAACGAAGTTCGGGACGAAATTCCCACAAGTAGGGGAGACTGTGACATCTATGCTTGTAATCATTGTAAACAGTTCAGTTATCAATGAAATAAAGTTACTTGATCCCTATGTTTGTTTCTTTGTGTTTGATGTTTTTAATGTTTTGACTTTTATTCGATTTCAAACTCTATATCGCTTTCTGGAGAATTATACGCAAACTGGTGCGTGAGCGTAATCAGTTAAATGCGACAAATACTCCGGAACATCAATTTATGCTTAACATACCTTAAATAACCTTTACATAACTTAGAAATAAGTTTTAAAGGCTTTGGTAGGGCGAAATCAAGTTAATTCGCTTACAGGGGCTAAAATTGACAAACTGTGAAAGTATGCCGACTTGAACTGTGACGAACATTCCGGAACATGATCATAAGTTAAACACACCCTAAATATCCCTTACATAGCTTAGAAATAGGCTTTGAGGGGTTCGGTGTGCTAAAATAAACTTTATGCTCATTCAGGGACTAAACGCGTCAAAAAGTGCATAAGTTTGCACTTTCGCGCATAACTTACATTCTGAATACATCCGGACATCCAAAAATTTATGTAAGCATTAAAATATTATGTTTTAATGTTTGGCATGAGAAAAATCCATTCGTCGCGCAATTTGGATCGTTTTTCACGCTTATGCGCATTCCGTCGTAATTAAGCAAACATCGCGATCGTACGACCAAACGAACCGACATCCGAGATATTTTTGAGCATGTTTTGAGTTCCCTATACTTTAACTTCATTTTAGAGGCTTGAAATGAGGTTAACGGGCCTTAAACGTGTCAAAAATGGACTTAAAAGCATGCAGGGGCTGAAATTGTCATTTCTGAAAAGTTATGCTGATCAGACAACCTCAGGCGGCCCGCCTGAGTTTTTATGGATCCTGATGCGGGCCGCATGGCCTCCCCAGATCTGCATTTTTGTTGCAAACAGCTGCTTACAGCTGTTAACCACTTCCAAACCACTTGCAAATGGTTTTGGGGCATTTCTATGGGCTCTAATGGTTTTCTAAAACAAGGGGCCCATGTGTACGGCCAAGATCGAAGCACTTTTGTCGAGGAACGATCCTAATGGTCTTGGTTTTCCTATAAATACCCATCCATACCCATTGCAAAACCCACTTGAATTCTGAGTTTGTTCTCTAAGTTGGGGTGCTTTAACACTTCATACCTGAGAATACTCGGAAGTTCAATCTTGCGGGGACCCTTTGTAAGTATTCCTTCGTTCTTTTATTGCTTTTCGTGTTCGAAAGTCAAACTTTGTTTGACTTTCTGCATTGACCAGTTTATGGTCAATGCGAAGTTCGTTTGAACTTCATAACGTGAGCGTAATCACGGTGGTTATAGTTCCTAGTAACTACCTACTGATTACCACGTTATCTAGGCTCAGTGACGAGTCGTAGTTTCGGCCAAAATGCGTTTCTCGCGTATTTTGTAACCAAACTACTATAGAGTATTAAAACCGTTTGTTTTAATACCAAACCTGTTTTCTAACATTACTAAACATGTTCTAGCATGTTTAGCTCGTCGCTTTTAGATTTGTGCTTGTCTAGGGTCGTAAAGGTAAGCGATCTAATCAATCGCTTATGCTTACGAACCCGACCCATTAGGTCGATCTTTAGGATCCGACCAAACACTTTAGGTGACCATAGTTGTATAGGGAATAACCTTCCGAGGTTATACCTTATGGTCACGACGTTTAAGTAGTTGTATGATAAGTAGTTCTTATGCCTTAGGTAAATTACCAAATGCCCCTTTTACACTAAAATTCATTTTAAACCTATGTAACATAATTTTTGACACCTAAACTGATTTAGCAACAATATTAAGTATGTTAAGGCATATCTTGCTTGTCATAGGGCTAGTTAGGCGTTTCAAACCCGTTTTACGCAAACGACGCGTTAAAGTAGCATAAGCTACCTAAGCGGGTCGTAACGGGTCAAAAGCACTTAGGATAGGTTTCGTTTTAGTATGTAGGCTTTGTAAAACCATATTACATATGTTCCCACACTTATTTGGTTTACGAACCCTCGTACTACCCGATCCTCCGTTAGGTCCGGTTATTAATATAGATGCCTATCTAGGTGCCGATTGATTCCGTAATCTTCTGGCTTTGCTTGGTGGTTATCCTTCGACTTCTAAGCAATCTCAAGTGAGTACATAGACCCCTCTTTTACTGTTTTCTAAACATTTTGGGGTGAAACACATGTGCCTACTTGTTACTTTTGTGCTTTCTTGTTTTCGCATCATATACTTGCTATGTTCATTATTACATTGTTTTACATGACATTTTCATGCTATGTATGTTCATCATACTTAGTACATTTGTTTTACATGACATTTTCATGCTATGTATGTTCATCATACTTAGTACATTTGTTTTACATGACATTTTCATGCTATGTATGTTCATCATACTTAGTACATTTGTTTTACATGACATTTTCATGCTATGTATGCTCATCATACTTAGTACATTTGTTTTACATGACATTTTCATGCTATGTATGTTCATCATACTTAGTACATTTGTTTTACCTGACATTTCACGCTATGTGAGTACATTTGATTACATACTTAGTGCATTGTTTTACATGCTTACATCTTGGGTATGACATTTGGTTTGTTTAAGTGGGACCATATACATTCATTAACTTTGATCACGCCGCTCGTTAGTAGGTAATGGTACCATAGGAATTGACAACTCCCGTTCCTGACATCCTAGGTATGTTTGGATGGAAGGAATGACCGAATTCGATTAAAACATTTAGACAGATAGACCTTTAATTTGTTTAAAGGTTTATCACCGAATGTATGCATTTTCACAATACCGCATAAATGTTTGTTTTCAGTATAGCATGCATTTCCACAAAACATAACATTGATTTAAACCACGTTTTACTTCAATACATTGTTTTTGTGCATTTTCACCTATGGTTTAGTTGATGCATATTTCACTTGCCATACATGACATTTTGTTTACACGTGACATGATTGATATTGACATAGACATTTTGACATTGTTATACACATTTCATGATTTACACTTGACATTAGACATGGTTTTTCGCATAAACATTTTGACATTTGGTTAAACATAAACATGTTTACGTTAATGGTTTGTTTGGGTAAATGATTCAAGTAACGAGGTGTGTGTAATATGATACAAGCATGGTGGATACGCCGCTGGTACTTCCTATATATAAGTGTTTGTATGATATTACACATCGCAGCGTTGTTTAAATCATTTCAGTTTAGCTATATAACATACTTTTCACAATACTTTGTTTTACAAATAATCTATCTTGTACAAACTCATTTTAATGGTTAATCATTTAACCATACATTATTCTTTCAAAAAAATACATATCTACCATCGTTTTTCAAATAATTTACAAACAATACATTTTACAAGATTCATGACTAACTTTTATTAAACCCTTTTCTTAAAGCTTATAAGTCATGAATCCTATTTTCACAAAACCTATGTTACTCACAAGCATTTTTATGCTGACGTACCTATTTTCACATGTGTTTCAGGAGCTATTGCATAGGTTGATCGTGACACGCTAGGGTGGACTTGGGCCTTAGTGACTTAAAACAGAGCTAGACTTAGTTTAATTACGTTATGTACTCTTTATTTCAGTAGTTTTAAAACAATGTAACATGTTGGTTCTTGTTTTGGACAATGTACTCCACCCTTGGGTGATGAATAAAATAATATTTTAATTACCTTGGTTGTGGAACAATAATTCTGTTACAACACTCCCCGACGTTTCCGCCACGATTTGTTGTTTTACATGGTCGGGGTGTGACAAGGCATGCTAATGAATCAGTGAGTTAGGGACGTATACGTGTATGATTGTATAACATTACATGTGGGATGTTTGAAAAGTGCAGCCAATTTAGATAATTAACACTTCATGATGTCGGCCATTCAGTGGAATGTGCAGCCAACTTGTTTATATTTTGCATGAATAATTAATGAGATATAGTTTGCTTAGTGCTCTCGTTAATCGAGGGATAGGGGTGGATAATATTGAAACTTGGACTGCTACTGTGTAGTTGATGATGATGATTGGAGTTCATAACCGATTGAGTAATGATTCACTAGAATTATGTGAATGATAATGGTTCTAGAAGGTTGAGGCTTGTAACCGATTGAATATTATAACGGTTTAAATTTGATGAGATGATTATGTAGGTTGATCTGATTGGAAGGTGACATTAATGATGATTTGTGTATATGATAGATAAGGAATCGAATGTAACTGTTTGACCAATAAATTATGGCATTAAATAACAATATTTGCACACTCTAAATTGCACAGCAAAGTCGAACACCCTTAGTCGCGCACTTTCTTTTCTGGTATACTAGTGGTATGTGTGGTAAGTCGCACACTTGAGTTGTTTGTTGCATACTCGAGTTGTGGTCGCGCAGCCGTTGGGCCTGTTATACTTGTTGGGCCGCACACTAGGTAGTGGGCCACAAACTTAAACGAATTACACACCATATGATGATCACACACTAAGTCTGAAGTCGCACATTTGATTAGGTTCTTGCATAACAGTTGGACTAGTATGATGTAGAATTTGAAACATGACTAATTGATTTAGTAATGGAATATTGTTTGACTGTATATATATTTATATATGGAAGGTGTTTAGTAGTGTTCATAATGAGATATGTGCATGGCTAGGTGATTTGCATGCAAACTGGTTTGGTGCGTGTTCAACTTTAAATGTGTCACACCCCCAAAATTACCACCTAGGGAGTGTCCCTGTTAGGCGTGTGACGACTAGCAATGAGCCACCAATTACATTGAATCACAAGTTTGAAATAAAACTTCGTTATTTAAAGATACTAAAATCCCAACATACGTTATTCAAAACCATACGTTTAGCGGAAGCGTTAATGTAGCGTAATATAAACGTTATCCAAACAAACATAGTAAATAAAAGTCTGATAATATATCCCTCGAGCAACCATGACCACTCGCGCCCTCCAGCCAGCAAGTTCCTGCTTTCAAAGTACCTAAGGACCTGCGAGCATGTAACACACGTATCAGACAAAGCTGGCGAGTTCACAGTTTTAGAAAACGTTTGTTACCCGGTGTATGTAAACAGTTTAATACCCAATGCAAGTAATATTGTTAATATCTCATTTCCAAACACGGACGGCTCACGGACTGCCCTTCCCACGTACTCCTATCTAGTACTGGGCCAGACTGGGTCATTAGTTCACCTCCGTCCTCTACAGGCACGGGGTGAGGGTGCCAAACCTAAGTAGCGCTACTAACTAATACCCGATGAGGGACTTACAAAAGATGATAGGTGAGAATATTAACCAATATACCCGTTTTTACCCAAAGACTTATCCCCCCCATGGGATACCCACTGACTGTCCCCAACCACTGGGACGCATGCTCGAATGTAGTGAACTCACCTGGGATTGCTCGGTAGAATTAATTATTCGTTTAACCACGGTGATTTACCAAGCCCTATGATATTCACATTTAACAGTCAGTTGCATACAAGCACATCACATATCGTTTCACATTGATCACAAACTAGTGCACACAAGTATCATCTTTCGGTTCATATTTCTATTCTACACAACAACCATCTTTCGACACACTCATCTTTCGACACATAGGTTATCATTCGACACATCATCATTCGACATATCAGATATCATTCGACACATGACCTATCTTTCGACAACCACAGTTATCTTTCAACAAACCCCGTTATGTTTCGACAAACCCAGCTATCTTTCGAGCACAACAGATATGTTTCGAGCACAACAGATATGTTTCGACTAACACAGTTATCTTTCGAGCACAACATATATGTTTCGAACTCACTGTTCATCTTTCGACTATGCCTGTTATCCTTCGACTACTACAGCTATCCTTCGGTTACAATTACCAATTAACAAACGGTTTCAACATTTTTCGGTTACAGAACCCTAATCATACGATCTAACTGCTAACATTCAGTTCATACGATTTCACAAGGATTTCCACAATTCATGTATAACCAAACAAACAATTAAGAAATAACAGTTAACCGCTTTATCATGTGATCGCTATACGACTTCTAACCCATTCCGATAACCCCAACCATGTTACGAAACGCACAAACGCCACTAACAATCGGTTAACACATACTTGTATAGGTATCGCAGAGGTTAATAGTTTCGGATCATTGAATCTAATTACACAGTTATCACGACATACAACACAAGGGTTTCACATAGACGCACAATCTCAAAAGTAACATAAAACACTGACCGAATGATGGATGATACGATGATGATGATCACACAGAGAGTTCCTGATTCCTGCCGTCGCCCACAGGTTTCTAGGGTTTGGAATTTCGAGTGGTTCTGTGCGTTACTACGTGACTGCCGTTTAATATACGTAATGTTTTGGGCCTGGGCCGAAGGTTAAGGCCTTTAGTCGAAAGACTGGGCCTTGGCTCGAAGGATCTCCGAAAGATAGAGTTTCGGATCGAAGGTTATCGAAAGTTAGTTCCTATGCTTCGTGATCCCTCGAAGGTTGGATCCTTCGAAGGTTGGATCTTTCGGTTCCAGGATCCTTCGGTCGAAGGATCTTGGGTTGAAAGATGTCTTAGTATAACTCAAATATTCCAATACGTTACTCATAAACAAATACAAGTTTGCACATATACCCACTAACACAAAGATCTAGGATATGTAAATACAACACGGGAGTTGGAAAAATAGGATAATACTAACCTCAAGAAGTCGGGTTGTCACATCATCCCCAACTTGAAAGAAATTTCGTCCCGAAATTTAGCAAGTAGGTACGAGAGGGTGAAGTGACAATTCAAGATTGTTGCGAATTTTCCCCAGGTGTTACATCATCCCCAACTTGAAGGGGAATCTCGTCCCGAGATTCACTAGTTTTGCTTGACTCTGCCTTGTCTTTGGGAAAGAGGTGAGGGTACTTTAGTTTCATCTGATCCTCGCGTTCCCACGTGAACTCCGGTCCACGCCTTGAATTCCAACGAACTCTAACAATCGGAATTCGACTGTGCTTACGCACCTTGACCTCCCGATCCATGATTTCAATAGGCTCTTCAACAAACTGCAGCTTGTCATCCAACGTGAGCTCTTGAAATGGCACAACTAGTGTCTCATCAACCAGACACTTCTTTAGTTGGGAAACGTGAAACACATCGTGAACATTGCCTAATTCCGCAGGTAACTCGAGTCTGTAAGCGACCTTACCGATCCGCTCTAAGATTTTGAATGGCCCAACGTAACGTGGATTAAGCTTGCCACGCTTTCCAAAGCGTACAACGCCCTTCCACGGTGAAACTTTCAACATAACCCGATCATTAACTTCGAACTCTAAAGGCTTTCTACGCTTGTTAGCATAACTTTTCTGACGATCCCGCGCTGCTGCCATATGATCCCTTATCCGAGCTATATTTTGCGAAGTTTCCAGAATGAGTTCAGGACCTGTGAGTTGACTGTCACCTACTTCCGCCCAACAGAGAGGAGAACGACATTTCCGCCCATACAATGCTTCGAACGGAGCTGCCTGAATACTTGTGTGTTGGCTGTTGTTGTAGGAAAACTCTATTAACGGCAAGTGTCTTTCCCATCCCTTCCCAAAATCGATCACACATGCCCGCAGCATGTCTTCAAGTGTCTGAATAGTGCGCTCACTCTGACCATCCGTCTGTGGGTGGTAAGCGGTGCTCATATCAAGTTTCGAACCAAACAATTTGTGCATAGACTGCCATAATTCAGAAGTAAAGCGCGGATCTCGATCTGAGATGATAGAAGTTGGCACTCCGTGTCGAGCAACTACCTCCTTAAGATATACCGCTGCAAGCTGCGAAAACTTATCTGTTTCCTTGATTGCTAGAAAATGTGCCGATTTCGTGAGTCGATCAACAATCACCCATATAGTGTCGTTTCCAGCCTGAGTTCTTGGTAATCCAGTAACGAAATCCATAGCGATCTGTTCCCACTTCCACTTAGGTATTTCTGGCTGCTGTAGTAGACCCGAAGGCTTCTGGTGTTCCGCTTTAACTCTAGCACAAGTTAAGCATTTACTCACGTACGTGGCTATGAGGGCTTTCATGTTCGGCCACCAATACATAACCTTAAGATCATGATACATCTTGTCCGATCCCGGGTGGATAGAATATCGTGACTTGTGTGCTTCATCCATCACAAGTTCTCTAAGATCACCAAACAGAGGAACCCATACTCTTTCCATGATGTAGTAGATACCATCAGATTTCTGCTCAAGCTGCTTTTCCATACCGCGTAAACCCTCAGCTTCGATGTTTTCTTCCTTCAGTGCTTCAGTCTGAGCCGTACGAATCCTATCAGGAAGGCTGGAATGGATAGTGAGCTGTAATGCGCGAACGCGTTTAGGTTTCGTTTCTTTGCGGCTAAGTGCATCTGCCACAACGTTAGCTTTACCTGGGTGATATTTGATGGCACACTCGTAATCATTGAACAATTCCACCCAACGACGCTGTCGCATATTCAATTCTCTTTGGTCGAAGATATGCTGAAGGCTCTTGTGGTCGGTGTAGATTGTGCATTTCGTACCGTATAAATAGTGTCTCCAAATCTTCAGAGCAAACACCACTGCTCCTAACTCCAAGTCGTGTGTCGTATAGTTTTTCTCATGAACTTTCAATTGTCGAGAGGCCTAAGCTATCACCTTCTCGCGTTGCATCAACACGCAACCGAGACCCTGAATCGAAGCATCACAATAAACTACAAAATCCTCAGTACCATCTGGCAGAGATAAGATTGGCGCGCTGCATAACCTTTGTTTCAAAAGTTGAAAAGCATCCTCCTGCTTCGTCCCCCAAGAGTAAACTACTTTCTTCTGTGTTAACGAGGTGAGTGGCTGTGCAATCTTTGAGAAGTTCTGAATGAAACGGCGATAATACCCTGCTAGACCGAGAAATTGCCGCACCTCCGAAGGGTTCTTTGGTGCCGCCCAATTTCTAATGGCGTCAACTTTGGCAGGATCCACATGTATGCCTACCTCATTGACTATATGCCCCAGAAAATGTACCTCCCGTATCCAAAAATCACACTTAGAAAACTTTGCGTACAACTGCTCCCTCCTCAGGAGTTCTAGGATAAGGCGTAGGTGCCGCTCGTGATCCTCCTTGTTCTTGGAGTAAATTAGAATGTCGTCAATAAAAACGATAACGAAGTCGTCAAGGTATGGCTTGCACACGCGGTCATGAGGTCCATGAAAACCGCTGGTGCGTTGGTTAACCCGAATGGCATAACCAAGAATTCATAGTGACCGTATCGCGTCCGAAACGGGGTTTTGGGAACGTCTTCCTCTCTGACTCGCACTTGATGATAACCAGACCTTAAGTCGATCTTAGAGTAAAAGCTCGACCCTTGTAACTGGTCAAACAGGTCGTCAATACGAGGCAAAGGATAACGGTTTTTGATCGTCATCTTGTTGAGCTCGCGATAATCTATACACATTCGTAGGGACCCGTCCTTCTTCTTCACAAATAAGACTGGGGCTCCCCAGGGGGAAGAGCTAGGTCGGATGAAACCCCTATCCAACAGCTCTTGGAGTTGGTTTGATAATTCCTGCAGTTCTCCTGGCGCAAGACGATAAGGAGCATGAGCAACTGGGGCTGCCGCTGGGGCGAGGTCAATCTGGAATTCCACCTGACGATGTGGAGGTAAACCAGGGAGTTCCTCAGGAAATACGTCAGGATATTCACGAACAACTGGAAGATCCTCAATCTTCCTTTCGTCAGACGGTGAATCGGTGACAAGAGCTAATATAGCAGGATAGCCCTTACGTAAATACTTCTGAGCCTTCATTGCCGAAACAATACTGACTGGGGTCCCGCTGCGATGACCCTGAACTGATAGAAATTCCCCACTGGGAAGGGGAACACGTATGATCTTCTCCTTACAGAGAATCTCCGCTTGATACTTGGACAACCAGTCCATACCAACAATCACGTCGAAGCTTCCAAGAGTAATAGGAATCAAGTCAATGTCGAAGACTTGACCCAGAAGATCGATTTTACACCCAAACAGAACCTGTGTAGCTTCGATTGTTTTATCATTTGCGATTTCTACTATGTGTTTCATTACAAGAGGTGTAGGACTTAACCCTAATTGAGAGCTAAACTCTAAAGACACGTAACTCCAGTCGGCACCAGAATCAAATAAAATAGAAGCAATAACACCGTTTACCGAAAACGTACCAGTAACCACGTTGCCGTCGTTCCGCGCTTCCCCAGCTCCCAGCACAAATCCGCGCCCACGCGCAACATTACCCCCGTTGTTCCCCGCATTGTTATTCCCGTTACCACCCCCTGTGTTCTGTCTTAGCTGAGGGCAGTCTCGCTTGAAGTGCCCCTCAGCCCCACACTGATAACACCCTTTCTGATTACCCTGAGTTTGCTGAGGCTGTTGCCTACCCGCCTGCTGCGCTGGCTGCTGCTGAGCTGGAAGTGTGGCCCTACAATCCCTGGCCTTGTGCCCCGGTCGATTACACCGATAACAAACTCGAGTACACTGCCCCTTGTGATGAAGATCACACTTGCTGCACAAGGGTAGCTTCCCCGCATATGATCCCTGCCCTGATCTGTTACTCGAGTTCTGATTTACTGATGCTGTCTGGCTGAAACTGCGGGTGCTGCCAGTATCCGTCTTCTTCTGAGGCGGTGCAGAGTTGGACCCCTTGTCCGCTTCGTTCCACTTACGTTTGCCATCAGCAGCAGATGCAGTGGAAGTAGTGGCAGCTGTGGTAGTGCTAGAAATACGAGGTGGCAATGAGTCGCTCTCCACCTCCTGGTCAACGATTTTATGTGCCAGTCTAACAATCTGGGTTAGGTTATTGAGGTTCGCTGCTGTAACTAAACCCTTCACCCGTGGAGGTAACCCCTTAATAAACAACTCGATTCTTCGGGGCATGGGTCGGGACAAGTTCGGACACAAATCAGCTAACTCATACGACCGCTTCACATACGCCTCGATTTCAGATCCCACCATTGTCAGATGATAGTACTCATTCTCTAACTTCGCTATTTCATCTCGAGGACAGTATTCCTCTCTCATCAGTTCTTTAAAATCATCCCACGTAGTGGCGTTCGCCGCCTCAATACCTAGCAGTTGGACCTGGGCGTTCCACCAGGTCAAGGCACCATCCTGAAGCGTGCCTGCTGCAAATTTTACCCTATCCCCAACTGGGCAGTTACATATCGCAAATACTGACTCCGCCTTTTCGAACCAGCGTATAAGTCCTACAGCCCCTTCAGTGCCACTGAAGGTCTGTGGCTTGCAATCCATGAAAGTTTTAAAAGTGCAGACCGGTGGGTGAGGCTGGTTTTGTGGCGCCGGCTGACCTATTAACGAGAGAAAATAAACCAACAAGTAAGACTCAAGTTCACGATTCAAAGGAAGGAATGTCTGGTACATGTCATACCAGCCTGATAAGCTGCCAAGGCTGCAGCCACCTGGGCATTGAGTAATGCCTCTAGCTCAGCTTGAGTCATATGGATTTCGCCTTGTCCGCCACCGCGGCCTCCACCACGTCCACTGTGTCCACCACGACGACCTCCTCCACGTCCGTTCATGATTCTATAAGTATGGGAAGAAGTAACAAATTAACAGACCATTTCAAGCAGATGTCAAGTATTGCTATAGTATTCACAGTTTTCGAAGTTCTAATACAACACTGACTAACAACGCGGGATTCCTTTTTCACACTAGTCGAGATTTACTGGGACTCACATGCACCTCACGTTGTTATTATGTGTGCACCCATAATAATAACCTGATTTGCATGCTTATCTCAGTTCCTCCCTACTCATGTTAGAAGGTTTCCCCTAATTCATACAGTACGACCGTCGATATCACAACATAGCGCATGCAAACACAAGTAGAGTCCTACTCTTAAAACACGTAGTATAGACAGGTAGCATAGCAATTCATATCATAACATCATATGTGCGTTCGAGTGTGATACCAATCATGAGTATATACTAACTATGCCCTACAATAGTAAACAAGAGACGAACCTTGCTGCCTGGAGCTGAGTGTCATGGTCCATGTCGTATCGGTATGTCGTATCAGTTCAGTTATAGTCTGGTTTTATAAAACATTTTTAAAACCAATTCACTATAACCAGTGGCTCTGATACCAAACTGTCACACCCCCAAAATTACCACCTAGGGAGTGTCCCTGTTAGGCGTGTGACGACAAGCAATGAGCCACCAATTACATTGAATCACAAGTTTGAAATAAAACTTTTTGGGTAAAGGGTTACCCCGGTAAATTTTATAAATAATCAAAGAACAGGGTGTGACAAAAGTTGCCACACACTACTAGACTTGACAACCCAAGCCTAGGCAAAACAAACCAACACAACCCAAACTAAATACAGCCATGCCAAAAGACAAAAACAATAACCGACCCAACAAAACTACTAACGAACTACACTAGACAACTATCACTAGCCATTAACCCGGGTCATCCTCCTTTATCTTCCATCTTTCCAGTAGCTTCCGATGGTTAACATCACCGCTCACCTTGAACCCCATAATCCGAAGCCGCACTATATCAAGAATCAGCTGTGCTACCGTATTTTCACTCCGTTGCAGGTTTGAAAACAGTCGGTTGTTACGTTCTTGCCATATGAAGTATGTAGAAGCCGCCACAACAAGCTTGCACACAATATGCTCCAGCTTCTTTGAGTTCGCATGCTGATCAACCCAAGCCATTACCGAACTCCACGTATCATTAACCATCCCCATATCAACCCTTTTGTTGACAATGTTCCAAACCTTAGCCGAAAAACAGCATTGAAAGAATAGATGATCTCTTGAGTCTCGACCATACTTACATAAAGGACAACACATAAGTATTAGGTTCGTCTCACTCCCCGCTTCCCACACCGCCAATCTATCTTGAGTTTTCAGCTTGTTTGTTATCACCAACCAAATATGGAACGAATGTCTTGGAATACATTGGCCATACCACACCATGTTTACCCATGCCACCTTGTTCTCCCTAACCCGCAAATTATTCCATGCCTCACAAGAAGTAAAGTGACCTATTTTCCCATCAAAACTTTTCCATCCAAACCTGTCCTCCATATCTTGAGCGATGACAGGCCGTGCCACATTTATTAGAACCGGAAAGAGATCCAACCACGCCTGTGGCCATCGCCAGTCCCCATTACTATCAATGATGTCAGCCACTGTATTTGTCAAAGTAAAACCTTCTCGAGCTATCATCCTTGGAGTGATGAAATGTCGAATGGGACTGCATGAACACCAATTGTCACTCCACACATTAGTCCCGTTACCGTTACCAATAGACTTCCAAACAAACGGACGAACTAAACTTCGAATGGCTAATATCTTCCGCCAACTCCAAGTCAGATTCCCCCGTGCTGGAATCTCCCAAAAGTTCCGACCTTTTAACCTGTAAGCATGAATCCATTGGACCCATAGAGATTCTCTATTGGTGATGATACTCCAAATATGCGACGTGATAAGGGCTTTGTTAACCTCCGATATACTACGGATACCAAGGCCTCCCTCCTCCTTAGGTTTGCAAACATCTTTCCATGGGACTTTAGACCGAGTACTCCTCGAAGAGCTTGCATTCCATAGAAACCTTCTCATTCTCTTTTCTAGATCCTTCACAATACGCATTGGCAAGATGAACACCGACGCCCAATATGTATACATTGCCGATAGGACAGACTTAATAAGCTGCAACCTTCCTGCAAAGGATAAAGATTTAGTCAACCAATTATCAACCTTCCTCTCCATACGTTCCACTAGGATTCTGCAGTCTCTAAATGAGAGTCTGGTGGAAATTAGGGGAACTCCAAGATAACGGACCGGAAGAGAGCCCTCACGAAACGGCAACAAACTCAGAATGTTAGATTTGACATCGCTTGGAACATTACAAAAGAATATTGTACTCTTCGGCAGACTAGGCACGAGACCGGAGACGCTAGTGAATTTACCCAAGACACTTTGAATAAGCTGAACCGACCCCATGTCCCCATTTACGAAAACGAACAGATCATCCGCAAACGAAACATTGATTATCTTTTGTTTAGAGCAGTGCAAATGAAACCTGAATGCATTATTTAGAGCCATCTTCTGCAACATAAGAGATAAAACCTCCATCACTAATGTAAATAAGTATGGAGACATTGGATCTCCTTGTCTAAGCCCCCGCTTCCCTCTAAAATAGCCATGTAACTCGCCATTAATGCTAACCGAATACGAGACTGTTGTGACACAAGCCATAATCCAAGAAATCATTTTCTGATGGAAACCAAACCTGATTAGGATCTCCTCCAAAAACGACCAGCTAACAGTATCATACGCTTTCTGAATATCAATCTTCAAAGCACATCTAGGAGGGCCTCGATCTACATGGTAATTATGCATGAGTTCCTGAGTAAGAAGAATATTATCGGATATCTTCCTTCCAGGAACAAACGCAGATTGGTTTATATTCACTAAATATCCCAAGCCCCTTTTAATCCGATCAGTGATTATTTTGCTAATACACTTATATAACACATTACAGCACGATATCGGACGGTAATCAAGTACCGTATTTGGCGTTTCAACCTTCGGAACCAATGCAAGAATCGTATGATTGATTTGTTTAAGAATTTGCCCATTACTAAAGAAATCAAGCACTGCCTTAGTCACCTCGCCACCCACAACATCCCAAGACTTCTTAAAGAAAGCTGACGTATATCCATCCGGACCCGGCGCCTTATTTTCACCTATACTAAACATCGCCCGTTTGACTTCATCTTCAGTAACCTGTCTAACCATATTTTCTGCCACATTGGGTTGCAAGACATTAACAAACATATCTGTATCATCCACCTTATCAACTTGATCTTCCGTGCCCATGAAAACCGAGTAATGAGCAAGAAGAGCCGTAGGCACATCATCACCTTCAAACAGGTTCCCCTTCGTGTCTTTGATGCAATGAATTTTACTCCGAGCATTCCTGCCTTTCACATAATTATGAAAGTAAGAGGTGTTTGAATCACCCGCACAAAGCCACTGAACTTTAGCCTTTTGTTTTAGAAAACACTCCTCGTCATAAGCTGCAATCTTGTACTCTTGAAGACAAATAGCTTCTGAAGACCGCAAAGCCGTATCAAATGGACTAGCATCAACTTGCTTTTGAATCTGATCCAGTTGGTTCCGCAGCTCAGTAACTCTCTTGTGTAAATTGCCCTGGTTACGAAGGATCCTCCTAAAGTGAGGTTTCAAACTCTTCATTTTTTGAACAACAGAATACATGGCAACCCCCTCCACATTTTTAGACCATTCAGCGGTAACTGCTTGGCCAAAATCAGGCTTCGACGTAATAAAATTTGGAAACTTAAAAGGTTTTGGCCTACCCGTATCCATCGAAGCTAACCTCAACATTCCAGGAGCATGATCCGAAACACGGAATGGCTGGAACATAGCATACGCATCCGGAAAAACATCTAAAAGTTTGACATTACCCATAATCCGGTCAATCTTCTTAAGAGTTCCCACCCCATCCTTTGGTCTTTGACTCCATGTAAAATGAAGCCCATGACTCTTCACATCTATAAGCTCAGTATTTTGCACACAATCATAAAAATCTCTCATCGCAATCGTGTGAGAAGATGGACCTGTAAGAAAATCCTCCATGTTCAAAGCAGCGTTAAAATCCCCCATGACTACCCAAGGAACATCATTAGTAATGCCCCTAAAATTGCATAGATCAGTCCACAGGCTCCTCCTATCCTGATATTTATTCTCAGCATATACAAATGAACAAAACATCTTAATCTTCACAGATTTTAAAAGAATTTGGGCATGTATAACCTGATCAGACTGAGAGACAACCATAAGATCAATATCATCAGCATTCCATCCCAATATAACTCTCGTACCCCTATCACAGACTCCGCCATTTGAAGTCCAGCTCCAATTCCTGAATACCTTCTTGCAAATCTTATCTAAGTTGACAACATTCACATGAGACTCCAACACGGCACACACACTCAACTGATTTTCAGAAATAAATAATCGAACCTCATTTTGTTTCAGGGGTTGGTTCAGACCCCTTACATTCCATGCAGCAATACTACCCATTAAAACCGTTGTCACCGGGAGTGCTTGCCCCCTCAGAATTTTTATTATTCATGTTACCTCTCATAAAATCAGCCATCTCTGTCGGGATCACCTCGATAACTTCCTCAGGTTGTTGTATACGAGTCCCATGAGTTTCATCAACCATTGATTTGGCACTTGTCGGGTCCCTTTTCTCCTCATTCTTGCTGTTATCAAGCACCTCAAAAGCGTTCGACAACGGCACATCCGATGTATCCCCCTTCGTCTCAGACGTACTTGCATGGTTTTTATTAGTCTTTGGCTTATACACAACCCTTGGTTTCTGCTTCTTTTGAGGAAACGAGTACCTCGCCATCCTTCTGTTGTCAGTGACAAAACCCTCCTCATCAACCGTTACCACCTTAGCCTTACCTTTAGGTTTCTTGTGACATGTGTTATCATCGTGGCCAAACAAACAACATGAACTACAGCGGAGCGGCTTCCACTCATATTCAACTTTAACCCGTTCCAAAACAAAACCCTCCTCATCCATTTTCGGGATAGCCACAGTAATATAATCTTTTAACTCATTATCAGCATTTATCTCAATCATTGCCCGAGCATAACTACTCCTTCCCCAATTGTCAACGCACATATCGGCTGTATAAGAATCTAACCTTTTAGGGGTCCCTAACTTTGATGCCAGCAAGCTCAATCCATCATCAGTGTAGACCGCAATCGGCACATTGTGCAACTTAACCCATACTGGAACTGTTTTGATGCTATCCTTCTTGAGAGTAACCTTCGGAGACCATACATTCAGAAATAATGGAACTTTACGTATTAACCATGGTCCTCCTTCTAAAACCTTCGTCAATCCCTCCTTTGAATCAAACTTAAAGAAAAAGAACCCCGACGTGTTCATCATAAGCTTCGAAAACCCATACTTAGCCCAAACATTCTTCGCATAATACTCGACCACCGGAAACGGTAAGCGATTCCCTAGAAAGTACCCATAGAGCACATTATCAAATTTGTTTTGAACCTTCTGCACCACCTCTCTCGGTATAACAACATCCGCATCATCTCTAGATTCCGTGGGCTTCATAAGTCTGAAGTTAACCTCTCTTTTCATCCGCGTAGACTGAACTTTTTCAGCATACGATACTGATTCTTCCGCCTTATAAGTATCCCAGTAACAGTCATCATGCACACTATCAGGTTTACCCTTGTTAGCCATTGACGACGAACCACCAGCCGCAAATAGGTTATCCACAGGTATAGATATGGCCTCCAGCCCGTCAAGAACTGATTGATTATTCGTGGAATATAACCCCCTCCTAGGCATCAATGTATTACCTTCAATGTTTGTTACCCGTAACCCAATACCACGGATCGGAGCAGTACCTGGCGTTGAACTAGGAGTTGTATCAGTGTTTTCATTGACCCCGGCAAAACCCTTATTAGGGTTTAACGAAGAACTCAATATATCCGGCGGCTTAACATGTCTAGCATCCATATCCGAAGGCTTGAACTGACTAGAATCCATGGCAACTGAAATCAAGAACCATGCAACGTGCAACAAGAACGACAGAACAACAAAACCACACGATCTGGCAGCAAACCCTAGCAGAAAAAAAACGAAACAAAAACCTTAAACCTGACGTCAAACGATTAGATATCACGGTGAAGTCTAGTATCCTTACTCAGAAGGAACGACAACACCCCAAATGCTAACCGAAATCAAACAGGAAGAAGATCAAGAAGAACGAAAGAACGAACGAAAGCTAGGGTTTCCCTTGGTCGCCAAAATCGCCCAGAGCCATCATGTCCCCGCTCAACATTTATAGTTTGAAATAAAACTTCGTTATTTAAAGATACTAAAATCCCAACATACGTTATTCAAAACCATACGTTTAGCGGAAGCGTTAATGTAGCGTAATATAAACGTTATCCAAACAAACATAGTAAATAAAAGTCTGATAATATATCCCTCGAGCAACCATGACCACTCGCGCCCTCCAGCCAGCAAGTTCCTGCTTTCAAAGTACCTAAGGACCTGCGAGCATGTAACACACGTATCAGACAAAGCTGGCGAGTTCACAGTTTTAGAAAACGTTTGTTACCCGGTGTATGTAAACAGTTTAATACCCAATGCAAGTAATATTGTTAATATCTCATTTCCAAACACGGACGGCTCACGGACTGCCCTTCCCACGTACTCCTATCTAGTACTGGGCCAGACTGGGTCATTAGTTCACCTCCGTCCTCTACAGGCACGGGGTGAGGGTGCCAAACCTAAGTAGCGCTACTAACTAATACCCGATGAGGGACTTACAAAAGATGATAGGTGAGAATATTAACCAATATACCCGTTTTTACCCAAAGACTTATCCCCCCCATGGGATACCCACTGACTGTCCCCAACCACTGGGACGCATGCTCGAATGTAGTGAACTCACCTGGGATTGCTCGGTAGAATTAATTATTCGTTTAACCACGGTGATTTACCAAGCCCTATGATATTCACATTTAACAGTCAGTTGCATACAAGCACATCACATATCGTTTCACATTGATCACAAACTAGTGCACACAAGTATCATCTTTCGGTTCATATTTCTATTCTACACAACAACCATCTTTCGACACACTCATCTTTCGACACATAGGTTATCATTCGACACATCATCATTCGACATATCAGATATCATTCGACACATGACCTATCTTTCGACAACCACAGTTATCTTTCAACAAACCCCGTTATGTTTCGACAAACCCAGCTATCTTTCGAGCACAACAGATATGTTTCGAGCACAACAGATATGTTTCGACTAACACAGTTATCTTTCGAGCACAACAGATATGTTTCGAACTCACTGTTCATCTTTCGACTATGCCTGTTATCCTTCGACTACTACAGCTATCCTTCGGTTACAATTACCAATTAACAAACGGTTTCAACATTTTTCGGTTACAGAACCCTAATCATACGATCTAACTGCTAACATTCAGTTCATACGATTTCACAAGGATTTCCACAATTCATGTATAACCAAACAAACAATTAAGAAATAACAGTTAACCGCTTTATCATGTGATCGCTATACGACTTCTAACCCATTCCGATAACCCCAACCATGTTACGAAACGCACAAACGCCACTAACAATCGGTTAACACATACTTGTATAGGTATCGCAGAGGTTAATAGTTTCGGATCATTGAATCTAATTACACAGTTATCACGACATACAACACAAGGGTTTCACATAGACGCACAATCTCAAAAGTAACATAAAACACTGACCGAATGATGGATGATACGATGATGATGATCACACAGAGAGTTCCTGATTCCTGCCGTCGCCCACAGGTTTCTAGGGTTTGGAATTTCGAGTGGTTCTGTGCGTTACTACGTGACTGCCGTTTAATATACGTAATGTTTTGGGCCTGGGCCGAAGGTTAAGGCCTTTAGTCGAAAGACTGGGCCTTGGCTCGAAGGATCTCCGAAAGATAGAGTTTCGGATCGAAGGTTATCGAAAGTTAGTTCCTATGCTTCGTGATCCCTCGAAGGTTGGATCCTTCGAAGGTTGGATCTTTCGGTTCCAGGATCCTTCGGTCGAAGGATCTTGGGTTGAAAGATGTCTTAGTATAACTCAAATATTCCAATACGTTACTCATAAACAAATACAAGTTTGCACATATACCCACTAACACAAAGATCTAGGATATGTAAATACAACACGGGAGTTGGAAAAATAGGATAATACTAACCTCAAGAAGTCGGGTTGTCACAAAATGTGTAAACATGACTTTATTGCTGGAATATGTACAGATGTCTGATTGTTTATGCCAAACTGATTGTTGTATGGTAACCATCTTAGGGCTGGGTTGGTCAAATTGTGTTAAACAAAGTAACTAATCCTACCGAGCAAACCGAAGGTGAGTTCACTACATTCGAGCATGCGTCCCAGTGGTTGGGGACAGTCAGTGGGTATCCCGTGGAGGGATAAGTCTTTTGGGTAAAAACGGGTATATTGGTTAATATTCTCACCTATCATTCTTGTAAGTCCCTTATTTTGTTACCTGGAGGGTAACGGGTATTAGTTGGTAGCGCTACTTAGGTTTGGCACCCTCACACCGCTCCTAGGGAGGACGGATGTGAACTAATAACCCAGTCGGGCCCAGTACTGGATAGGAGTACGTGGGAAAGGGCAGTCATGTACTTCAGGAGCCGTCTTGTTCGGAATTGGGATATTAACAATATTACCTGCATTGGTTATTGAACTGTTTTACATTCAACTGGTAACAAACGTTTTCTTAAACTGTGGACTCGCCAGCTTTGTCTGATACACTTGTTACATGCTCGCAGGTCGTTAGGGGATGGAAACAGGAGCTTGCTAGCTGGAGGACAGGAGTGGTCATGGTCACACTGATGGGCTCATTTGTTAAACACTTATTTATCATGTTGATTAGTATTACTTTATGATACAATAATGCTTCCGCTGAACTTGATGGTTTTTGAATTACTTATGTTTGGATTTTATTACTATTAAATGATGAAACTTTATTTTTAAACTTATGGATTTGATGTAATTAGTGGCTCATTACTAGTGGTCACACGCCTAACAGGGACAGACCCTAAGTGGTAATTTGAGGGTGTGACAGTTTGGTATCAGAGCCACTGGTTATAGTGAACTTGGTTTAAAACGTTTTTATAAAACCAGACTATAACCGAACTGATCCAAAATCGACCATGACACTCAGCTCCAGACAGCAAGGTTCGTCTCTTGTTTACTGTTGTGCAGTATCTCTAGTATTTGCTATTAGATAACATTACATGTGAATGCACACTTGGCACAATAGTATGAACTTATATGATGACAACCCACGATACGTGTTTTAAGAGTGCAACCTTTCTTGAACTTTCATGGCCTATGTTGTAGTGTCACCTTCTTTATTGCTTGGATTCGGGAACCTTTCTAACACGAATTGAGTGGAGCTGAGATGAACATGCAAATTGGATTATTATTGTGGGGGCACACATAATAATAACGTGGGATGCATGTGAGTCCCAGTGAAACTTGACAAGTGTGAAAAGGGTTCCGCTATGTCAGTTGATGTTATGCTAGAATGTAGAAATCTGTGGAGATCATAGTAATGCTTGCCTCCTACTTGTACTTGCATGTTGAATCCTTCCTTTTATTATATATAGAATCATGAGCAGACGTGGCGGACGTAATGGTGGACGTGGTGGAGGCCGCGGTGGTGGACGTGGTCAGATTAATATGACTCAAGCTGAATTAACGAACCTAATCAATGCACAGGTGGCTGCAGCCTTAGCGGCTTACCAGGCCGGTCAGCCGGCGCCGTAGAATCCGCACCATCCACCTGTTTGCACGTTTAAAACCTTCATGGATTGTAAGCCGCAGACCTTCAGTGGGACTGAAGGGGCTGTAGGACACTGAAGGGGCTGTAGGACTCTTGCGCTGGTTCGAAAAGGCAGAGTCAGTATTCGCGATGTGTAACTGTCCGGTTGGGGACAGAGTGAAATTTGCTGCGGGCATGCTCGAAGATGGTGCCCTGACCTGGTGGAATGCCCAGGTTCAACTGTTAGGCATCGAGACGGCGAACGCCACTACGTGGGACGACTTTAAAGAATTGATGAGGGAGGAATATTGTCCTCGTGATGAAATACATAAATTAGAAAACGAGTATTATGATCTGAAAATGGTGGGATCCGAGATTGAAGCATACGTGAAGCGGTCGTATGAGTTGGCTGACTTGTGTCCGAATTTGTCTCGACCTATGCCTCGAAGAATTGAGTTGTTTATCAAGGGATTACCTCCACGGGTGAAGGGTTTGGTTACCGCGGCAAACCTTAATAACTTAACTCAGATTGTCCGTTTGGCTCACAAGATCGTTGATCAAGAGGTGGAGAGCAATTCACTACCACCATGTATTTCTAGTACTACTACAGCCGCTACTACTTCCACTGCACCTGCTACTGATAGCAAGCGTAAGTGGAACGATATGGACAAGGGGTCCAACTCTGCACAGCCTCAGAAGAAGACGGATACTGGCAGCAACCGCAGTTTCAGCCAGTCATCGTCAGTGAATCAAAACCAGAGTAACAAGTCAGGGCAGGGATCTTATGCGGGGAAGCTACCTTTGTGCAACAAGTGTAATTATCATCACACGGGACAGTGTACTCGGGTTTGTCATCGGTGTAACCGATCAGGGCATGTGGCTAGGATTGTAGGGCTACACTTCCAGCTCAGCAGCAGCCATCACAACAGTCGGGTAGACAACAGACTCCGCAGAACCAGGGTACTCAAAAAGGGTGTTACCAGTGTGGGGCCGAGGGGCACTTCAAGCGAGACTGCCCTCAGCTGAAGCGGAACACAGGGGGTAACAACGGGAATAACAATGCTGGAAACAATGGGATAATGTTGCGCGTGGGCGCGGGTTTGTGTTAGGAGCTGGGGAAGCGCGGAACGACGGCAACGTGGTTACTGGTACGTTTTCAATAAACGATGAATTTGCTTCTATTTTATTTGACTCTGGTGCCGATTGGAGTTACGTGTCTTTGGGGTTCAGTTTTCAGTTAGGGTTAAGTCCTACACCTCTCGGAACGAAACACATAGTAGAGATAGCAAATGGTTAAACAATCGAAGCTTCGCATGTCCTAGTTGGGTGTAAACTCGATCTTCTGGGTCAAGTATTCGACATTGACCTACTTCCCATTACTCTTGGAAGCTTCGACGTGATTATCGGTATGGACTGGTTGTCCAAGTATCAGGCGGAGATTCTCTGTAAGGAGAAGATCGTACATGTTCCACTCCCTAGCGGAGAATCTTTATCGGTTCAGGGTCGTCGTAGTGGTGCCACAGTTAGCATTATTTCAGCAATGAAGGCTCAGAAGTGTCTGCGTAAGGGTTATCCTGTTATGTTAGCCCTTGTTACTGATTCGCAGTCTGATGAGAGGAATATCGAGGATTTTCCAGTAGTTTGTGAGTTTCCTAATGTGTTTCCTGAAGAACTCCCTGGTTTACCTCCACACCGTCAGGTAGAATTTCAGATCGACCTCGTGCCAGGAGCAGCCCCGATTGCTCGTGCTCCTTATTGTCTTGCGCCAGGGGAATTACAGGAGTTGTCAAATCAGCTCCAAGAGCTGTTGGATAGGGGTTTTATCCGACCTAGCTCTTCGCCTTGGGGAGCCCCTATGTTATTTGTAAAGAAGAAGGATGGGTCCTTTCGGATGTGTATAGATTATCGCGAGCTCAACAAAGTGACGATCAAGAATCGTTATCCATTGCCACGTATCGATGATCTGTTTGACCAGTTGCAAGGGTCAAGTTTTTATTTCAAGATCGATTTAGGGTCGGGTTACCATCATGTACGAGTTAGAGAGAAGGATGTTCCCAGAACAGCTTTTCGGACGCGGTATGGCCACTATGAGTTTTTGGTTATGCCGTTTGGGTTGACCAACGCACCAGCGGTCTTCATGGATCTCATGAACCGCGTGTGCAAACCGTACCTTGACGACTTCGTTATTGTCTTCATCGATGACATCTTGATTTACTCCAAGAGCCAGGAGGACCACGAGCGGCATTTACGTCTTACCTTGGAGCTCCTGAGGAAGGAGCAGCTTTACGCGAAGTTTTCTAAGTGTGATTTTTGGATTCGGGAAGTACACTTTCTTGGGCATATTATCAACGAGATGGGTATACATGTGGATCCTGCGAAGATCGATGCTATTAGGAATTGGGCGGCGCCAAAGAATCCTTCAGAGGTGCGACAATTCCTGGGTCTTGCAGGGTACTATCGTTGGTTTATTCAGGATTTCTCGAAGATTGCTCAACCTCTCACCTCCTTCACGCAGAAGATTGTGGTTTATTCTTGGGGAACAAAACAGGAGGACGTTTTTCAACTTTTGAAACCGAAACTATGTAGCGCGCCGATCCTATCTCTACCAGATGGTACCGAGGATTTTGTGGTTTATTGTGATGCTTCGATTCAGGGTCTCGGTTGCGTGTTGATGCAACGCGAGAAGGTGATAGCTTATGCTTCTCGTCAGTTGAAGGTGCACGAGAAGAACTATACGACTCACGATTTGGAGTTAGGAGCTGTGGTTTTCGCGTTGAAGATCTGGAGGCATTATCTGTACGGTACCAAATGCACCATCTACACCGATCACAGAAGCCTTCAGCGTATCTTCGACCAGAAAGAATTGAATATGACGCAACGTCGTTGGATAGAGCTTTTGAACGATTACGAGTGTGCCATCAAGTATCACCCCGGGAAAGCTAATGTTGTGGCTGATGCACTTAGCCGAAAGGAGACGAAGCCTAAGCGCGTTCATGCTCTGCATGGAAAAACGACTGGTGGTGAGGTCTGACGGCATTTATTATTTCATGGAGCGGGTATGGGTTCCTCTGTATGGTAAACTTCGAGAACTTGTGATGGGTGAAGTGCACAAGTCCCGGTATTCTGTTCACCTGGGCTCAGACAAGATGTATCTGGATCTCAGGGTTATGTATTGGTGGCCAAAGATGAAGGCTCACATTGCGACGTATGTGAGTAAGTGCTTGACTTGTGCTAAAGTCAAAGCAGAGCATCAGAAACCCTCGGGTCTACTTCAGCAGCCAGAGATACCCACGTGGAAGTGGGAACAGATCGCTATGGATTTCGTTACAGGGTTACCAAGAACTCAAGCTGGAAACGATACTTTTTGGGTGATTGTTGACCGTCTCACGAAGTCAGCACATTTTCTGGCAATCAAAGAAACAGACAAGTTCTCTCAGTTGGCAGCAGTATATCTTAAAGAGGTGGTTACTAGACACGGGGTGCCAACTTCTATCATCTCAGATCGAGATCCGCGTTTCACTTCTGAATTATGGCAGTCGATGCATAAATCGTTCGGTTCACAACTCGATATGAGTACTGCTTATCACCCACAGACGGATGGTCAGAGTGAGCGCACCATTCAGCCGCTTGAAGACATGTTGCGTGCGTGTGTGATTGATTTCGGGAAAGGTTGGGAGAAACATTTGTCGTTGATAGAGTTCTCTTACAACAACAGCTACCACACTAGCATTCAGGCAGCTCCATTCGAGGCACTGTACGGGCGAAAGTGCCGTTCTCCTCTCTGTTGGGCTGAAGTGGGTAACAGTCAGATCACAGGTCCTGAGCTTGTACTTGAAACTTCAGAAAAGATTGTTCAGATCAGGAATCGTATGGCAGCGGCGCGCGATCGTCAAAAAAAGCTACGCTGATAAGCGTAGAAAACCTTTGGAATTTGAAGTTAATGATCGGGTTATGTTGAAAGTTTCATCGTGGAAGGGCGTTGTACGCTTCGGGAAGCGTGGCAAGCTTAATCCACGCTACGTGGGGCCATTCAAAATCCTGGAGCGGATCGGTAAAGTTGCTTACAAGCTTGAGTTACCTGCGGAGTTGGGTAATGTTCACGATGTTTTCCATGTCTCGTAGTTGAAGAAGTGTTTGTCTGATGAGACACTGGTTGTGCCGTTGCAAGAATTGAGGATCGACGACAAGCTTCAGTTTGTCGAAGAGCCTATTGAGATCATGGATCGAGAGGTCAAAGTGCGTAAACACAATCGTATTCCAATTGTTAAAGTTCGTTGGAACTCAAGACGTGGACCGGAGTTCACGTGGGAGTGAGAGGATCAGATGAAGCTCAAGTATCCTCAACTTATCCCTAATGACACGTCCAAATCTGGTAAAGCTGGTGAATTTCGGGACGAAATTCCTCTTCAAGTTGGGGATGATGTAACACCTGAGCAAAATCCGCAACAACCTTGAATTCTCACTTCATTCTTTCGTGCTTACGTGTCAAATTTCGGGACGAAATTTCTTTCAAGTTGGGGATGATGTGACAACTCGAACATTTCAGGTTAGTGTCGTTTGGTTAGCGATTCTAAAACTCTCATTGTTTCCCCTCTCTACGCAATACTTGATTTTGAAATGTTATATGCTGTGTGTTAACTTTAAACGTAACTGACAACTGAGTGCGTGCGGGGTACGAATAACTTGAGTCACATTCTTAGGCAAACTCACACAAATACAATATAAGTGATCATGGGCTGTTTACTTGGGCCCTGTTACTCACACATGGGCCGGCCAGGGAAACAATTGTCACGCGTTCACTTATTGAAAATCATTCACATGATCACATATTGAAATAGTAGTGGGCCGGTTAGTGTAGATTGTATGCCCTCAAGGATTACGTTGATTTTTGGCATATTTCACAACAAACCCTACTTAGCATATTATACAACCAACCCTACTTCCTCCTCCTCCTTGAATCGCGAATGACAGTAGCAACCCCCCCTCCTGTTCGAGTTACATCTTGATTAGCCAGATTTCCGGTTAGTTTTTTTTTCTCATTTAGTAATCTTTATGTTAGCGTGACCGTGAATGTTTAGATGAGGTTGATTAGGTGCTGATTATATTGATCATATGTATGGGTGTTACGTTGTGTTGCAAGTCGTTCAGTAGGTTAGGATTCTTGATGATCCGTTAAATGTTGGTATTGCTTATTAGTGTTAAAATCTGATAACTACATGGTCTAAATATGTTATTAAGCGTGCAACTGAAACTGTAAGTGATGATATAATCTTTGTTTGCGATATGGGTATTGATCATCGGTTGTAATTACAAAAGTATATAGTGATTGTGATGATGAAAGTTCTTTTGTGAATGCATGGGTTCTATCGATATTGAAGATAATATTGAAGAAAGGCATGCTAATGAATCAATGAGTTAGGGACGTATACGTGTATGATTGTATAACATTACATGTGGGATGTTTGAAAAGTGCAGCCAATTTGGATAATTAACACTTCATGATGTCGGCCATTCAGTGGAATGTGCAGCCAACTTGTTAATATTTTGCATGAATAATTAATGAGATATAGTTTGCTTAGTGCTCTCGTTAATCGAGGGATAGGGGTGGATAATATTGAAACTTGGACTGCTACTGTGTAGTTGATGATGATGATTAGAGTTCATAACCGATTGAGTAATGATTCACTAGAATTATGTGAATGATAATGGTTCTAGAAGGTCAAGGCTTGTAACCGATTGAATATTATAACGGTTTAAATTTGATGAGATGATTATGTAGGTTGATCTGATTGGAAGGTGACATTAATGATGATTTGTGTATATGATAGATAAGGAATCGAATGTAACTGTTTGACCAATAAATTATGGCATTAAATAACAATATTTAAACGTCTACCCCATGATAAGTGGCGAAAACCCTCTCTCTCTCCTTTAGGCGATTTCTTGTTCTTCTCCATGAATCCTTCAGTTTTTCTTCGTAATCTTATGTATAACAGTCTGTGATTATTGTTTTGTTTTCAAAACAGTATAACGAATCTGTTAGCATTTGTGATCGATCCAAAACTAGGGATTTTTCTTCTTTCATTCAAATCGCTGCCCTAGAAACTTATTCGATTCTCTGATTTATTACCCTGGTTGTTATTGATTGCGGTTAGCTGTGACTAATTTAGCTAGATTGATAACTCTGGGTTAATCGATTAAGGGTTGAGATTCGCTTTTTAGGGTTTAAAGGATTAGGGTTCTTGATTCTTGTTTTTCGGCCGACGTGTTCTTTGCATGGTTTTCTGTTGTTTTGGTAATTGAGAGAGTTGTTTCTAATAATTGTTTCTTGACGGCGGATTAGGGTTTTCATTATTCCTTTTCGGCTGAGTGGTGTTTGATTTGTTCAGAATCTTCGCATACCTTGTGTTTACGTAAGCAGGCTGCATGGGAAGCAATAGTGACGGGTCAGGTAATGAGTCGGCGGGGTTGTCATCAAAAAAAGGTATAGGGTTACGTGTCACGAACATTGAAGGCAATCTGAAGCTTCCTAGAAGGGGGATGTTTTCTACTTCAGATGCATCAATATTAGATGGGTTGGAAAAAATATCAACACCTGTGGAGAATCCGTTTGTGAAACCGGGCATGGCTAATAATATCAATGACAATCGGAATGATGACGGGTACGAGAATGTGTCGATTTTTACGTCTCAAACTTCACAGCAGAGTTCTGATATGAGACCGGCTTCAACAAGTAACACTAAACCCCCAATGTCATTTGCAAATGCAGTGAAATCTAACAAGGAACCTGTGAAAGTAAACTTCAGGGCTATGGAGTCAAATGAAACCGTTGAGGGGGCGGATGTCGTGATTCCTATCTCGTCAGTGAAACAGGTGAATGATAGATATGAAAATACGTTGTATGGCTATTTTTTGGGAAAAAGACTAGCCTATCCGGTTGTGGACTACTTTGTTAAAAATAACTGGGTAAAATATGGCCTTTCAAGGTTAATGATGAACGCGAAGGGTTTCTTTTTCTTTAAATTTAAAACGAAAGAGGGGATGGATAAGCTTTTGGAAGATGGTCCGTGGACAATCAGGAATGTGCCAATTATTTTGAATGAATGGTCGTCGAATGTCATAGTTGAGAAGCAGGATATTAAAACTGTTCCAGTTTGGATTAAAATGCACGATGTTCCCTTGACGGCATTTACAGAGGATGGATTGAGCTTGTTGGCTTCAAAGGTTGGAACACCAAAAATGTTAGATTCCTACACCGCGACAATGTGTACGGAATCATGGGGGAGGAGCAGTTTTGCAAGGGCTATGGTGGAGATACATGCGGAGAAGGACCTAAAGAAAAGTATCACGGTAGCTATTCCTAGTTTGGAGGGAACTGGTCATGTGAAAGTGGAAGTTAAAGTTGACTATGATTGGGAACCATTGAGATGCTCCTCATGTTGTGTGTTCGGCCATAATGAAAACTCATGTCCAAAGAATCCGGGCCAGGTTAGACGTGATGAAAGCAATAAGCATAATGACGATATTCAGGGAAACGTTGTGAAAACAAAGAAACCGTACATTCAGGGTGTGAACGTCAAGAACCAGAAACCAAAGTTTACGTATAGGCCCGTGGTGAAACCGAAGTCAAATCAGGGCAATGCAGAATTGAATAAGCAAAAGATTGAAACTTCTAACCCTTTTGACATCTTAGGTGAGGAGACGAGCAATGTGGATGATGATAAAGGGGAAGGAGCTAATGTACAAGCAAGAAAGCATTCAAAAGGGAAGAGCCATATTACGGATGAGGTATTGATGACCGATGAGACCGATGTTGATAATCTTTTGGCTGATATTCCAAAGTTTATGGAGAACAAGATTGCAAATAATTCTGAGGGTGCAAGCACACCCGGTTACGATGGTTTTTAATGGGTAGTGTTGCTTCATGGAATATTAGGGGGTTGAACCGCTCCCTCAAACAGAAGGAGGTTCGTCAGGTTGTTATGGATAATCATGTTCAGGTGTGTGCTATTATGGAGACCCAAGTTAACACGGCGAATGTTACAAAGGTGTGTCAAAAAGTTTTTAGCTCGTGGATGTGGAACTCAAATGCTAGCTGTTGTGTTAAGGGTACTCGGATCATGCTTGGTTGGGACCCGAATATGGCTGATGTGATGGTTTTAGCGCAAACGGATCAGGTGGTTCATACTCAAGTGATGTTTAAACGAGATAGCAAATCCTTGTTTTGTTCTTTTGTCTATGCGGAGAATAATTATAAATTGCGAAGGGACTTGTGGAACAATTTGTGTGCGCACAACTCTATTATGAAAGACAAACCGTGGGTTGTGATGGGAGATTTCAATGCTTCCCTATCTCATGATGACTCGAGTGCAGGTTCGTCTTCTTATAGCATTGGAACCAGGGAGTTTCGAGAGTGTGTTCAATCCATCGATATGTTTGATGTTAATAGCACGGGGCTTCACTACACTTGGTCGAATAACCAGCATAGAGGAGGTATTATTTTTAAAAAACTGGATCGAATCATGGGCAATATTAACCTGGTTGCTGAGTTTCCAAACGCTGGAGCTTATTTTCACCCATTTCGGATATCTGACCACGCCCCTTGCATTTTAAAGTTGCCAACTGTG
The DNA here is from genome assembly GCF_002127325.2 of Helianthus annuus. Classification (NCBI taxonomy): domain Eukaryota; kingdom Viridiplantae; phylum Streptophyta; class Magnoliopsida; order Asterales; family Asteraceae; genus Helianthus; species Helianthus annuus. The sequence continues at coordinate 50,266,550 of NC_035439.2, forward strand.
ACAAGAGACAAACCAAGACCGTTTAAATTTGTGAATCTAATTGCTGAAAAGCATGGCTTTATGGAAGCTATTAATCAGATCTGGGGAAAAGAGATTACAGGATTTCGCATGTACCAGGTTGTTATGAAAATGAAGTTGCTTAAAACTCCGTTACGAAAGCTTTTCTTCCAACAAGGGAATCTGCATGAGAATGTTAAGAAGGCTAGAAAGGAACTGGATGAATGTCAGCTTGTTATGGATCAGGACCCGTCTAATGGGGATGTGTTAGCGAAGCATAGTTTTCTTCTAAAGAATTATAAAGAAGCTGTTCATGATGAAGCTGCTTTTCTTCAACAAAAATCAAAAGTGGATTGGTTAACGCTTGGGGATTCTAATACTAAATATTTTCATAACGTTGTCAAAGCCAAAAACCACCGAAGCCGTATTTTTTTGATTCGTGATACGGATGGGAATGTGCATGAGGGGGGGGCGGCGGCTTTAGCTTTCGTCAATCACTACTCGAATTTTTTTGGGAAGGTGGGTCAGGTCGTATGTAGCCCGGATATGGATATATTTCGGAACAAGTTAACTCAGGTGAAAGCGAATAACATGGTCCGTCAAGTGACAGATGAGGAAATAAAAACAGCTATGTTCTCAATCGCAGGGAACAAGGCGCCTGGTCCGGATGGTTATACCTCGGTGTTTTTTAAAAAAGCATGGGATGTTGTTGGGAAAGATGTCTGCTTAGCGGTAAAAGAATTTTTTCTGAATGGAAAGCTTCTAAATCAGCTAAATCATACGGTAATTTCTCTTATCCCGAAGGTGAAAACTCCGGCTTCAGTTACAGATTACAGGCCTATTTCTTGCTGCAATACGCTGTACAAGTGTATAAGCAAGATCATCACGACTCGTATTAAAGAGGGTTTAGGAGATATTGTCAATATTAACCAGTCAGCGTTCATTCCGGGCAGGAAGATATCAGATAATATCCTTCTAACACAGGAGCTTATGCACAACTATCATCACAGTCATGGTCCTCCGAGATGTGCGTTTAAAGTTGATATTCAAAAGGCTTATGATACTGTTGATTGGGGTTTTCTAGACACCATCTTACATGGTTTCGGCTTTCACAAGAAGATGATCGAGTGGGTGTTGGCTTGTGTTACATCTACAACTTTTTCGCTATCCATAAACGGTAACCTACATGGATATTTTAAAGGGAAGCGGGGTCTTCGTCAGGGGGACCCTATGTCTCCATATCTATTCACACTGGTTATGGAGGTCCTCACATTGATTCTCCAAAAACGAGTTGACGATACGGCAGACTTTAAGTTCCACCATAAATGTGACGAGCAAAGGATCATAAATTTATGTTTTGCAGATGATTTATTCCTATTTGCTCGCGGTGATCCTCCTTCTGCAGCAGTTATTCTGGAGTCGCTGAACTTATTCAAGGATATGTCGGGATTGGTCCCTAGCATGACGAAGAGCACTGTCTTCTTTGGAGGTGTTCCGAATCATGTTAAGGCTCAAATCCGAAGTATCATGCAGTTTGATGAAGGTAATCTTCCGGTCAGGTACCTTGGGGTTCCACTCATTTCATCCAGATTGAATTATTCTGATTGTAAGAGGCTTGTGGATAATTTGGAGTCGCGAATTACGGATTGGAAAGCAAAAAGTCTGTCTTTTGCGGGGCGGCTCCAACTAGTCAGATCAGTTTTATCATCTATGCATGTTTACTGGTCATCTGTCTTTATTTTACCAAAGAGGATTATTAGTGAACTCGAAGACAGAATGCGACGATTTCTTTGGGCCCAAGGTAACAACATAAAGGGTAAGGCGAAGGTCAAGTGGAGTCGGGTGTGTTTGCCGAAGGAAGAAGGGGGTTTGGGTATAAGAAAAATCTCAGATATGAATAATGCGCTAATGGTTGCTCATATATGGAGTCTTTTGACACATAGGGAATCTTTATGGGTTAAATGGGTGCACTCGTACCGTATTCGGAATAGAAGTTTCTGGGAGTTGCCGGTCAGGAACAACATTACTTGGGGTTGGCGAAAGATGCTTCAAATGAGAACAATTATTCGCAGACATGTTTGGATCAAAATGGGAAATGGAAGCAACACTCGAGTGTGGTTCGATACATGGGATAACGTATGTCCTTTGAATCTCTTTATTACTCCTAGAATGATTGCAAATGCAGGTTATGATATGGGGGAAAGGGTCGCAAACGTGTATCATAATGGAGAGTGGGGTTGGCCGATCTCATGGGTAAATAGATTTCCCGTTCTGCACCAGCTTGCTAATGTTACACTAGTGCCTCAAGTGCAAGATAGGGTCATTTGGAGAACTAGAGATGGTAAAGACACAGATTACAACACCTACGAAGTATGGAATGATATTCGGATGAGTCAAGAAAAGGTTACTTGGGAGAATGTAGTATGGTATCCTCAAGCGATTCCTAGACACGCTTTTCTCATGTGGTTGATAGTTTGCAAGAAGTTGAAAACTCAAGATGTTATGAGCAAATGGCGATCTTCAGGTAATGCAAATTATAACCTGATGTGTTGTTCGTTATGTGTATCGGGGCCAGACTCGCACAATCATCTATTTTTCGAGTGTGAATATGCTTCACAAATTTGGTATGGAGTTCGGGAAAAGGCGGGCATGCAAACGATAGGGGAAAGATGGGAGGAAATTATGAATTATCTTACGCAGCACGCGGGGTCTAAACGGGCCATTCACATTATTGGGAAGCTAGTGGTGGCAGCGTCGGCGTATTTCGTTTGGCAAGAGCGAAATAACAGATTGTTCACTTTGAAGAAACGGAGTGCAAACCAGCTAATAGAGGTAATTCTAATGACGATCAGAATGAAATTGCACACTATGAAGTTCAAAAGAACGGGTAACATCCCCCAAGTGTTGAATGATTGGCGGCTCCCACGTGAGCTATTGATGGATCAAGATGAGTGTGGCTGACTTTCGGAAATAGTTTTGAGTAGGGCCGTGTGGGCTCGGGTGTGTCACTATGTGACGTGGTTATGCAATTGCGAGTTATGTTTTTTATTTCTTGTTTTTCTTTTATGTGTACTCTAGCAATGGCATGTCATTCTAGAGAATTGAGGTGTACTCTATTCCTCACTTGTTTTTAATTGGTTGATGAATGAAATTTAACCGGGGTAACCCTTTACCCAAAAAAAAATAACAATATTTGCACACTCTAAATTGCACAGCGAAGTTGAACACCCTTAATCGCGCACTTTCTTTTCTGGTATACTAGTGGTATGTGTGGTAAGTCGCACACTTGAGTTGTTTGTTGCATACTCGAGTTGTGGTCGCACAGCCGTTGGGCCTGTTATACTTGTTGGGCAGCACACTAGGTAGTGGGCCACAAACTTAAACGAATTACACACCATATGATGATTGCACACTAAGTCTGATGTCGCACATTTGATTAGGTTCTTGCATAACAGTTGGACTAGTATGATGTAGAATTTGAAACATGACTAATTGATTTAGTAATGGAATATTGTTGGCAGTATATATATTTATATATGGAAGGTGTTTAGTAGTGTTCATAATGAGATATGTGCATGGCTAGGTGATTTGCATGCAAACTGGTTTGGTGGGTGTTCAACTTTAAATGTGTAAACATGACTTTATTGCTGGAATATGTACAGATGTCTGATTGTTTATGCCAAACTGATTGTTGTATGGTAACCATCTTAGGGCTGGGTTGGTCAAATTGTGTTAAACAAAGTAACTAATCCTACCGAGCAAACCGAAGGTGAGTTCACTACATTCGAGCATGCGTCCCAGTGGTTGGGGACAGTCAGTGGGTATCCCGTGGAGGGATAAGTCTTTTGGGTAAAAACGGGTATATTGGTTAATATTCTCACCTATCATTTTTGTAAGTCCCTTATTTTGTTACCTGGAGGGTAACGGGTATTAATTGGTAGCGCTACTTAGGTTTGGCACCCTCACACCGCTCCTAGGGAGGACGGATGTGAACTAATGACCCAGTCAGGCCCAGTACTGGATAGGAGTACGTGGGAAAGGGCAGTCATGTACTTCAGGAGCCGTCTTGTTCGGAATTGGGATATTAACAATATTACCTGCATTGGTTATTGAACTGTTTTACATTCAACTGGTAACAAACGTTTTCTTAAACTGTGGACTCGCCAGCTTTGTCTGATACACTTGTTACATGCTTGCAGGTCGTTAGGGGATGGAAACAGGAGCTTGCTGGCTGGAGGACAGGAGTGGTCATGGCCACACTGATGGGCTCATTTGTTAAACACTTATTTATCATGTTGATTAGTATTACTTTATGATACAATAATGCTTCCGCTGAACTTGATGGTTTTTGAATTACTTATGTTTGGATTTTATTACTATTAAATGATGAAACTTTATTTTTAAACTTATGGATTTGATGTAATTAGTGGCTCATTACTAGTGGTCACACGCCTAACAGGGACAGACCCTAAGCGGTAATTTGAGGGTGTGACAATATATATAGAGCAATTCATCTTAACTTGTTTTAACTGTAAAACTTAAATAGTATTAAACCTAAATACAATTTCTAGTTGTTATAACCCTTTACGAAATTTTGAGTGTTACACGAACCTTGCAGTCTGGAGCTGAGTATCATGGTCGATTTCGGATCAGTTCGGTTATAGTCTGGTTTTATAAAAATCGTTTTAAAACCAAGTTCACTATAACCAGTGGCTCTGATACCAAACTGTCACACCCCCAAAATACCACTTAGGGAGTGTCTCTGATAGGCGTGTGACGACTGACAATGAGCCACTAATTACATTAAACTCACAAGTTTCAAAATAAAACTCTCTATTTAATTATAAAATTCCAACATGAGTTTATACGAAAACCAATGTGTTCAGCGGAAGCCTTATCAAAACCATAAATTAAATATTCTCAAAACAATTGCATGAAAACCAATATTCCAATAAGTGTATCCAATCAGCACGACCCATGACCACTCAAACCGCTCCAAACAGTTCTAACGACCTGCGAGCATGCAACAATGTATCAGACAAAGCTGGCGAGTTCACAGTTTATGAAAACGTTTGTTACCAAGTGTTTAAAACAGTTCATTAACATAAGCAAGTAATATTGATAATATCTCGATACTGAACAAGACGGTTCCTGATGTATGTTTTGCCTTTTCCCCAGTGCTCCTATCAAAGCACTGGGCCCAACTGGGTCATTAGTTCACACCTGCCCTCTCTTAGGAACGGGGTGAGGGTGCCAAACCTAAGTAGCGCTACCAACTAATACCCGTTACCTCCTCGGTAACAACGAATGGGACTTAAAAATGATTACATCTGTGTCTGTAATCATGGTAAACAGTTCAGTTATCAATAAAACAATGTTATTTGATTTTTGTTCAATTTCAAACTCTATATCGCTTTCTTGAGAGTTATACGCAAACCGGTGCGTAAACGTAGCTCAACCGCCTGCTCAACAGCAAGCACAAGCTGCCCGACCTCATTTTCCTCCTATATCATGCTATAATTGCGGAGACCTTAGTATTATTAGTATTAGTATTAGTATTATTATTAGTATTAGTATTAGTATTAGTATTAGTATTAGTATTAGTATTAGTATTAGTATTAGTATTAGTATTAGTATTAGTATTAGTATTAGTATTAGTATTAGTATTAGTATTAGTATTAGTATTAGTATTAGTATTAGTATTAGTATTAGTATTAGTATTAGTATTAGTATTAGTATTAGTATTAGTATTAGTATTAGTATTAGTATTAGTATTAGTATTAGTATTAGTATTAGTATTAGTATTAGTATTAGTATTAGTATTAGTATTAGTATTAGTATTAGTATTAGTATTAGTATTAGTATTAGTATTAGTATTAGTATTAGTATTAGTATTAGTATTAGTATTAGTATTAGTATTAGTATTAGTATTAGTATTAGTATTAGTATTAGTATTAGTATTAGTATTAGTATTAGTATTAGTATTAGTATTAGTATTAGTATTAGTATTAGTATTAGTATTAGTATTAGTATTAGTATTAGTATTAGTATTAGTATTAGTATTAGTATTAGTATTAGTATTAGTATTAGTATTAGTATTAGTATTAGTATTAGTATTAGTATTAGTATTAGTATTAGTATTAGTATTAGTATTACTATTATTAGTATTAGTATTAGTAATGTATTATTAGTATTAGTATTATTTGTATTATTAGTCTTAGTATTAGTATTAGTATTATTAATATTAGTAATATTAGTATTGGTATTAGTCTTAGTATTAGTATTAGTATTATTCGTATTATTGGTATTAATATTAGTATTAGTGTCACACCCCCAAAATACCACCTAGGGAATGTCCCTGTTAGGTGTGTGACGTACCAACAACGAGCCACTAATTACATGGAACCCATTCAAGTTTATAAATAAAATCTCCAATTATTAATGAAAAATCTCATCAACAAGTTTAAATGAAAACCAACATGTTCAGCGGAAGCAATTAATAAACTAAAGTTAAACTGTTTCGAAACCAATGTATGGTATTAATAATTCCATCACATGAATTCTTCAAGTCGACCCATGACCACTCCAGCTACTCCAGACAGCAAGTTCCCAAATCCAAGATATCTAACGACCTGCAAGCATGCAGACAAGTGTGTCAGACGACGCTGGTGAGTTCAAAGTTTTGTTAACACGTTTAGTTACCAGGTATGTGTTTAAAACAGTTCAACAGTTCAATAGTTTGATTTGATGTTGTTATTAACTCGATTTCCGTATGTGGCGACTAGATGTGAATGCCCAACCCCAATGCCTCCATTTAGGCATTGGTCATGATGTCAAGGTATCAAACAACCTTGAATAGATGTAAGGGGTCTTATATGTACACGATGTGAATGCCCAACCCCAATGCCTCTAACTAGGCATTGGTCATGAAGTACAGGTGTGCTTCGCTCAACACAAGTTCTTTAGATCCTAATGTCTCTTATCAAAACACAGACAACTAGAATATCGAGGCTGGTGTGCTTCGCTCAACACAAGTTCACTACGGTTGCCGTATAGTGGGACCCATTTTCGTTCCATGAAGTAGCGAATATCGTTCGACTTGTCAAAAGTTGCTTTTCCATGCCCCGCATGGATTCAACTTGAAAATTCTCTTCCTTCAGTGCTTCGGTTTGGGCAGTGCGAATCTGATCAGGTAGGCTAGAGTCGATGGTGAGCTGCAAAGCTCGTACGCGATTAGGTTTTATAGTCGTAATCGTTCGAGAGTTCCATCTAGCGATGCCATCACATGCTTAGCTTTCTCGAAACAAAGGTACACGGGAGGCCCTTGTGATCGGTCTAAGTGGTGCATCTGGTACCGTCCAAGTAGTGCCTCCAACTTAAATCCAAAGACCATGGTTCCCACCGCAGGTTGTGACTCATGCCACTCTTCTTGTAACTCCACTATGTAAGCCATCACCATCTCGTGTTGCATCGGCGTGTAACTTGGACTCTGATTCGAACCATCATGGTATACCTCTAAATTACCTGTACCCTCGGGTAAAGACGATGCTCAGCGCACTGCAGCGTTGGGTTTCAAAAGCTGAAAAGATGTTCTCCTATTTGTATCCCACGAATACATAGCACCCTGATGTGCTAAAGTGATTGAAGCTGCGAAGTCCTCGAAAGTCCTGTGATGAATCTACGATAGTAACTAGCTAAACCAAGAAATTACTGTATCCCCGATGGACTATTTGGTGCCGATCAATATCTAAAGAAATGGATCTCTAGCGAGATCTGCATGTGTCCCCACTTTGTTGACTACGTGACCAAGAAAGTGTACCTCCCAAATCCTGAAGTCACACTTTGCTAGAGTTCGCGTGAAGTTGCTCCTCCCCTAGGAGCTCTAGGACAAAATACAGGTGTCGTTCATGGTGTTCCTTTCCCCTGGTAGTGATTCAAAACGTCATCAAAACACGGTCGATTCATGTGATCCGTAAAGCTGTTGATGTGTTGATTACCCTAAAGGTCATGGACTACAAAGTCATATGGCCATACTGCGTTTGATATGCCGCTTTGGGAACATTCTCCCCTTGGACTTCCATCTGATGATAGCCCGTTCGTAAATCAATCCTCGAATGAAAGCTTGTCCCTCGCAACTAGTCGACAGGTTGTCACTACATGGTTGAGGCAAACGGTTCTTAACTGTCACCTTGTTAAGTTCCCGATAATCAGTACACGCACGAAAAGGCTAGGTCCGTTTAAACTTCCGTCCAATAGCTCCTGAAGTTGATTAGGCAGCTCTTGCAACCCTCTTGGTGCAAGACGGTAAGAGTATGAGTATTCAGAGCGGCATCTAGCGTGAAATCAAACTGAGATTCTGCCTAACAGTTGTGGAAGTAAACCTGGAAGTTCCTTGGGTAGCACACCGAAGAATCACGAATGGTTCGTGGATCCTCAATCCGCTGTCTCCTTAGCCCTAACATCAGTAACGCTTGCTAGTATGGCGGAGTAATCCCTCCGTAGACACTTCTGGCCTTCATAGCTGAAATGACGCTAACCTTTGCACCACTCTGACGCTTTAGAACAAATAACGATTCTCCACGCAAGATTTTCCCCTCACTGGTGTATCTGCGCGATCTCTGGATAACCAATCCACATTAACTACTGTATTGCAACCATCAAGGGTAGTGGAAGGAAGGTCGATGTCGAACACCTGTCCCCCAAGGTCGAGTTTGCATCCCAACGAACATATAAGGCTTCAATTGACTTGCATCAGCCGGCTCCACAGCAGGTTCGGTTTCAAGAAGCATCAGGTGTGACAACCCGAACTCTCAAGGTAGCGTTTCATCTTTCGACCCTTACTTCTTGTTATCCTTTCCTGATTATGATTAATACATTTTGCTCGTATAATCTTGTTATTCGATAACTTATCTAGAAATGTTTCGACACTGGGACTGCACATCAAATGGGTCGCCCACTGGACATTTAAACACTTCGGCCCACTATGTCTTGTAATTCATGATTGAATGTAGCATGCTAGTCATCGGCCCACTATGTGTGTATTTTATAGTTTAGGTGTTGCATGTTTGTCACTGGCCCACTTGTGCTATAAATCACGTAGAGTTTTCCTCTATTTCCACAACTCACAATATCACTTTACAAACCCTAAACACCTCCCCCTTGTAAAAGTGACGGCAGCGGACATCCTCCAAGCATCGCCCCTTTCGCGACTTACTGTATTCGATTGTCTTTCGCCTCTCGGTTAGTGAATCATACTCTTATTCGTTCGTGATTGTACGTGCCTTATCTTTTGTTAGTTGCGATTGTATGTGCACCGGTTCGTGATCTGGTTATGATCATACGTACTGATCGTTCATTCATGTTCTAATATAATTATTACGCATTGAATAACACGTAACCGAACAAATATATATGTTAGAACTGGCATGCTAGAGGAATTCACGGGTAGGTGAAATCACTTGTCGCTTGTTCGATTGGTCATTAGCTGCTGTGTGTATAATCGTTTGGATGTGAGTTACTCGATTGTATAGTTTCCGATGATCTTGTTATGCGGCCGGATGATATACGGTGGTGCAATTTAGGAAACTGTGTGATAGCCTTATGTAATGTGATTATGTCCGATTTCATAGTATGCGTATTAAGTGTTTATACAGAAGGTGTAGTATTGCTATATGAAATATATGTGGGCAATGTTGATGATGAGTTGTTGTCATGATTATTGGGGTCCAATGAAATGTTGACTAAATATATATAATTGCCGACATGAACTGTAAAGTGTAAACATCACATGTTGAATATATAAGTTTATAGGGAATGAAGTGTTGGAGATTGGTGGTTGGTTCTAGTGGGCGGCACCCCTTGCTAGCATTGGACCACATGGCCGCACAGTAGGATTGGGTAATCAATAAAAAAAAATGAATGGAATGATAAATAGTAAACTTATGTAATAAGCCTTGGGCGGCGCATAGCCTGTTATGGTGCAGCTGGGCTGCGTGACCAAGAGACTTCAGCCTTCGGGCAAGCCCACCTCATCTTAGTTGGTGGATACGATAAGTGGGCCATGACAAGCAGGTTAGGTAATTAGTTATGTTAAGTGGGTTCGTATGAGTTGCAAGCTATTAGACTAGGTGTCTTTCATCAATTGAGATGTGCCATGTGTAGAATTAATGGTTTGGTAGTATATGTAGCAATCATAGTTAGCTTCGTCTGATTTAATGTGTATGACTGTGTCTTTGTTGAGCGAACAAGAGTAACGAATAATTAATGATATTTAATCGATGTGTAAATTGATTAGGACTGGAACCATATGTGTGTGTTACCTGTATCTTGCTTGTATAATATGCGAAGAAGGGATGTTTGTATGTGAAACGTGTGGACCAGGTGCCCTATTGACTGATTGTGGTTAATAACTATTTCTAGGGCGTGGTTGATCAAACTGTTAAACGAGTAAATAGTCTTACCGAGCAAAACCAAGGTGAGTTCACTACATTCGAGCATGCGTCCCAGTGGTTGGGGACAGTCAGTGGGTATCCCATGGGGGGATAAGTCTTTGGGTAAAAACGGGTATATTGGTTAATATTCTCACCTATCATCTTTTGTAAGTCCCTCATCGGGTATTAGTTAGTAGCGCTACTTAGGTTTGGCACCCTCACCCCGTGCCTGTAGAGGACGGAGGTGAACTAATGACCCAGTCTGGCCCAGTACTAGATAGGAGTACGTGGGAAGGGCAGTCGTGTATTTCAGGAGCCGTCATTGTTCGGAAATGAGATATTAACAATATTACTTGCATTGGTTATTGAACTGTTTTACATACAACGGGTAACAAACGTTTTCTAAAACTGTGAACTTGCCAGCTTTGTCTGATACACGTGTTACATGCTCGCAGGTCTTTAGGTACTTGGAACGCAGGAACTTGCTGGCTGGAGGGCGCGAGTGGTCATGGTTGCATTGTTGAGCTATTTAACAAACATTTATTTACTTTGGTTGTGTGAAACATATACTTTGTGATACGTTAATGCTTCCGCTGAACTTAATGGTTTCGAACAACTTGTGCTTGGATTTTATTACTAATAATTTATGAAACTTTGTTTTGACCTTGTGATTCAATGTAATTGGTGGCTCCTAGCTTGTTGTTACACGCCTAACAGGGACACTCCCTAGGTGGTAAATTGGGGGTTGTGACAGTTTGGTATCAGAGCCACTGGTTATAGTGAATTGGTTTTAAAAAAAAATGTTTTATAAAACCAGACTATAACTGAACTGATACGACATGCTGATACGACATGAACCATGACACTCAGCTCCAGGCAGCAAGGTTCGTCTCTTGTTTACTATTGCATAGCATAGTTAGTACATACTCATGATTAGTATCACACTCGAACGCACACATGATATTACAATACGAATTACTATGCTATCTGTCTATACTACGTGTTTTTAAGAGTAGAACTCCTCTTGAGTTTACATGCTCTATGTTGTGATATCGACGGTCGTACTGTATGAATTTGGGGAAACCTTTTTAACATGAGTAGGGAGGAACTGAGATAAGCATGCAAATCAGGTTATTATTATGGGTGCACACATAATAACAACGTGAGGTGCATGTGAGTCCTAGTAAATCTCGACTAGTGTGAAAAAGGAATCCCGCGTTGTTAGTCAATGTTGTATTAGAACCTCGAAAACTGTGAATAATATAGTAATACTTGACATCCGCTTGAAATGGTCTGTTAATTTGTTACTTCTTCCCATACTTATAGAATCATGAACGGACGTGGTGGAGGTCGTCGTGGTGGACGCGGTGGACGTGGTGGAGGCCGCGGTGGTGGACATGGCGAAATCCATATGACTCAAGCTGAGCTAGAGGAATTACTCAACGCCCAGGTGGCTGCAGCCTTGGCAGCTTATCAGGCTGGTATGACATGTACCAGACATTCTTTCCTTTGAAACGTGAACTTGAGTCTTACTTGTTGGTATATTTTCGTTCGTTAATAGGTCAGCCGGCGCCACAAAACCAGGCTCACCCACCGGTCTGCACCTTTAAAACTTTCATGGATTGCAAGCCACAGACCTTCAGTGGCACTGAAGGGGCGGTAGGACTCATACGCTGGTTTGAAAAGGCGGAGTCAGTGTTTGCGATATGTAACTGCCCGGCTGGGGATAGAGTAAAGTTTGCAGCAGGCGCACTTGAGGATGGTGCCTTGACCTGGTGGAATGCTCAGGTCCAACTACTAGGTATTGAGGCGGCGAACGCCACTACGTGGGATGATTTCAAAGAACTGATGAGAGAGGAATACTGTCCTCGAGACGAAATACAGAAGTTAGAGAATGAGAACTACGATCTAAAAATGGTGGGGTCTGAAATTGAGGCGTATGTGAAGCGGTCGTATGAGTTAGCTGATTTGTGTCCGACTTTGTCCCGACCCATGTCCCGAAGAATCGAGTTGTTTATTAAGGGGTTACCTCCACGGGTGAAGGGTTTAGTTACAGCAGCGAACCTCAACAACCTAACTCAGATTGTTAGATTGGCACATAAGATCGTTGACCAGGAGGTGGAGAGCGACTCATTGCCACCTCGTATTTCTAGCACTACCACAGCTGCCACTACTTCCACTGCATCTGCTGCTGATAGCAAACGTAAGTGGAACGATACGGACAAGGGGTCCAACTCTGCACAGCCTCAGAAGAAGACGGATACTGGCAGCACCCGCAGTTTCAGTCAGACAGCATCAGTGAATCAGAACTCGAGTAACAAATCAGGGCAGGGATCATATGCGGGGAAGCTACCCTTGTGCAGCAAGTGTAACTATCATCACAAGGGACAGTGTGCCCGGGTTTGCCATCGGTGTAATCGACCGGGGCATATGGCCAGGGATTGTAGGACCACACTTCCAGCTCAGCAGCAGCCAGCGCAGCAGACGGGTAGGCAACAGCCTCAGCAAACTCAGGGTACTCAGAGAGGGTGTTATCAGTGTGGGGCCGAGGGGCACTTCAAGCGAGACTGCCCTCAGCTGAGGCAGAACACAGGGGGTGGTAACGGGAACAATAATGCGGGGAATAACGGGGGTAATGTTGCGCGTGGGCGCGGGTTTGTGCTGGGAGCTGGGGAAGCGCGGAACGACGGCAACGTGGTTACTGGTACGTTTTCAGTGAACGGTGTTATTGCTTCTATTTTATTTGATTCTGGTGCCGACTGGAGTTACGTGTCTTTAGAGTTTAGTTCCCAGTTAGGGTTAAGTCCTACACTTCTCGTAATGAAACACATTGTAGAAATCGCAAATGGTAAAACAATTGAAGCTACACATGTTCTATTTGGGTGTAAAATCGATCTTCTGGGTCAAGTCTTCGACATTGACTTAATTCCTATTACTCTTGGAAGCTTCGACGTGATCGTTGGTATGGACTGGTTGTCCAAGAATCAAGCGGAGATTCTCTGTAAGGAGAAGATCATACGTGTTCCTCTTCCTAGTGGGGAATTTCTATCAGTTCAGGGTCATCGCAGCGGGACCCCAGTTAGTATTGTCTCGGCAATGAAGGCTCAGAAGTATTTGCGTAAGGGCTATCCTGCTATACTGGCTCTTGTCACTGATTCACCGCCTAATGAAAGGAAGATTGAGGATCTTCCAGTTGTTCGTGACTATCCTGACGTATTTCCTGCGGAACTCCCTGGTTTACCTCCACATCGTCAGGTGGAATTCCAGATTGACCTCGCCCCAGCGGCAGCCCCAGTTGCTCGTGCTCCTTATCGTCTTGCGCCAGGGGAACTGCAGGAATTATCAAACCAACTCCAAGAGCTGTTGGATAGGGGTTTCATCCGACCTAGCTCTTCCCCCTGGGGAGCCCCAGTCTTATTTGTGAAGAAGAAGGATGGGTCCTTGCGAATGTGTATAGATTATCGCGAGCTCAACAAGATGACGATCAAAAACCGTTATCCTTTGCCTCGTATTGACGACCTGTTTGACCAGTTACAGGGGTCGAGCTTTTACTCTAAGATCGACTTAAGGTCTGGTTATCATCAAGTGCGAGTCAGAGAGGAAGACGTCCCCAAAACCGCGTTTCGGACGCGATACGGTCACTATGAGTTCTTGGTTATGCCATTCGGGTTAACCAACGCACCAGCGGTCTTCATGGACCTCATGAACCGCGTGTGCAAGCCCTACCTTGATGACTTCGTGATCGTTTTTATTGACGACATTCTAATTTACTCCAAGAACAAGGAGGATCATGAACGGCATCTACGCCTTATCCTAGAACTCCTGAGGAGGGAGCAGTTGTACGCAAAATTTTCTAAATGCGATTTTTGGATACGGGAGGTACATTTTCTGGGGCATATAGTCAATGAGGTGGGCATACATGTGGATCCTGCCAAGGTTGACGCCATTAGAAATTGGGCGACACCAAAGAACCCTTCGGAGATGCGGCAATTTCTCGGTCTAGCAGGGTATTATCGTCGTTTCATTCAGAACTTCTCAAAGATTGCACAGCCACTCACCTCGTTAACCCAGAAGAAGGTAGTTTACTCTTGGGGGACAAAGCAGGAGGATGCTTTCCAGCTTTTGAAACAAAGGTTATGCAGTGCACCAATCCTATCTCTACCGGATGGTACTGAGGATTTTGTAGTTTATTGTGATGCTTCGATTCAGGGTCTCGGTTGCGTGTTGATGCAACGCGAGAAGGTGATAGCTTACGCTTCTCGACAGTTGAAGGTTCACGAGAAGAACTATACGACACATGACTTGGAGTTAGGAGCAGTGGTGTTTGCGCTGAAGATTTGGAGGCACTATTTATACGGTACGAAATGCACTATCTATACCGACCACAAGAGCCTTCAGCATATCTTTGACCAAAAAGAATTGAACATGCGTCAGCGTCGTTGGGTGGAGTTGTTCAACGATTACGAGTGTGCCATCAAATACCACCCAGGTAAAGCTAACGTCGTGGCGGACGCACTTAGCCGCAAAGAAACGAAGCCTAAACGCGTTCGCGCATTACAGCTCACTATTCATTCCAACCTTCCTGATAAGATTCGTACGGCTCAGACTGAGGCATTGAAGGAAGAAAACATCGAAGCTGAGGGTTTACGCGGTATGGAAAAGCAGTTTGAGCAGAGATCTGATGGCATCTACTACATCATGGAAAGAGTATGGGTTCCTCTGTTTGGTGATCTTAGAGAACTTGTGATGGATGAAGCACACAAGTCACGATATTCTATTCACCCGGGATCGGACAAGATGTATCACGACCTTAAGGTTATGTATTGGTGGCCGAATATGAAAGCCCTCATCGCCACGTACGTGAGCAAATGCTTAACTTGTGCAAGAGTTAAAGCGGAACATCAGAAGCCTTCGGGTCTACTGCAGCAGCCAGAAATACCCAAATGGAAGTGGGAACAGATCGCTATGGATTTCGTTACTGGATTACCGAGGACTCAGGCTGGAAACGATACTATATGGGTGATTGTTGATCGACTCACGAAATCGGCACATTTTCTAGCAATCAAGGAAACAGATAAGTTTTCGCAGCTTGCAGCAGTGTATCTTAAGGAGGTAGTTGCTCGACACGGAGTGCCAACTTTTTTTTGGGTAAAGGGTTACCCCGGTAAATTTTATAAATCACCAACCAAATAAAACAGGGTGTGCCACGACATTGACACACACTACTAGTCAAGACAAACCAAGACTAGAATATCCAAGAACCAACCAAAACGACAAAAAACATACAACCCGAAAAAAAATCAAAGCCCGACAAAACTAAGTCTCTAACAACGTGCTAGCCGAACAAAGACAAGCACTAGCCCGGATCACAATCCAAACTCTTCACCGAGATCTGCCAGGTTTCCAAAAGGTCACGATGCTTCCGGTCATTCCGAAGCTTGAATCCCATAATCTTCAAACGAACCGTACTGATAATAACATGCGAGAGCATCTCAGGGGATCGTTGGGCACTAGAAAATAACCGGTTATTCCTCTCCTGCCATACATAGTACGAAGTAGCCGCAATAAGGATCTTACCCACAATCCGGTCTAGAGTTCTAGAATTTGCGTTTTGAATCATCCACTGCATAACCGAGGACCATGTGTTGTTGACACTCTCCATGTTGACCCTTTTCCTCACTGCTTCCCAAACCTTCGTGGCATAGGAGCATTGAAAGAAAAGGTGGTCTCTAGAATCACGATCATGGTAACAAAGAGGGCAACACATAAGAATCAGATTAGTAGTACTACCCGCTTCCCACGCAGCCATCCTGTCTTGCGTCTTTAATTTATTAGTCATTACTAACCACATATGAAATGAATGCCGCGGGATGCATTGGCTGAACCAAATTGAGTCGACCCAAGCAACCCTATCATCCCTATGCCGCAAAGTGTTCCAAACATCCCAAGACCGAAAATGACAAAGGTTCCCTTCCATATCTTTCCAACTACACCGATCAGCCATATCAACTAAAGGATGCGGAGAAGGAATGTTTATAAGAACCGGAAAAAGATCGAACCAAGCTTGAGGCCATTTCCATTGTCCGATATCATCAATAATATCCGCAACAGTAGACCGAAGGTTGAAACCTGCATTGGCTATTGCCCGAGGAGATATAAAGGATCTAAGAGGGCTACAAGAACACCAGTTATCACTCCAAGCATTCGTTTGCCGACCACTCAAGATAGACATCCAAACATAAGGTCTGATGTGGTCACGAATTGCAAGAATATGTCTCCAACCCCAGCTTACGCTACCCCTTTTTGTCACCTCCCAGAAGTTCGTACCTTTCAATTTGTAGGAATGAATCCATTGCACCCAAAGCGAAGGACGATGATTAATAATACTCCATACATGGCCAGCAAGTAAAGCAATATTGACATCCTTAATACTGCGGATACCCAACCCCCCCTCTTCCTTCGGCAAGCAAACATTGGACCAAGCAACTTTTGAACGAACTTTCCCCTGAATGCCACCATTCCAAAGAAACCGACGCATAGACTTTTCAAGCTCTTTAACTATACGAACCGGAAGCATAAAGACAGAAGCCCAATAAGTGTACATAGATGCCAGAACCGAATTGATCAGTTGAAGCCTTCCTGCAAACGATAACGATCTAGACATCCAATTGTCAATTCGACGCTTAACTCTCTCAATCAGGATTTTACAATCCCTATAAGCAAGACGTGTCGAAATAAGCGGAACTCCAAGGTAGCGAACCGGAAGGGAACCCTCCTGAAAAGGCATCAAATCCAGGATTTGCGTTTTCACATGGTTGGGAACATTGCAAAAGAAGATGGTACTCTTCGGCGCACTAGGAACCAAACCCGAAATCTTTGTAAAGCAGCCCAACGTATCCCTTAAAACTTTAACAGAGGGCCGATCTCCATGAGCAAAAATAAATAAGTCATCCGCGAATGACACATTTATAATTCTTTGTTTAGCACATTGAGAATGGAATTTGAACGATGCATGAGTTCTCGCTGCATGCTGAAGGAGAAGCGATAAGACTTCCATAACTAGCGTAAACAAATACGGAGACAAGGGGTCTCCTTGTCTAAGGCCCCGCTTCCCATAAAAGAAACCATGAATGTTACCATTGATGCAAAGAGAATACGAAACCGTAGAAACGCATGTCATAATCCACTTTACCATTTTACGATGAAAACCAAACCTCATTAAGACAGTTTCCAGGAAAGACCAGTTAACTGTATCATATGCCTTCTGAATATCAATTTTCAAAGCACATCTAGAGGGACCTCTATTGATATGATAATTGTGCATAAGTTCTTGCGTGAGGAGGATGTTATCAGATATCTTACGACCAGGGACGAAAGCCGATTGGTTAATGCTAACCAAGCTATCCAGATTACCTTTCAGTCTATCCGTGATGATCTTGCTGATACATTTGAAGAGCACGTTACAACAGGAAATCGGCCTGTAGTCAAGAACCGAATTAGGAGCCTCCTTTTTAGGAACCAAAGCAATGATCGTGTGATTGATCTGTTTAAGCAATTGGCCATTATCAAAGAAGGTAAGAACAGCGTTCGTAACTTCCTCACCCACCGTCTCCCAAGCATGTTTAAAAAAAGCTGACGTGTAACCATCCGGGCCCGGAGCTTTGTTTTCCCCAATGCTAAACATAGCCTTTTTAACTTCCTCTCTAGTCACCGGACGAATCATATGATTTGCAGCATTAGTAGAGAGAGTATTAATAAACAAGTTATCAATATCAAGCTGGTCAACATAGTCCGGAGTACCCAAAAAATCCGTGTAATGATTAACAAAAACAGCAGGGACATCATCACCCTCGAACTGGTTACCCTGAGCATCTTTAATACACGAGATTTTACTTCTCGCATTCCTGCTCTTCACACACTTGTGGAAATAAGACGTATTAGCATCACCCGCACTAAGCCAATCAACCTTAGCTTTCTGCTTAAGAAAGCATTCCTCATCATAAGCCGCAACTTGAAAATCACGGAGACATGAAGCTTGCAATTCACGAAGGCAAGAGTCCGACGGGTTAGTGTCAATTTGCAGCTGAAGATCATCCAGTTGCTTTCGAAGAGAAGACACTCGAACATGAAGGTTACCCTGGTTATGAAGAATCTTGCGAAAAGCTGGTTTGAGATTTTTCATTTTCTTGACCACCGAATACATGGCATGACCCGTAACACTATTAGACCATTCCTTATCAACAGCTTGCAAAAACTCCGGTTTAGACGTAATAAAGTTCGGGAATTTAAAAGGTCTCGGTTTATGACTAATAGCCGAAGACGATTTAAACACACAAGGAGTATGATCCGAAATGCGAGGCGGATGAAAAAAAGCAAAGCCCTCCGGAAATAAAGAAAGGAGATGGATATTACCCATAATCCGATCTAGCTTTTTCAAAACACCAATACCCTCTCTCGGCTTCTGGTTCCATGTGAAATGCATACCATGACAAGGAATATCAAGAACCTCCAATTGTTTGACACAAACATCAAACTCCCTCATGCCAATAGTAAGACTAGACGAACCAGAAGAACAATCATCAAGACTAAGAGCCACATTAAAATCACCAAGAATAAGCCACGGCTTATCTCGAGCCAAACTATTATGCTTAAATAGATCATCCCATAGCACCCGCCTCGCTTGGTAAGAGTTTTCTGCATAAACAAACGAACAAAGAAACACTTTCCTGGCAGCCTTAAATTGGAGGTGAGTGTGGATAACTTGGTCCGATTGAGACAGAACCATTAAATCCACATCATCCGCATTCCATCCAAGAATTATACGGGTACCCCTAGCACACAAACCCCCATTAGACGTCCAATTCCAAGAACGAAAAACTTTGTTACAAATTCTATCTAAGTTATTCACTTGGACATGAGATTCCAAAACCGCACAAACACTAAGCTGATTTTCAGTAATAAAAACCCGAATCTCGTTTTGTTTCAGGGGACGATTCAAACCCCTAATGTTCCAAGCAGCTATACTACCCATTTAAACCGTTTAAACCGATCGAGATCCGCGTTTTACTTCTGAGTTATGGCAGTCTATGCACAAATTGTTCGGTTCGAAACTTGATATGAGCACCGCTTACCACCCACAGACGGATGGTCAGAGTGAGCGCACTATTCAGACACTTGAAGACATGCTGCGGGCATGTGTGATCGATTTTGGGAAGGGATGGGAAAGACACTTGCCGTTAATAGAGTTCTCCTACAACAACAGCTACCACACAAGTATTCAGGCAGCTCCGTTCGAAGCATTGTATGGGCGGAAATGTCGTTCCCCTCTCTGTTGGGCAGAAGTAGGTGACAGTCAACTCACAGGTCCTGAACTCATTCTGGAAACTTCACAAAATATAGCTCGGATAAGGGATCGTATGGCAGCTGCGCGTGATCGCCAGAAAAGTTATGCTAACAAGCGTAGAAAGCCTTTGGAGTTCGAAGTTAATGATCGGGTTATGTTGAAAGTTTCACCGTGGAAGGGCGTTGTACGCTTCGGGAAGCGTGGCAAGCTTAATCCACGTTACATTGGGCCATTCAAAATTATTGAGCGGATCGGTAAAGTCGCTTACAGACTCGAGTTACCTGCGGAATTAGGCAATGTTCACGATGTGTTTCACGTTTCTCAACTAAAGAAGTGTCTGGTTGATGAGACACTAGTTGTGCCATTTCAAGAGCTCAAGTTGGATGACAAGCTGCAGTTTGTTGAAGAGCCTATTGAAATCATGGATCGGGAGGTCAAGGTGCGTAAACACAGTCGAATTCCGATTGTTAGGGTCCGATGGAATTCAAGACGTGGACCAGAGTTCACGTGGGAACGCGAGGATCAAATGAAACTAAAGTACCCTCACCTCTTTCCCAAAGACAAAGCAGAATCAAGCAAAACTGGTGAATCTCGGGGCGAGATTCCTCTTCAGGTTGGGGATGATGTCACATCTGAGCAAAATCCGCAACAACCTTGAATTCTCACTTCATTCTTTGTGTTTACTTGTCAAATTTCGGGACGAAATTCCTTTCAAGATTGGGATGATGTGACAACCCGAACTCTCAAGGTAGCGTTTCATCTTTCGACCCTTACTTCTTGTTATCCTTTCCTGATTATGATTAATACATTTTGCTCGTATAATCTTGTTATTCGATAACTTATCTAGAAATGTTTCGACACTGGGACTGCACATCAAATGGGTCGCCCACTGGACATTTAAACACTTCGGCCCACTATGTCTTGTAATTCATGATTGAATGTAGCATGCTAGTCATCGGCCCACTATGTGTGTATTTTATAGTTTAGGTGTTGCATGTTTGTCACTGGCCCACTTGTGCTATAAATCACGTAGAGTTTTCCTCTATTTCCACAACTCACAATATCACTTTACAAACCCTAAACACCTCCCCCTTGTAAAAGTGACGGCAGCGGACATCCTCCAAGCATCGCCCCTTTCGCGACTTACTGTATTCGATTGTCTTTCGCCTCTCGGTTAGTGAATCATACTCTTATTCGTTCGTGATTGTACGTGCCTTATCTTTTGTTAGTTGCGATTGTATGTGCACCGGTTCGTGATCTGGTTATGATCATACGTACTGATCGTTCATTCATGTTCTAATATAATTATTACGCATTGAATAACACGTAACCGAACAAATATATATGTTAGAACTGGCATGCTAGAGGAATTCACGGGTAGGTGAAATCACTTGTCGCTTGTTCGATTGGTCATTAGCTGCTGTGTGTATAATCGTTTGGATGTGAGTTACTCGATTGTATAGTTTCCGATGATCTTGTTATGCGGCCGGATGATATACGGTGGTGCAATTTAGGAAACTGTGTGATAGCCTTATGTAATGTGATTATGTCCGATTTCATAGTATGCGTATTAAGTGTTTATACAGAAGGTGTAGTATTGCTATATGAAATATATGTGGGCAATGTTGATGATGAGTTGTTGTCATGATTATTGGGGTCCAATGAAATGTTGACTAAATATATATAATTGCCGACATGAACTGTAAAGTGTAAACATCACATGTTGAATATATAAGTTTATAGGGAATGAAGTGTTGGAGATTGGTGGTTGGTTCTAGTGGGCGGCACCCCTTGCTAGCATTGGACCACATGGCCGCACAGTAGGATTGGGTAATCAATAAAAAAAAATGAATGGAATGATAAATAGTAAACTTATGTAATAAGCCTTGGGCGGCGCATAGCCTGTTATGGTGCAGCTGGGCTGCGTGACCAAGAGACTTCAGCCTTCGGGCAAGCCCACCTCATCTTAGTTGGTGGATACGATAAGTGGGCCATGACAAGCAGGTTAGGTAATTAGTTATGTTAAGTGGGTTCGTATGAGTTGCAAGCTATTAGACTAGGTGTCTTTCATCAATTGAGATGTGCCATGTGTAGAATTAATGGTTTGGTAGTATATGTAGCAATCATAGTTAGCTTCGTCTGATTTAATGTGTATGACTGTGTCTTTGTTGAGCGAACAAGAGTAACGAATAATTAATGATATTTAATCGATGTGTAAATTGATTAGGACTGGAACCATATGTGTGTGTTACCTGTATCTTGCTTGTATAATATGCGAAGAAGGGATGTTTGTATGTGAAACGTGTGGACCAGGTGCCCTATTGACTGATTGTGGTTAATAACTATTTCTAGGGCGTGGTTGATCAAACTGTTAAACGAGTAAATAGTCTTACCGAGCAAAACCAAGGTGAGTTCACTACATTCGAGCATGCGTCCCAGTGGTTGGGGACAGTCAGTGGGTATCCCATGGGGGGATAAGTCTTTGGGTAAAAACGGGTATATTGGTTAATATTCTCACCTATCATCTTTTGTAAGTCCCTCATCGGGTATTAGTTAGTAGCGCTACTTAGGTTTGGCACCCTCACCCCGTGCCTGTAGAGGACGGAGGTGAACTAATGACCCAGTCTGGCCCAGTACTAGATAGGAGTACGTGGGAAGGGCAGTCGTGTATTTCAGGAGCCGTCATTGTTCGGAAATGAGATATTAACAATATTACTTGCATTGGTTATTGAACTGTTTTACATACAACGGGTAACAAACGTTTTCTAAAACTGTGAACTCGCCAGCTTTGTCTGATACACGTGTTACATGCTCGCAGGTCTTTAGGTACTTGGAACGCAGGAACTTGCTGGCTGGAGGGCGCGAGTGGTCATGGTTGCATTGTTGAGCTATTTAACAAACATTTATTTACTTTGGTTGTGTGAAACATATACTTTGTGATACGTTAATGCTTCCGCTGAACTTAATGGTTTCGAACAACTTGTGCTTGGATTTTATTACTAATAATTTATGAAACTTTGTTTTGACCTTGTGATTCAATGTAATTGGTGGCTCCTAGCTTGTTGTTACACGCCTAACAGGGACACTCCCTAGGTGGTAAATTGGGGGTTGTGACATCAGGGTTAAACAGAACAGAGACGAAGCGAATAGCTACCCATCCAAGCTATCGTGTTGCTATTACGTCTGGTATAGCCTATGCCAATACTAAATGTCCTTCCATGAGCTTCATTTCCAGTGTTGTTTTCGTCACGAGAATTTCCAGTACTGCCATGGTTCCCTTGGTTGTCGTCACCTTGACTTAACACAGTCAATCCTTGTCGAAGTCACCTTCGCTTCCATATTGTAAGCTACGATCACGAGTACCTTGTTGTTTCCGCGACTGTTGCCTCTAATATTGTTTCCTGAAAAGGTGTCCTGCGTCCTTTCACCAACAAGGTCCATCTTTTCACATTCCGTGCCACGTCCTAAGGCAATACTCATGGTGCGGGCGGTTACCCAGTCCGCTCTACAGTCAATCATCATCGATTTTGTCTCGATTGGTTCGTAAGAGTCGACTCCCATGAGTCGCTGGCTGGGGTTAAGGATTCGATTGGAGTCAAATCGCTGTTGTTCGTTGTCGGTAACTAGGGTCGTTCAAATGCCGAAGTCGGTAAGGTACTACGTTTACCCTCTTGTCCATCGTTCTTGCAAGTTGACCGAGTAATACACGGTATGTCGCGAGAGTGTTGCAGAAGTGATTGCACTTCGGGATCTAAGGCATCAACACGCTAAGTTCCAGCAAACAAAGATAAGTGAGGAAAGTATAGTCCAACCATTTGATGCTGAGCCATCCAACTCAGGGTCGTTCATACTAGCACCTAACATTCTACACAGTTCACTAGGTGTTCAGATGTGTGATCAGGTGATACTCGATAGCATCGAGATTCGTAAGGATTCAGAAAGGGGTGAAAAGATCATGTTCGAGTAGGAGACAATCACTGCTATGATTCCTATAGACTGTTGTGTTCTAACATAACATTAATTAACAGAGCGGAACCCCTCTCACACTCGTTAAACCTCACTGGGACTCACATGCACCCCACATTATTATTATGTGTGCACCCATAATAATAAGGCAATTTGCATGCTTATCTCAGTGCCTCTTAACTCGCGGTAAAAGGTTCCCTCGAATTCAAGCAACATGACCAATGACATCACAACATAGAGCATGTAAGTTCAAGAAGAGTCCCTCTCTTAACACACGTAACATGGGTGGGTAACATAGAAACTCATACTGTAGTGCCAAGTGTGCATTCGCATGTGATGTTAATCATAAGCAAACACTAGATATACTATGCAATAGTAAACAAGAGACGAACCTTGCAGTCTGGAGCATAGTGTCATGGTCGATTTCGGATCAGTTCGGTTATAGTCTGGTTTTATAAAAACGTTTTAAAACCAAGTTCACTATAACCAGTGGCTCTGATACCAAACTGTCACACCCCCAAAATACCACCTAGGGAATGTCCCTGTTAGGTGTGTGACGTACCAACAACGAGCCACTAATTACATGGAACCCATTCAAGTTTATAAATAAAATCTCCAATTATTAATGAAAAATCTCATCAACAAGTTTAAATGAAAACCAACATGTTCAGCGGAAGCAATTAATAAACTAAAGTTAAACTGTTTCGAAACCAATGTATGGTATTAATAATTCCATCACATGAATTCTTCCAGTCGACCCATGACCACTCCAGCTACTCCAGACAGCAAGTTCCCAAATCCAAGATATCTAACGACCTGCAAGCATGCAGACAAGTGTGTCAGACGACGCTGGTGAGTTCAAAGTTTTGTTAACACGTTTAGTTACCAGGTATGTGTTTAAAACAGTTCAACAGTTCAATAGTTTGATTTGATGTTGTTATTAACTCGATTTCCGTATGTGGCGACTAGATGTGAATGCCCAACCCCAATGCCTCCATTTAGGCATTGGTCATGATGTCAAGGTATCAAACAACCTTGAATAGATGTAAGGGGTCTTATATGTACACGATGTGAATGCCCAACCCCAATGCCTCTAACTAGGCATTGGTCATGAAGTACAGGTAATTAGTTCACGCCCGTCCTTTCGGCCCGGTGTGAGGGTGCCAAACCTAATAGCGCTATCAACTAAATACCTCGTTGCTTCTTCAGCAACACGGTAGATGTACGGGGTCTTACATGATTTATACTGTGTTCAATAACCAACATCCCAATTAAACATTTTACCCAGTATTCCCTTCAGAAACGTTTACCAGATGTCCCAAACCACCGGGACGCATGCTTAGAAAAGTGCAGTGAACTCACCTTTGCTTTGCTCGGCAGACAATTTACTTGTGTTACGTTGGTCAACCATACCCTATTATGGTTACCAATATTTGTTAGGTTTTTGGCTATGCAAATAGTTCACGTATTTGTACACATAATTAACAAATAGCACGTAGTCATCATGTATTACATATCAAAGCATACGGATTCGTTTTTAAGTCCGATAACTAAACATCAACATGAACAGTCCAAGTGCATTAATAGTACGCGGTTCAATTATGAAGTTAGTCCATTCGAAGTGTGCGGCCCAATACTTTTAACGGCCCAATAAGAGTGTGTGGTGTCCATTTGATCCAAACAGTAGTCAATCATGTTCGTGCGACTAAAATACTCAAACACACCATCTTTACATCATTCCCTAATATGATATTCCTCATACATCCTCCTACATAGGTAGGTCCGTACACATCATCATCAGGCAATCATCAATACAGGCTCATGCTTAAATATTCTACACCTTGTATCATTGTTTGACCAATACACAAATCAGATTTAGGATTCCCAAGAATTATAGTTTTAATTAATTATCATCAATCAAATTATTATATTTTTTATAGACTCCACCAACATATAGAATTCGTCCAACTGAATACGTGATTTAGATTATATTATTAATACCCATTTTATCATCTCACCAATAATCATCACATAAGTTACGGAAATCATCTATACATCTAGTGATATGGAAACTCCTATTTCTTTAACACTCAGTCAGTCAACAACATGGAAACAAGGTGTTCAAACTTGTATATATATTCAAAAACCACAGAGATTCCGAGACAATTGTGATGTTAACTTCTTACCAACCGGTGAACTACGAACGAGCTGGTGTATGCTGCCACCACTTACGGGCCTGAATCAGCACTCTGACAGCCGCCGCTGCCGTTGGTTGCACCACCACCGATAATCATTGCTTCGAACACCACCATCGTCGCAACTTCTAGTCGCCGGAGAAGCCGGCGCTGCAGTTACTGCCACTCGAATCTAACGTGAACCTCCACACTTCCTCCGCCTCGATCCACCACCGTGTCTGACACCGCATTCTGCGACTGATGTTGTCGTGCGCCGCCACCACCCACCGGTGGTCGGCCGTTTCTTCATCAGAGAGAGAGAAGTGAGGGTTGGAGAGAGGGAGATGGATGAACGGCTTGGTTTTGTTGGGTGTGACTTGCCGGAAAAGCGGCGCCGGAAACCCCTTCTCTGGTTGCCGGAAAGTCAGATGAGGGAGAGGGTGGGGGAGCTGGTGTATATGTGCGACTGATGAGTTGAATTTAGGGTTTTTTTTTCTATTTAATAATGAAGGGGAATTATATTTATATAAGTTAGGGTTTAGGTTTAGAGAGTTGGGTTGGGCCTGACCCATGTGCACTAGCCCGTTGAGTGTTCGTGTTTTATTTATAAGCTCGGTTCGTTTAAATCATATGAATAAACGCACTGTTTATTATATATACGTACGTATGCGCGTTAAATTAATTACATTATTTTCTATTTATTAGTTAAACAGTTCGATTCTCACATCGCGTGTTATTATTCTTTAGTAAATGATAATAGTAATAATAATAATAATAATAATAATAATAATAATAATAATAATAAATTTTCGATTGGGATCGAGAGCACGGGTTGTCACAATTAGTATTATTAGTATTAGTAGCATTATTAGTGTTATTAGTCTTAGTATTAGTATTAGTATTATTAATATTTGTATTAGTATTAGTATTAGTATTAGTATTAGTATTAGTATTAGTATTAGTATTAGTATTAGTATTAGTATTAGTATTAGTATTAGTATTAGTATTAGTATTAGTATTAGTATTAGTATTAGTATTAGTATTAGTATTAGTATTAGTATTAGTATTAGTATTAATATTATTGTTAGTATTAGTATTAGTATTAGTATTATTAGCTAAAGGATCCGAATTAAATCAAATACGGATGATTTAGGATTCCGGAAACCACACATTCTGAATCCTGCAATGTATTATTAGTATTAGTATTAGTATTATTAATGTTTGTATTAGTATCAGTATCAGTATCAGTATCAGTATCAGTATCAGTATCAGTATCAGTATCAGTATCAGTATCAGTATCAGTATCAGTATCAGTATCAGTATCAGTATCAGTATCAGTATCAGTATCAGTATCAGTATCAGTATCAGTATCAGTATCAGTATCAGTATCAGTATCAGTATCAGTATCAGTATCAGTATCAGTATCAGTATCAGTATCAGTATCAGTATCAGTATCAGTATCAGTATCAGTATCAGTATCAGTATCAGTATCAGTATTAGTATTAGTATTAGTATTTGTATTAGTATTATTATTAGTATTAGTATTAGTATTAGTATTAGTAAGAGTATTATTAGTATTAGTATTGTTAGTATTAGTATTAGTATTATTAATGTTAGTATTAGTATTAGTATTAGTGTTAATGTTAGTATTAGTGTTAGTGTTAGTATTAGTATTAGAATTAGTATTAGTATTAGTATTATTAGTATTAGTATTGTTAGTATTAGTATTAGTATTATTAATGTTAGTATTAGTATTAGTATTAGTGTTAATGTTAGTATTAGTGTTAGTGTTAGTATTAGTATTAGTATTAGTATTAGTAGTATCATTAGTATTAGTATTAGTGTTAGTATTAGTATTAGTATTAGTGTTAGTATTAGTATTGGTATTGGTATTGGTATTGGTATTGGTATTGGTATTGGTATTGGTATTGGTATTCGTATCCGTATCCGTATCCGTATCCGTATCCGTATCCGTATCCGTATCCGTATCCGTATCCGTATCCGTATCAGTATCAGTATCAGTATCAGTATCAGTATCAGTATCAGTATCAGTATCAGTATCAGTATCAGTATCAGTATCAGTATCAGTATCAGTATCAGTATCAGTATCAGTATCAGTATCAGTATCAGTATCAGTATCAGTATCAGTATCAGTATCAGTATCAGTATCAGTATCAGTATCAGTATCAGTATCAGTATCAGTATCAGTATCAGTATCAGTATCAGTATTAGTATTAGTATTAGTATTAGTATTAGTATTAGTATTAGTATTAGTATTAGTATTCGTATTAGTATTCGTATTAGTATTAGTATTATTATTGTTAGTATTAGTATTAGTATTAGTGTTAATGTTAGTATTAGTGTTAGTGTTAGTATTAGTATTAGAATTAGTATTAGTATTAGTATTATTAGTATTAGTATTGTTAGTATTAGTATTAGTATTATTAATGTTAGTATTAGTATTAGTATTAGTGTTAATGTTAGTATTAGTGTTAGTGTTAGTATTAGTATTAGTATTAGTATTAGTAGTATCATTAGTATTAGTATTAGTGTTAGTATTAGTATTAGTATTAGTGTTAGTATTAGTATTGGTATTGGTATTGGTATTGGTATTGGTATTGGTATTGGTATTGGTATTGGTATTGGTATTGGTATTGGTATTCGTATCCGTATCCGTATCCGTATCCGTATCCGTATCCGTATCCGTATCCGTATCCGTATCCGTATCCGTATCCGTATCAGTATCAGTATCAGTATCAGTATCAGTATCAGTATCAGTATCAGTATCAGTATCAGTATCAGTATCAGTATCAGTATCAGTATCAGTATCAGTATCAGTATCAGTATCAGTATCAGTATCAGTATCAGTATCAGTATCAGTATCAGTATCAGTATCAGTATCAGTATTAGTATTAGTATTAGTATTAGTATTAGTATTCGTATTAGTATTCGTATTAGTATTAGTATTATTATTGTTAGTATTAGTATTAGTACTAGTACTAGTACTAGTACTAGTACTAGTACTAGTACTAGTACTAGTACTAGTACTAGTACTAGTACTAGTACTAGTATTAGTATTATTAGCTAAAGGATCCGAATTAAATCAAATACGGATGATTTAGGATTCCGGATACCACACATTCTGAATCCTGCAAGGTAGGATAGCTAAAGGATTCGATTTCAAACAAGTATTACTGAATTAGGATCCGGATAACACCCGTACTGAATACTTCTGCTAGGGTTGCTATAGGATCCGAATCCAGCCGAGCCTTATTCATTTTTGATTTACTCTTTGTTTGGATGCTATTGGATCCATAAACTACCCATTATGAATCGTGCAAGCTAGGGAAGCTACAGGATTCGATCTCAACCGCGTGTGGATGATTCTAGATCCAGATATCACCCGTTCTGAATCCTTCTTGTTAAGGATGCTACAGGAACCGAATCCAATCAAGTCATGATGATATTCAAATCACTCTTAGTTTGGTTGTTATTGCATCCAGAAACCACTCATTCGGAATCCTGCAGGCTAGGATAGCTAAAGGATCCGAATTCAATCAAATACGGATAATTTAGGATTCCGGATACCACACCTTCAGAATCCTGTAGGTTAGGATAGCTAAAGTGTGACACTTGTGTCTGTAATCATTGTAAACAGTTCAGTTATCAATAAAACAATGTTATTTGATTTTTGTTCAATTTCAAACTCTATATCGCTTTCTGGAGAGTTATACGCAAACCGGTCCGTAAACATAATCAGTTTAACACGACAAACACTCCTGAACATCAAAATCTGCTTAACATACCTTAAATAACCTTTACATAACTTAGAAATAAGTTTTGAAGGCTTTGGTTTGATAAAATCAAGCTTATTCGCTTACAGGGACTAAAATCGACAAACTGCGAAAGTATGCTGATTCGTACTGTAACGGACATTCTGGAACATGACCGTCAGTTAAACATACCCTAAATATCCTTCACATAGTTTAGGAATTGGCTTTGAGGGGATTCGGTGTGCAAAAATAAACTTTTTGGTCATTCAGGGACTAAAAGCGTCAAAAAGTGCATAAGTTTGCATTTTCGCGCATATCTTACGTTCTGAATACATCCGGACATCCAAAAATTTATGTAATCATTAAAATATTTTATTTTAGTGATTGGCATGAGAAAAATCCATTCGTCGTGCAATTTGGATCATTTTTCGCGTTCGTGCGTATTTCGTCGTAATTAAGCAAATAATGTGTCCGTACGACCAAACAAACCGACATCCGGCATATTTTTGAGCATGTTTCATGACCACTATGTTTAGGCATCATTGTAGGCCCTTAAAGTTGGCTTAACGGGCCTTAGATGTGTCGGAATTGAGCTTAAACCACTACAGGGACCATTTATGCAATTTATGAAACTCAGTTTGCTGATCTGAAGTCCAGGCGGGCCGCGTAGGCCTTACCTGACTCTTACGCGGGCCGCATACTAGCTGCAGATCTGCACCGATTCATTTTTCCAGCTGTTTACAGCTGTTCCAGCTGTTTACAGCTGTTCCAGCTGTTTAGGGGCCTTGCACATGGTATTTTCGAAACTATGGGCCATTTTTGGGGTGCCCATGGTATTATAAAACCATGGGTGCACTTGTACGGTCGAGATCCAAGCTCGTTTTATGATGAACGATCTGAACGGTTGTGCAAAAACTATATAAACCCCACCCCCCATTTGCTCATACCCTCACTTTGATCAGATATTTCCCTAAGTTGAAGGATAAAACCTTCATACCTGGGAATTATTAGATCAAAACCTCCATTCTTGGACCCGTTGTAAGTATTCTTTCGTTCTTTTACGCGTTTTAGCGCGAAAGTCAGTCTTTGTTTGACTTTTAGCATTGACCAGTTTACGGTCCACACGAAGTTCGTTTGAACTTCGCAACGTGAGCGTAATCACGATGGCTATAGTCCCTAGTGACTATACCTACTGATTACCACGTTATCTAGGCTTAGTAACGAGTCGTAGTTTCGACCAAAATGCGTATTCTTGCGTTTTTTGTAACCAAACTACTTTTAGGTATCAAGACCCTTTGTTTTGATACCAAACCTGTTTTCATACTTCGTTAAACATGTTTTAACATGTTTAGCTCGTCACTTTAGGTTTAGTGCTTATGTAGGGTGGTAAGGTAAGCGATCTAACCAACCGCTTATACTTTCGAACCCGACCCGTTTGGTCGATCATTAGGATCCGACCAAACACATTAGGTGACCATAGTTGAATAGGGAATAACCTTCCGAGGTTATACCTTATGGTCACTTCGTTTAATTAGTTGTATGATAGGTAGTTTATATGCCTTAGGAAAATGACCAAAATGCCCTTTTTACGCCAAAATTCATTTTAAGCATATGTAACATAATTTTTGACTAAGAGGTAAAAACTTCTGGGTTGCTTGGATTTACTCACACAGACTAAGAGGTAAAAACTTCTGGGTTTGCAATACGGTTTCTAATTGTTGTTGGAGCTGGCGTAAACTCTTACAGCTTCGCACTATTATTAGAGATTTTGTATGGTCAAAGCAAGGTGATGGCAACAACACTTCAGCTTGGTATGATTACTGGTGTCAAGTGGGGCCGTTGGGTAACTTTGTGTCGCATAGAGCTATTGCTTCGGCAGGGTTCACTACTACGTCAACGGTTCAAGAGGTTCAGTTAAATGGAGTTTGGCGTTGGCTAGTTGCTTGGAGAGATCTTTTTCCAGTTTTAAATCAAATTGATCATGTTCATACAGTCCCTAATGAGCGTGATCGGCTGCTGTGGAAGGATGGCGATGAATTTTTTGAGTATTCTTCATCTCAAGTTTGGCATTCGATTTGGCTTCGGAATCAACAGGTGGATTGGGTTAAGTTTGTCTGGTTCCCACATTGCATCCCTAAACATGCATTTTTATGTGGTTGGTTATCCGACAAAAGTTATTGACTAAAGATAAAATCCTTCAATGGGATATCTCGAGAAGGAAAAACATGAACATGATGTGTTGTCTACTGTGTTACGCGGATGTTGATTCACATTATCACCTATTTTTTGGAGGCAGTTATTCATTACAAGTTTGGAACATGGTTCGGTCCAAAGGTTGTATGGAGAATGTAGGTCCATTTTGGGATGATATTATCGAATGGATGGCGGCCCAGATTCATTCAAAATCAGCCGCTACTTATGTTAGTAAACTGGTGCTGGCTGCGGCTTCATATTTCATTTGGCAAGAGCGGAATTCGAGACTATTCAAGAACCAAAAAAGACCTCCAGAGGTGCTAAGTGACGTAATTCTGCAAACGGTTCGGTATAAGCTAATGGTTGTGAAGTTCAAGAACTCTGTGAAGGTGCGAGAGCTTCTAAGCGCTTGGGGGATTCATGGAACACTCTTGACTGATGAGTGAATTGGCTTAGTGTGGTTGTCAATTTTCTAGATGTTAGTCTAGTAGTTTCTATTGTTTTTTGGTTTGATGTACTTTCATGGGGGTTGTCCCATGTTTGAACTAGTATGGATGCTCCATACTACTTGTTTTGTATTGTTTTGTTGATATATAAAATCACCGGGGGAACCCAAACAGGTGTTCGGTGTGCTCTGGGCGATTTTGGCTCCTTCTGAAAAACCCTAGCTTCTTGTTCCTCTGATCTTACTCTTGTTTGATCTGGGTTAGCGATTGTGGTGTTGTCGATCCTTCTGAGTAAGGTTTCTAGACTTCTACCGTGGTTTCTAATCTTTTGAAATCAAGTTTAGGGTCTGTTCGTTTCATTCATACTAGGGTTTACTGCCATTATTGCGTGGGTTGTCTTTTGATCGTTCTGTTTGTTCTTTGGTGTTGATAGCGGATTAGGGTTGCTGATTTGCTATTCGTTTTTCTGTCTTCTTGGGGTTTGGGTTGCGTGACTTTATTTCAGGTATTGGTTCTTGTCGGCTTTTAGGGTTTTGGCTTTTCATTTACGTTGCATGCATTAGATATACGTAGAGATAGTTGCTGCTGAAGTTCTACTATGGATCTGAGTGCTAATTTTCCCAAAGATGATAGGGGTAACCCGCCTTTACCTGTCAAGAGTAGTGATGTAGGAAACCATAGCAGAGATAATGCATTGGAGGATCTAGGGTTTATGTCGTTTTCTGAAAAAATGTATGGGGACGTATTTATTCGATCGAAGCCGTTGGGTGTCCATGATTTGAAAGATAAAACTCCTATGTTTGCTAAGCCTTTGAATATTGATGGGAACTCGTTGTTACCTAGACGTGGTATGGTTCATAGCGAGCAAAAGGTAATTAACATTATTGATGAACTGGAGAAGGTGACGGTGCCTGTGCAGAATCCGGTTGCTAATAATAATTACCAAACTGTCCCAAATGTGAATAAACCGGTATCTTATGCTGAGAAGCTGCAGTCTTCGGGTGGAGTTAAAAGGGTGGTAAACTTTAGGCTGTTTGAGACCCAAGAGGTGATGGAGAATGCTGACGTTGTCATCCCAAAAGAAGCCGTTCAGAAAGTGCAGGATAGTCTTAATAATGTTTTGTATGGTTATTTTTTGGGTAGTAGACTCCCGTTCCCGGTGGTAGAGTATTATGCTAAAAATGTCTGGAACAAGTATGGATTCTCTAAGGCTATGATGAACTCCAACGGATTCTTCTTTTTTAAGTTCGATTCGGCTGAAGGAATGAACAAGGTCCTTGAAGGTGGTCCTTGGCTCATTAGGAAGGTCCCGTTATTTCTCAATGTTTGGACCCCGGCTGTAACTCTTAAGAAGGATGGTATCAAAACGGTCCCTGTTTGGGTTAAGTTTCATAATGTTCCTATTGCTGTTTATACTGATGATGGCCTGAGTCTTTTGGCATCGAAGATTGGGATCCCGAAGAGGCTTGATAATTATACTGCTGATATGTGTATTGATAATTGGGGTAGGACGAGTTTTGCTCGTGCTATGATTGAGATTTCAGCGGATAAAGAGCTGAAAGATCATATAGTTGTAGCTGTTCCCAAACTGGTGGAAGAGGGTTATATTTGTGACAACTCGAGTGTTTGACTTTCACTTTCGCATTTATTGCGCGTTGACTTTGACTTTGACTGTTTAGTTGTTGGATTGTGGACTTGAATTATACGAGTTGTTTGCCTATATGTTACTATTTGTGGTGATAGAAAATAATATTAGAATTGTTATTATTATAATATTAACTTTAACCTAGCCCTCGAAGGATGACATGTAGTTCGAAGGATTCGAAGGACCACGAAGGATAACCTTCGAGCACGAAACATATCCTTCGAGCACGAAACATATCCTTCGAGCACGAAACATATCCTTCGATATGTTTCGGCCCAGTCTTTCCAATGGGCTTGGCC
Source organism: Helianthus annuus (assembly GCF_002127325.2). Lineage (NCBI taxonomy): Eukaryota > Viridiplantae > Streptophyta > Magnoliopsida > Asterales > Asteraceae > Helianthus > Helianthus annuus. The sequence goes on from NC_035439.2 coordinate 50,300,816, forward strand.
CATTACTGTGATACGTATATATGGGAATGCATGAAATCAGTGGTTATTTTTCTAAAAACCCTAGAGCATCTTTACTTGTGACGGCAACCACAAACTTACGGAGACTTCTTGCTGATCAATTCCCTGTTTTCAATATCGGTTAGTGTTTAATGTATATGCTTTCATGATTTATCGATCGCCTTACAATATGTTGTTGATCGGACTTGTATGCTAATCGATTATGTATGTTAATGGGATATGAATGTTATAATTGCCTGATCGTTTTGCAATATGTGTTTTTATGATCGGTTAGTATGGATGTTTTGAAAGATACTAGGGTTGTATGTTAATCGGTTGTGCATATTGGTAGGATTTGGATGTTCATCGGTTTTGTATGCAAATTGGATCTGTTGTGATTAGGGTTAATGATAAGGCTTGTGGATTGGTTGTGATGTATACACTACGGATTGTTATTGTTCACTGTTCTTGAAAACGGAATCGTATAGGATAAAGTGTTATGCTTGTTAATCAAATTAGGGTTCTTGAGTGAAACCTTGTGATTATGCTTGTTTGATCCTGTTGACAATAACTGATTAGTGAAATTGTGTTAATGGATAAAACGTAACTGCCATGACCGAAAGATAGCAATGGCCCGAACCATGGTAGTTTGACCGAACCATAATCTGATCGAACCATAGTTGACCGAAGGATACTGGTTGACCGACAGATAGTTGACCGAAGGATACTGGTTGACCGACAGATAGTTGGACCGAAGGATAGTTAGGACCGAAAGATGTCATGGTCCGAAACATGACATTCGGCCCGAAGGATCATTGTGACACTTGTTTTCGAAAGATGATAGTATGAGTCGAAGGATACTGGGGTTTTGAATAATGTTTGAACAGTGGAACATACGTTGATTTAATTGACATGCCATGCTTAGTGATGAACGTGCAATACTACGTGCCGTGCTGATATGCAAACTGACTGCAATGTGAACAATTAATTGCATGCGTATCATTTTGAACATGAACTGATTTGTTATACGTGCATACACTAGGACGTGATTAATCACTTGTGAGTGCATAACCTAGCATACCGAGCAAACCAAGGTGAGTTCACACTCCTACTAAGGCATGGGATTCCCGGGTCGTGGGAATGGGTTAAAGGTTTCAATTGACATAAACGTACAAACGCTTTTCCTAGACTATCACCTATCATAGTCCTCGGATGTCAGGACGGTTCCGTAGGTTGGGATAACACCTACGTGGTCATATACTAATTCCGTAGGTTGGGATAACACCTACGTGGTTCCGTAGGTTGGATAACACCTACGTGGTCATATGCCATTACTGCCTCGGATGTCAGGCACGCACGTAAAACCTACGTGTACGCATTACTTACTTCTTCCGTAGGTTGGGATAACACCTACGTGGTCATATACTAATTACTATCCTCGATGCAAAGGATACGTGCTACGCACACCTCATACGCGCTACTGTTCTCGGACGAAGAACAGGGATAATACGAATAGTCTAGTGGTCACATAACATGGGAAGCCCCCACCTATATAACTTACTATCGGCCCAGTAGAGCCAACCTGTACTTACTGTTACGTACTTATTTACTGTGAACTCGCTCAACTATTTTGTTGATCCTTTCTTTTACATGCCTTGCAGATCGTTAGGTACTGGGAGCTTGCACTGGAGGCGCGGACGTTGTGGACTTGGATCGTGAACGTCATATGAAACCCATATGATACTTGATACACATTTACATTGGATATTTTTATATATACGCTTCCGCTAAACATTGATAACTGACTTATGTTTTGGAAACACCTTTCATATGGATTTGTTTTGAATTATATTGCAATTACTTCTACTTTATACATTGTTCTATATGATTGGTGGCTTGATCCTGGTCAGTCACGCTCCCAAGCGGTGATACTCCGCGTGTGGATTTTTGGGGGTGTGACAGATTGGTATCAGAGCCATTGGTTATAGAGAACTTGGTTTTAATATGGAAAAACGTTTTTATTAAAACCAGACTATAACCAGAACAGTGCTCTCAACGATCCACAACGACGCTTCGCTCCACGTGCAAGACTCGACATCCTAGGTAATAAGGTTTATGTTTATTACCTGCTTGCTAGAACTGCATAGAACTTTGCTCGTAGTATGCTTACATTACTTTGCTCACAACTTGTTATTGCTTGAGAACACATACGTGCTTACACTCTTCTGTCATCGCACTATTCGTGAACCATTCTTACTTATGCTACCTTTACTGTTCGATCATGTCTGGACGTGTTGACATGACTCAAGCCCAGTTGACGGCTCTCATTAACGAACAAGTTGCTGCGGCACTTGCAGCCGCACAAGCAGGAGGTATAACCTGCTATCCCAGACCTATTCTAGGATGTTAGATCCTACTCTCGTGACCCAACTTTCGCGCTTAACCTTGATCTATCTTTCTCGCGCAACGGGTCAGAACGCACACATTCCAGAACATCATGGACTGTCACTCAAGCACATTCAGTGGCACATTCAAGAACTTCATGTGTGAACGCCCTGAGGTCCGCAGGGGTCAAGTACGCCACTGGTACTTTGGTAGGAATCGCGCTAACCAGGTGGAACGCGCAAGTACAGATACTAGGGTTGGCAGCTGCTAACGCCACCCCCTGGAACGAATTCAAAGAACACATTAAAAGGGAATACTACACGCGTGATGACATCCACAAGTTGGAAGTGGAGCCTTACCATTTGAAAATGACGGGGTCAGAAATCGAAGCTCATACGAAACGATAGAACGAACTGGCCATCTTGTGTCCAACCATGGTGGACCCTCCAAACAAGCGTATCGAATTGTACCTCAAGGGTCTAGCCTCAGAGATTCAGAGCCAAGCTACATCGGCTAACCTCGACAAAATCCAAGACATTCAGTGTCTTGCTCATCGCCTCACGGATCAGGCAGTGGAACAGAACAGGCTGCCTAGTTGTATCAGCGCTATTACTACCGCTACCACTTCTGCTACTCCCGCTACTCCTAGTGACAACAAGCGGAAATGGGATGGGTATTCCAGCAAGGGTTCAGCTACCGTTCGGTCTCAAGCACAACAGCAGCGCAAGAATAGTGATCACCAGAGCACAGCAGAAGCTAAGGATTCAGGAGTCCACGACCTGCAAATCGGAATCGCCGGCAGCAACAGCCAGCAGCAATCCTATGCAAAGAAAAGATTGTTCGCATTCCTCATTCGGGTCAAGAACCTCTCGAAGTACAAGGTGACAAAAGTGGTGCTGTGGTTGGCATCATCTCTTACTTGAAGGCGCAGAAATGTTTACGAAAGGGGCATACTGCCATTCTGGCTCTCGTTACAGATGCATCAGCAAAGGAAAAGAAGCTGGAGGATATCCCAGTTGTACGTGACTTCCCTCAGGTGTTTCCTGAAGATTTACCAGGCTTACCGCCTCATCGCCAAGTCGAGTTTCAGATCGAATTGGCACCTGGAGCAGCGCCAATAGCCCGCACACCATATCGTTTAGCTCCAACCGAACTGGAAGAACTGTCGAAACAGCTGCAAGAGCTCTTGGAAAAGGGCTTTATTCGTCCAAGCTCTTCGCCTTGGGGAGCTCCAGTGTTATTTGTGAAGAAGAAAGACGGTACGTTCAGGATGTGTATCGACTACCGTGAACTCAACAAGGTGACGGTGAAGAACCGTTATCCTCTTCCACGCATAGATGACTTATTCGACCAGTTGCAAGGGTCGTGTTACTATTCCAAGATCGATTTGAGGTCAGGGTATCATCAGCTGAGAGTCCGGGATGAGGACGTCTCCAAAACTGCTTTCAGAACTCGCTACGGTCATTACGAGTTTCTTGTCATGCCATTCGGGCTTACGAACGCGCCAGCAGTCTTCATGGATCTCATGAACAGGGTGTGCAAACCGTATCTTGATAAGTTTGTTATCGTTTTCATCGACGACATTTTGATTTACTCCAAGAGTCAGGAGGAACACGAGCAGCACTTACGCCTGATCTTGGAACTTCTTCGAAAAGAGCAACTGTACGCAAAGTTTTCAAAATGCGACTTCTGGCTTCGTGAAGTCCACTTCTTAGGCCATGTGGTAAACAAGGATGGGATTCATGTCGATCCATCCAAGGTAGATTCGATCCGAAACTGGCCTGCACCGCGTACACCGACAGAAATACGTCAATTCTTGGGTCTGGCAGGTTACTACAGACGGTTTATTAGAGACTTTTCAAAGATCGCGCAACCACTTACGCTACTGACACAGAAGGGTGTTACCTATCGCTGGGGAGAGCCCCAGGAGACTGCTTTTCAGCACCTAAAGGATAGACTTTGCAATGCACCTATCCTCTCATTGCCGGAGGGCACAGACGACTTCGTGGTTTATTGTGATGCATCCATTCGGGGACTGGGATGTGTGTTAATGCAGCGCGGCAAGGTTATCGCTTACGCCTCTCGTCAACTCAAGGTTCACGAGCGCAACTACACGACGCACGATTTAGAGCTGGGAGCTGTTGTTTTCGCACTTAAGATATGGCGACACTACCTGTACGGTACCAGGTGCACGATTTACACCGATCACAGGAGTCTCGAGCATATCCTTAAGCAGAAGGATTTGAATATGCGTCAACGACGATGGGTCGAGTTACTTAACGATTACGAATGCGCTATCAAGTATCATCCAGGCAAAGCCAATGTTGTTGCGGATGCCCTTAGTCGAAAGGACACTTTACCACGGCGCGTGCGAGCGCTACAGCTTACGATTCAGTCTAGCCTTCCTGCTCCGATACGAGCTGCTCAGACAGAAGCCCTGAAGCCCGAAAACGTCAAGGCTGAAGCCTTACGCGGCTCACGACAACAAATGGAACAAAAGGCGGACGGCGCCTACTATGTCACGGGCCGGATTTGGGTCCCTCTCTATGGCGGTTTACGCGAACTCGTAATGGACGAAGCACACAAGTCTCGCTACTCGGTACATCCAGGGTCGGATAAAATGTACCACGACATCAGCACTACATATTGGTGGCCTAGTATGAAGGCCCACATTGCTACGTACGTTGGAAAATGCTTGACCTGTGCGAGAGTCAAGGTCGAATATCAGAAACCAGCTGGCCTACTTCAACAGCCTACGATACCACAGTGGAAATGGGAAGAAATTTCCATGGACTTTGTTACAGGCCTACCGAGATCTCAGCGTGGGAACGACACAATATGGGTGATCGTGGATCGACTCACCAAGTCTGCACACTTCCTGGCTATTAAGGAAACGGATAAGTTCTCCACTCTCGCAGATATCTACCTCAAGGAAGTTGTTTCGAGGCACGGGGTGCCCATTTCTATTATTTCGGATCGGGATGCACGATTCACGTCAGAACTACGGCATGCGATGCACAAAGCGTTTGGCTCACGTTTAGACATGAGCACAGCATATCACCCTCAGACGGATGGGCAGTCTGAGCGAACTATTCAAGACATGCTTCGAGTGTGTGTTATTGATTTCGGCAACGGCTGGGAAAAACACCTCCCTTTAGTGGAGTTTTCGTACAATAACAGTTATCACACCAGCATTCAAGCCGCTCCATTCGAGGCATTCTACGGACGTAAATGCCGGTCACCTCTCTGTTGGGCAGAGGTGGGGGATAGTCGAATTACGGGTCCAGAGATTGTAGTGGACGCTATAGAAAAGATTGCACAGATACGACAACGCATGACGGCAGCACGCGACCGTCAGAAGGCCTACGCGGGCAAGCGTAGCAAGCCTTGGAATTTCAGGTCGGGGACCGGGTTTTATTGAAAGTCTCACCCTAGAAGGGTGTGGTTCGAATTAGTAAACGAGGCAAACTCAATCCACGGTATGTTGGACCATTTGAAATCACTGAAGGAATAGGCCCAGTAGCCTACAGACTGAACCTACCAACTGAACTCGGTGCAGTTCACTATGTATTTCACGTGTCGAATCTGAAGAAGTGTCTGTCAGATAAGACCCTCATAGTTCCTTTAAGGAACTGACTATCGACGAGCGGTTGTAGTTCGTCGAGGAACCAGTTGAAATCACGGACCGGGATGCTAAGGTCCTCAAACACAAGAGAATCCCTCTTGTTCGAGTTCGTTGGAACTCCCAGCGTGGCCCGGAGTATACATGGGAACGCGAAGACCAGATGAAAGAAAAGTACCCCCAGCTATTCGAAACCAATGCATCCACTTCTGAGGCTGAAGCTACTACTACTGAATTTCGGGACGAAATTCCAAATCAACGGGGGGATGATGTGACACCCCAGGAAAACCAGTGAACGATACTTAGCTTCCTCAGTAAGTGCGTACTAAATTTCGGGACGAAATTTCTTTTAAGTTGGGGATAATGTGACAACTCGAGTGTTTGACTTTCACTTTCGCATTTATTGCGCGTTGACTTTGACTTTGACTGTTTAGTTGTTGGATTGTGGACTTGAATTATACGAGTTGTTTGCCTATATGTTACTATTTGTGGTGATAGAAAATAATATTAGAATTGTTATTATTATAATATTAACTTTAACCTAGCCCTCGAAGGATGACATGTAGTTCGAAGGATTCGAAGGACCACGAAGGATAACCTTCGAGCACGAAACATATCCTTCGAGCACGAAACATATCCTTCGAGCACGAAACATATCCTTCGATATGTTTCGGCCCAGTCTTTCCAATGGGCTTGGCCCATTACTGTGATACGTATATATGGGAATGCATGAAATCAGTGGTTATTTTTCTAAAAACCCTAGAGCATCTTTACTTGTGACGGCAACCACAAACTTACGGAGACTTCTTGCTGATCAATTCCCTGTTTTCAATATCGGTTAGTGTTTAATGTATATGCTTTCATGATTTATCGATCGCCTTACAATATGTTGTTGATCGGACTTGTATGCTAATCGATTATGTATGTTAATGGGATATGAATGTTATAATTGCCTGATCGTTTTGCAATATGTGTTTTTATGATCGGTTAGTATGGATGTTTTGAAAGATACTAGGGTTGTATGTTAATCGGTTGTGCATATTGGTAGGATTTGGATGTTCATCGGTTTTGTATGCAAATTGGATCTGTTGTGATTAGGGTTAATGATAAGGCTTGTGGATTGGTTGTGATGTATACACTACGGATTGTTATTGTTCACTGTTCTTGAAAACGGAATCGTATAGGATAAAGTGTTATGCTTGTTAATCAAATTAGGGTTCTTGAGTGAAACCTTGTGATTATGCTTGTTTGATCCTGTTGACAATAACTGATTAGTGAAATTGTGTTAATGGATAAAACGTAACTGCCATGACCGAAAGATAGCAATGGCCCGAACCATGGTAGTTTGACCGAACCATAATCTGATCGAACCATAGTTGACCGAAGGATACTGGTTGACCGACAGATAGTTGACCGAAGGATACTGGTTGACCGACAGATAGTTGGACCGAAGGATAGTTAGGACCGAAAGATGTCATGGTCCGAAACATGACATTCGGCCCGAAGGATCATTGTGACACTTGTTTTCGAAAGATGATAGTATGAGTCGAAGGATACTGGGGTTTTGAATAATGTTTGAACAGTGGAACATACGTTGATTTAATTGACATGCCATGCTTAGTGATGAACGTGCAATACTACGTGCCGTGCTGATATGCAAACTGACTGCAATGTGAACAATTAATTGCATGCGTATCATTTTGAACATGAACTGATTTGTTATACGTGCATACACTAGGACGTGATTAATCACTTGTGAGTGCATAACCTAGCATACCGAGCAAACCAAGGTGAGTTCACACTCCTACTAAGGCATGGGATTCCCGGGTCGTGGGAATGGGTTAAAGGTTTCAATTGACATAAACGTACAAACGCTTTTCCTAGACTATCACCTATCATAGTCCTCGGATGTCAGGACGGTTCCGTAGGTTGGGATAACACCTACGTGGTCATATACTAATTCCGTAGGTTGGGATAACACCTACGTGGTTCCGTAGGTTGGATAACACCTACGTGGTCATATGCCATTACTGCCTCGGATGTCAGGCACGCACGTAAAACCTACGTGTACGCATTACTTACTTCTTCCGTAGGTTGGGATAACACCTACGTGGTCATATACTAATTACTATCCTCGATGCAAAGGATACGTGCTACGCACACCTCATACGCGCTACTGTTCTCGGACGAAGAACAGGGATAATACGAATAGTCTAGTGGTCACATAACATGGGAAGCCCCCACCTATATAACTTACTATCGGCCCAGTAGAGCCAACCTGTACTTACTGTTACGTACTTATTTACTGTGAACTCGCTCAACTATTTTGTTGATCCTTTCTTTTACATGCCTTGCAGATCGTTAGGTACTGGGAGCTTGCACTGGAGGCGCGGACGTTGTGGACTTGGATCGTGAACGTCATATGAAACCCATATGATACTTGATACACATTTACATTGGATATTTTTATATATACGCTTCCGCTAAACATTGATAACTGACTTATGTTTTGGAAACACCTTTCATATGGATTTGTTTTGAATTATATTGCAATTACTTCTACTTTATACATTGTTCTATATGATTGGTGGCTTGATCCTGGTCAGTCACGCTCCCAAGCGGTGATACTCCGCGTGTGGATTTTTGGGGGTGTGACAATATTATGGAGGAAATCAAGGTTGAATATGAATGGAGACCTAAAAGATGTGCGGTGTGTTGTCTGTTTGGCCATGATGGTGCGTCTTGTCCGAAGGTAGAACCTGAGATGTCCAAAAAAGTCTCTATTGACCAGGATGGTTTTGTTACTGATAAAAGGAAAACGGCTAAACATGGGTTTCCGCAAAAGAAGCAAAAGGCCAGATTTGTCTATAGGCAAAAATCTTCTATAGCTGGGGCTGCCAAGGGTATAGATGATAATGGTGGTAATGGTTCGTTGGGAGGCAATGGTTCATCGGGTGGTAATGGGTCATCGGGTGGTAATGGTTCGTCGGGTGCTAGTTCGTCTGGAACGAAAAAAGATGATGAATTTATGAACATGTATGGCAAGAGCAAGAATGGTAATGGAGGTAATGGCCGCAATGAAAATAGTATTAAGACCCAGAATTCCTTTGCTGCTCTTTCTAGTGATAGTTCGTTGGAGGGTGGTCCCTATGTGGACATGAGCCATGTAAATGAGCCGATACGAGTTCCAAACGAGGCTGATGGGGTTATCGATGACCTTCAAACGGAGATTTCAGAGTATATGGCTGCTGATATGCATACTAAACATTCTGAGGGGGCAAGCACTCCCGGTCTAAAGGGTCTTAATGGGTAGCTTAATGGTTTGGAATGTTAGGGGCTTGAACCATCCCCTGAAACAACGAGAGGTTCGGAAACTAATTTCGGATAATCATCTTAATGTTTGTGCCATTTTGGAGTCGCATGTGAATAATTCAAATCTGGATAGAGTCTGCAAAGAGGTGTTCAGAACGTGGGATTGGTATTCTAATAGTAGTTCCTGCTCGAGGGGAACTAGGATTATTCTGGGCTGGAATAAGGAGTTAGTTGACCTTCTGGTGATTCATCAAACAGATCAGGTAATCCATGTGCAAACTCGGTTCAAGTTGGATGATAAGATCGTCTTTTGCTCGTTCGTTTATGCTGAGAATAAGTACCAAGATAGAAGAGAGCTTTGGAATAACTTATGCTTGCACAAAAATTTTGTTAAGGATAGGCCGTGGGTGGTGCTGGGTGATTTTAACTCGGCTTTAACTATGGATGATTGTGTAGTGGGATCGTCTACTATTTCTATTGGCATGAGAGACTTCTATGAATGTGTTCAACATAATGAGCTGGTTGATATTAAGAGCCATGGAATGCACTATACCTGGAATCAAAAACCAAAACAAGGTATCGGTGTGATTAAAAAGATTGATAGAATCATGGGGAATATTCATTTTTTGGATATGTATCCGGATGCTTATGCTCTGTTCCACCCTTTCCGTATTTCGGACCATACGCCGTGTTTGCTTTTCCTATCCTGTCATAATCATAATCGGCCTAGACCTTTTAAGTTTGCTAATTTCCTTGCAACCAAAGAGGGTTTTATTCAATGTGTTTCGAATGAATGGAGTAAGGAGGTTCAAGGTGTTACTATGTTCTCAGTTGTAAAAAAGCTTACCTATTTGAAATCTCCTCTTAGACGTCTTCTATACAAGCAAGGCAACCTCCATGAAAAGGTTGAGACTTTGAGGTTGAAGTTGGATGAGGTTCAAAAGGCGTTAGATGCTAATCCGCTTGATGTTGGCCTTAGAGAGGAAGAGTCTATTCGGCTTAAAGAGTTCCGATCAGCTGCTTATGATGAAGAATGTTTTCTAAAGCAAAAAGCTAAAGCGGAATGGTTGGCGGCGGGTGATTCTAACACTAAATTTTTCCATAACTGTGTGAAAACAAGGAATGCGTATAACAAGATCCTTCAAATTAAAGATATCCATGGCAATGAATTCAAAGGTGATGATGTTTATGCAGCCTTGGTTAATCATTATGCTGATTTTTTGGGGTCGGCCCATAATGTGGAAAAAATTGAGGTAAACGGTTTGTTCAGTACTACTTTGGATCCAACGGTTGCAGCCTCTATGATTCGTCAGGTTACTCGAGAGGAGGTAAAAAGTGCCATGTTCTCTATTGGCGAGAATAAGGCCCCTGGCCCGGATGGGTACACTTCGGCGTTCTTTAAAAACTCTTGGGAAGTTGTTGGAGATGAAGTGACGAAAGCCATTTTGGAATTCTATAGCAATGGGAAGCTGCTGAAACAAATCAACCACACCACCATAGCCTTGGTTCCAAAGGTTCCTACCCCTAATTCGGTTAGTGACTATCGGCCCATCTCATGTTGCAATGTGATTTATAAGTGTATCAGCAAAATAATTACTGACAGATTAAAAGGTAGTCTGGATTATCTGGTGAATATTAGCCAATCTGCTTTTGTCCCTGGTAGAAAGATTTCGGATAATATACTCCTTACGCAGGAGTTGATGCATAACTATCACCTGAATGTTGGGCCTCCTAGATGTGCATTCAAGATTGATATTCAAAAGGCTTACGATACAGTCAGTTGGTCCTTTCTGGAAGATATTTTAATAGCGTTTGGATTTCCTCTCAAAATGGTTGGTTGGGTTATGACGTGTGTTAGCACTGTTTCCTACTCTTTGAGCATAAATGGCAACCTCCACGGGTATTTCAAGGGCAAACGGGGGCTGAGACAGGGGGACCCGGTTTCCCCCTATCTTTTTACTTTGGTTATGGAGGCTCTATCGATTATTCTTCATAATGCAGCTTCTTCGAGCAATGCATTCAGATATCATATTCATTGTAAAAAGCAGAAGATTATCAATGTCACTTTTGCCGATGACTTGTTCATTTTTGCGAATGCTGATGTTGTTTCCGCCAAGATTCTAAGAGATGCTCTTGATCGGTTTTCTATGGTCTCGGGGTTGATTCCTAACATGATGAAAAGTACGGCTTTTTTTGGTAATGTTCCGCAATCGGTTAAAAGAGAAATCCTTAATATTATGCCATTTCAAGAGGGTGTTCTCCCGGTTCGTTATTTGGGTGTACCTCTAATTTCATCTAAACTCTCGTATAAGGATTGCAAGGTTCTGGTAGAGAAAATGGATAAGAAAATTCACAACTGGACGACCAAATCTTTATCGTTTGCAGGTAGGCTACAGTTGGTTAATTCGGTTCTTTCGGCGATGCATATCTACTGGGCTACGGTATTTTTATTGCCTACCAGAATTGTCAAAGAGTTGGAGAAACGTATGCGAGATTTCCTATGGTCAGGTAATTATCCTAAGACTGTAAAACCAAAGGTGGCTTGGAAAACTGTTTGTCTTCCGAAGACCGAGGGAGGATTGGGTATTCGTAGCATATCGGATGTAAACAAGGCATTGTTATCTTCTCATATTTGGAGCATTCTATCCAACCGGAAATCATTATGGGTCCAATGGGTTCATTCTTACAAGCTTAAGGGTCGTAGCTTCTGGGAAATTCCGTATAGGGGCCGTATGACATGGGGATGGAGAAAGCTTCTTGCTAATCGGAGCCTCATCCGTCCTTACATCTGGAAGTCTATAGGGAATGGTGTGGAAACTAATGCTTGGAGCGATACATGGAGTAGTGTGGGTCCCCTTCGTGCTTTTATTACCCCTAGACGTATTGCTAATGCAGGTTTCAGCTTGCAATCGTCCCTAGCGGAGCTGGTGTCTCAAGATGGGCAATGGTGCTGGCCGACCGCTTGGTTTGATCTATTCCCAGTTTTAATTAACATGCTGGTCCCTAATTTAAGTGATAATTCACGAGATCGGTTGGTTTGGAAAGACTTGGAAGGGAACAATCGTCCATTTTCCTCTTGGGAGGTTTGGAATAATATTCGGCATCATGCTAGTAAAGTTCAATGGGGGAATTTGGTTTGGTTCAAACAATGCATTCCTAGACATGCTTTCCATGTTTGGTTGGTTATTCAAAACAAATTGAAGACTCAAGATCGTCTCTCTGTGTGGGAAGCGGGAAGTGAAACAAATTTAAATCTTATGTGCTGCCCTTTATGCTGTAATAACAGAGATTCCCGGGACCATCTATTTTTCGAATGCTCTTTTTCTTCGCAGATTTGGAACCATCTAAGGTGTCTTACTAATATGGAAGACGTTAATGGGAGCTGGACCGAAGTCATGGCGTGGATGACTCATAATTCATCATTACAAAAGCCTGACAATGTTGTTAGTCGATTGGTAGTTGCAGCTGCTTCCTACTTTATATGGCAAGAACGAAATAGCAGACTATTTTCAAGCATCCATCGGACGGCTATGGTAGTGTCTCAACAGATTATTTATACTGTGAGGTTGCGGCTCATGTCCCTCAAGTTTAAACGAAGCTTTGAAAATGGTAGCTTGGTGGATAAATGGAAGATCCCTGGAAGCAATATAGAGATTGATCCCGGCTAGTTAATTGTGTTTTGTATTTGTCTTTTAGTTGTTTTGGTTGGTCGTGCTTGTTTGTTAGCTAGTTTGTGGCCGTTTGTGTCTAGTTGTGTTTGTTGGGATGTTTGTTCCTAGTGTTGGGTTGTCAACGCTAGTTTGGGTGTGGTATTTCAGCCACACTTTTGTTCTTATTGGTTTTTTTAATGAAATTCACCGGGGTAACCCTTTACCCAAAAAAAAATAAAATCACCGGGGTAACCCTTTACCCAAAAAAACATAATTTTTGACGTCTAAGCTGATTTGGCAACAATATTAGACATGTTAAGGCATATTTTACTTGTCATAAGACTAGTTAGGCGGTCTGAACGCGTTTTACGCAAACGACGCGTTAAAGTAGCATAAGCTACCTAAACGGGTCGTAATGGGTCGTAAGCACTTAGGATAGGTTCCGTTTTAGAATGTAGACTTTGTTAAACCATATTACATGAGTTCGTATACTCATTTGGTTTACGAAAGCACATTCTATCCGATCCTCCGATTTAGGTCCGTTTATTAACATAGATACCTATATTAGGTGCCGTTTGATTTCCGTGATCCCTCTAGCTTTGCTTGGTTGTTACTCAAAGACTTCTAGGCAATCTCAATTGAGTACATAGTCCCCTCTTTTACTGTTTTTCAAACATTTTGGGGTGAAACACATGCCTACTTGTTACTTTTGTGCTTTCCATGTTTTCATATCATACTTGCTATGTTCATTAGTACACTATTAGTACATGATTTCATTATGTTTTTGCTATGTATGTACATTTAGTGCATACTTAGTACATCGTTTTACATTACATTTTATGCTATGTTTGTCCATTTAGTTCATACTTAGTACATTGTTTTACCTTACATTTCACGCTATGTATGTCCATTTAGTGCATACTTAGTGCATTATTTTACATCACATCACATGCTATGTATGTTCATTCGTTGCATACCTAGTACATTTGTTTTTCATCACATGCTTACATTTTGGTATGACATTTGGTTTGTTTTAATGGGACCAAAATACATTCATTAACATTGATCACGCCGTTCGTTAGTAGGTAGTGGTACCATAGGAATCAACTCCCGTTCCTGACATCCTAGGTATGTTTGGATGAAAGGAATGACCGAATTCGATACACATAACTTAGATAAACCTTTATTTTGTTTAAGGGTTTATCGCCACAGTCTCAAGGCTTGAATGTATGCATTTTCACAATACCGCATAGATGTTTGTATCAGTATAGCATGCATTTCCATAAAACATAACTTTGATTTAAACTATGTTTTACTTCAATACCTTGTTTTGTGCATTTTTACCTATGGTTTAGTTGATATATTTCACTTGCCATACATGACATTTTGGTTTCACATCACATGATTTACATTTAACACATGAACATTTTTGACATTGGTTTACATTACATGATTTACATTTTGACATAACATTTTGACCTGGTTTACACAATAACATTTGACAATTGGTTTAAACATGAACAATTTACATTGGTGGTTTGTTTGGGTAAGTGATTTAAGTAACGAGGCGTGTATAATATGATACAAGCATGGTGGATACGCCACTGGTACTTCCTATATATAAGTGCTTGTATGATATTACATATTGTAGCGTTATTTAAATTATTTCAATTTAGACATATAACATTTTACATAAATAATATATTCTTCACAAGACATTTACAAAACAATTTGTTTTATACAACTCAATTTACTTGGTTATTAAATCAACCATAAATCTTTCTTTTATATAATCTGGTTTCTTATCACATTTCATATGATTTATAAAAGAAAACACTTAACAAGATTCATGACTAATTTTTATTAAGCATTTCTTTAAACTCAAGTCATGAATCCTATTTTCGTAAAACCTATGTATCTCACAGGCATTTTTATGCCGACGTACCTATTTTCACATTTTTTTTTTTTGGGTAAAGGGTTACCCCGGTGATTTTATATATTCACAAAAATAAAACAAGTAGTGTAGAGAGCCTACACTAGTTCAATCATAGGACATGCCCTATGAAAGCAAACCAAGAAACAAACAACTCAAACAGAGCAAACCACAATCAAAAACCACTAGACTATAACTATCTAGAAAAGCAAAACACAACTACTGCCCTCTAACTAGCTGCCATCTTCCTTCATTTCGGCACTCTTTATCTCCCAGTCCCCTAGCAACCTTCGAACATTTGCACAATCTTTCAGCTTGGCTCCCATGAGTTTATATCGAACTTGTTGAGTGATGAGTTCACTTATCGCTTCCGGGGGCCGCAATTGATTCTTAAAAAGCCTAGCATTACGCTCCTGCCAAATGAAATAAGTAGTCGCTGCTACTAAAAGCCTCGCAACATAGTCCTTAGCTGCTTTAGACTTGACCCGATCACGCAGCCAATTGACAATATCCTCCCACTTCGGCTGAACTAGCTCCATGCCAACTTTAGGTCTAACCAAACTCCACACTTGGGCCGAAAACTTGCATTCAAAAAACAAGTGATGATGAGAATCATGGTTCGCGTAACAAAGTAAACAACACAACATATTCATGTTCTTTCTTCGAGAAATATCCCAGCTCAATATTTTATCTTGCGTAAGAAGTTTTCGCTTCATAACCAGCCACATTAAGAAAGCATGACGCGGGATACATTGACTAAACCATACAATACCACACCAATTAACTGGATCTTCACGATGTCTAATCGAATCCCACACACGAGAAGACGAGAAATCAAGCTTATCATTCCCATGCCGCCACCAAAATTTATCAGATTTATTCGGTTGTAGAGAAACCCGATCAATCTGATCTAGAGCTGGGCAAACCTCCCTCCACGCGAGCGGCCATCTCCAACCATTATCCGAATAGACTTCAGACACCTTAGAATGCATATGAAAACCCGCATTTGCAATGAGACGAGGCGAGAAAAATTGCTCTAGAGGCCCTAACTCGCACCAATTATCAAACCAAGCTGAACTTTGAGAGCCATTCCCAATTTCGGTCCAAAAGTAGCTTCTCACCAACGGACGCAGCTGAAGAATTTTTCTCCAAGACCAACAGCAGGCCGATGGCACCTTGCAGGCCCAAATACTTTTACCCCTTAGCCGATAAGCATGAACCCACTCAACCCAAAGAGACCTCCGGTTCGTAATGATGCTCCAAATATGAGCCGTTATAAGAGCAATATTAACATCACCAATCCGACGAATTCCTAACCCCCCCTCAAGCTTAGGAACACAAACCGTTTTCCAAGAAACTTTCGCGCGACCCTTTTGAAAAGCCTTATCATGGGACCACAGAAAATTCCGCATCAAAGCCTCCAAGCTAACAATCACTCGCTTTGGCAGCATGAAAACAGAAGACCAGTAAATATGGAGCGAAGACAAAACAGAAGTAATAAGTTGCAACCTTCCTGCGAAAGAAAGTAACTTATTCCTCCAATGCATAATACGATTCTCCAACATCTCTATCAAGATCTGACAATCTTTATAAAGAAGACGCGAGGCTATGAGAGGCACACCCAAATATTTCACCGGCAAAGAGCCTTCTTTAAAAGGCATAATGTTCAGAATAGCGTTCTTCACATACGATGGGACATTAGAGAAATAGACAGTACTCTTTTGAACGCTAGGAAACAATCCGGACATATTAGCAAAAGTCTCAAGGGACTTCATAATGCACCTAGCCGAAGCAATCTCACCTTTCGAGAAAATAAACAAGTCATCCGCAAAACACAGGTTTATAATCTGCTGCCGCTCACACCTGTTATGGAATTTGAATGACGAGTCAATCCTAACCGAATGCTGCAATATGGCTGTAAGAATCTCCATGACAAGAGTGAATAAATAAGGAGAAACCGGGTCACCTTGTCTGAGCCCACGACTACCCTTGAAATACCCATGAATTTCCCCATTGACACACACTGAGAACGTGGTAGTAGAAACACATAGCATAATCCAATGAACCATGGTTTGATGAAATCCGAACCCTAGCAAAATACTCTTGAGAAATTTCCAATCAACAGTATCATAGGCCTTCTGGATATCAACTTTAAAAGCACATTTCGGAGGGCCGATATTACGATGATAGTTATGCATTAATTCTTGGGTAAGCAATATATTATCCGAAATTTTTCGACCAGGCACAAAGGCAGACTGGTTAATACTAACAATGTCGTCCAACACCACTTTAATTCTATCAGCAATAATCTTGCTAATGCATTTATATAAGACATTGCAACAAGCGATAGGCCGGTAATCAGTAACTATACTCGGAGAAGATGACTTCGGAAGAAGCACAATAAGAGTATGATTTAATTCCCGAAGAAGCTTACCATGAATGAAAAAATCACGAACAGCATTGGTAACTTCACAACCCACAACCGGCCAGGCACCCTTAAAGAAACCCGCAGTAAAACCATCAGGACCCGGAGCTTTGTCAGAACCCATCGAGAACATGGCATTCTTGACCTCTTCCGCAGAAACCGGACGAACCATATTAGCTGTTGCATTCACATCCAACGATTTCGAAAAAAGATCTGGAGCTGGCATAAGAGACGAGTCCCTACTACCACCCAAAAAATTTTCATAGTGATTAACAAACGCTACTTGAACCAAATCATCTTCATACTCCTTGCCACTAGTATCCCGGATAACATTTATGCGGCTATGATGCACTTTATTTTTAAGAGATGAGTGAAAAAACGCGGAGTTCATATCCCCAGCCGCTAACCAATCCACTTTCGACTTTTGTTTCAAAAACCGCTCCTCATCTAGCAAAGCTTCCTGATAAGCACGACGAATGTTAACTTCCTCTTCACGAAGCAACTCAGAAGACGGATCTTTATCAATACTAATCTGAATCCCATCCAACTTATCACGCAAAACCTGAACTTTCTGATGTAAATTTCCTTGCTGAAAAAGCAAGACTCTGAGAGGAGTCTTTAACATCTTTAGCTTCTTAACAACAGAAAACTGAAAAACACCTTCAACCCTCATATCCCATCTACGCTTCACAATGTCTAAGAATTCCGGTTTATGAACCAAAAAGTTAGCAAATTTAAAAGGCTTGTGCTTCAGATTCCCGGGTTCCTGAATTTTCAACACACAAACACAATGGTCAGATAACCGAGCCGGATGAAACAACGCCACCGCATTTGGAAACAAAGCAATAAACTGCGAATTCCCCAATATTCTATCAATTTTCTTCATTAATCCAATCCCTTTTCTCGGTTTTTGGCTCCAAGTAAAGTGGCAGCCCGACCGATTCACATCAAGGACTTCAATATCGGCTACACAAGACTGAAACTTCCGCATACTAGCCGAAACAACCGAATTACCCATAGACTTATCCTCAAGATTTAAAGCCGAGTTGAAATCACCAAGCAAGACCCACGGAGCGTCACGAACAAATACTTTATGAACCGAGAGCTGGCTCCAGAGATCCCTACGCGAAATATAATAGTTCGCCGCATAAATAATCGAACAAAACACCGTTTTTTTCTGTTGCTTAAGAATCAATTGTAAGTGCATGACCTGATCCGTCTGAGATAAAACCATAGCATCAAATATATTGGGATTCCAACCAACAATTATTCTAGTACCTTTATTGCAACGAGCCCCATTAGAAAACCAATTCCACGACCGAAACACCGACTTACATATATTAGATAAATTACACGGGTCAACATGAGTTTCAAGAACAGCACACAGACTAAGTTTAAAATCTTTAATAGCTTGACGAACCTCCGCTTGCTTAACGGGGCGGTTCAAGCCCCGAATATTCCATGAAGCGATGTTAACCATTAATAACTAGCGATGAAGGAGTGCTTGCCCCTTTTTTATGATCAGTTTTAGTCGTACCATGCCTCAAATAAGCATCCATATCAAAAACACCCGCATCGGTAAATACCTCATCCTGAACCTCATCCTGCACGTTTTTACTAGCATCACCCGAGTTGTTCCTCTCATCCACCTCATTAGCCGTTGGGTCATTAAGAGCATCAAATGGATTAGCCGAATGAAAACTCTGAGTACTCTGCTCACGCGAACCACTACTCGTCTCAAGATTCTTTTTCGCACCCACAGGTCTATATTCAAACTTCTGTTTTGGCTTGTTAATCGGGAATCCAGGCTTTTTAGCCGCTTTCTTTCCGTAAACACCAGTGTACCCCTCAGCATCCACCACCGGCTTCTTGCCTGTTTTTACATCATTACGCACATTAGCCTGTGACTTAGGCTGGCACGGACATTGCAAATCAGAGTGACCGAAAACACTACAATGACTACAACGCAGCGGGTTCCACTCGTACTCCACTGACAACGATTCCTTAATAAACCCCTCCCCCTCAGGTTCAGGTATAGCTAACGATATCTCCTCCCTGAGTTGCTTGTCAGCCGACACTTCGATTAAAGCTCTCGCGTAACTGCTTCTACCCCACATATCCATGCACATTGCTGAAGTGTACGAATCCAAAGCCTTTGGCACACCTATTGTTGTTGCTATCAAACTAAGACCATCCTCCGTGTATGCCGCAATTGGGACATCGTGAATCTTCACCCAAATCTGCACCGATTTGACTCCCTTTTTTTCCAGTTTAGTCGTCGGACTCCAAACATTTAGACATAACGGTTGTGACCGGATAATCCATGGTCCCCCTTTCAATACATTCAACATCCCGGCCTCGTCTGAAAACTTGAAAAAGAAAAACCCATTATCATTCATCATCGCCTTTATAATACCATATTTCTTCCAATTGTTACGGACATAATAATCTACCACCGGAAACGCTACTCGATCACCCAGAAAATACCCATACAGCGTATTCGCCATTTTATCTCGAGCCACACGGACAGAATCCTTTGATAAAACAACATCACAACCCTCATGTAGCTTTTCACTTGTGAGAGAACGAAAATTCAGCTTCGGTACCTTATTAGCATTGAGTGAATCCGCATATGATCTAGGTCTAGAAGCATTACCATTGTCAACCTTTTCTCCCATAATAGCAGCCTGGTCGTCTTTCCCACTACCCGAAGCAACACAAGTCGGACTATCTTCATCCAATGAAACCGGAATAGTAACCTTCGTAAGTTCATCAATAATATTAATCTTTTTCGGCTCAGTAACAGTACCACGTCTAGGAAGCAGCGGATTACCATCTATATTCACTATACGACTAGCAATACCCTTTACTTGTAACGGAGGTTTACCACGATCAGCCGTAGCATTCTCCGCAGAAGACTTTAGCGTATCCATGCAGCCAAACAACAACTCTCTCCTTAAGCAAAACAGCAAGAAACCATGCACAAAACCCTAGCCGACCTGATATCCCACGAACGCAGAAAACAAGGACAAAATAAACCCTAAAACTAGCAACACCTATCTCAAGAACGAAATAGGTATACGGCTGCAAAAATCAAAGCAAACCCTAACAGAAATCGACTCAAGAACGCTAACTAGTTCGTTATAGAATATTGAAAATCAACCCCTAATCACAGACTGTTATACATTCATGAAAGAATGCTAACAAGATTCGTTATAGAAGATTGAAAATCAACAACTAATCACAGACTGTTATACGTTCAATCACGAAAAGATCAGGGTAGCCGTGAAGAAGAAAATCGCCATGCTAGTGAGAGAGAATTAGGGTTTTTTTTTTCTCACAAGGAGATAGTAAGCAATTCCAAACCATGAAAAGTTGTTTCGTTCCCCCTATTTTCACATTTGTTTCAGGAGCTAATGCATAGGGTTGTTCAAGATACACTAGGGTGGACTCGAGCCTTAGTAACATAAAAGAAGCAAGATTAGTTTTAAATAATGTTATGAACTCTTGTTTCTTTCGTTTAAAAGACAATGTAACTCTCTTGTTTGATGAATAAAACATAACTTTAATTACCATGGTTATGGAACAATAATTTTGTTACAACACTCCCCGACGTTTCCGCC
The DNA here is from genome assembly GCF_002127325.2 of Helianthus annuus. NCBI lineage: Eukaryota > Viridiplantae > Streptophyta > Magnoliopsida > Asterales > Asteraceae > Helianthus > Helianthus annuus. The sequence continues at coordinate 50,321,763 of NC_035439.2, forward strand.
ATGGTTGCATGTTATACGCGGTCGGGGTGTGATAGAAGAGTTGGTATCAGAGCCAATGGTTATAGGGAATTAGGTTATTAGTAATGCTTTGACCTAGACTATAACCTTTCTAGGACCCCAACACAAGTTATCTTGTGTTTAGATCTTAAAACATGCACTTCACCTATCCTTAGGTGATTGCCAAAACAAGAACCCAATTTTCCGAGACGATTTTTGAAAATCAATCATCTGTTTTTAAATGATTTATTATAAGGTTTTGAACCCTTCGATTTTCAGAATGATTTTGAAAATTTAATCATCCATTTTTGAATAATTCTTTTGGCCTTGTGCCTTCCAAGTTTTCAAAATCTCGTCAAAGTTTTGGGTTCTAAATAGTGTGAACACGTGCAAACTGGAAGGGTGAATGCCTGTACCCTGAGTTTTCTGTCTAAGGCTAGAGTGTTCGTAGAAATCCACATAATCGGACCAGTCACTCTTACCTGGGAACTCTTAGGGTGAGTGTTCACTTATAAGCGAGCATGTCTTCGCGATACATTATTTCTGACCCATTTACTTTGATTAGTCACTGTGTGTTGTTTGTTTGCTTTGTGATACGGACGAATGACCACCATCTTTGCTTTTGTCAATTTTGTTTCATCTCATTCTTTTCATCTAATCATCTCACTCGTTTCCTCTCATGTTTCCTCTTTTAGAATGCCTCCTCAAAGCGAAAATCCGCTATCTAATGCCGAAATGCCAGATATCATGGCGCAGCATATGGCCGCTATACTCCCAGACATTATTGCTCAAGTGAACCAAGCCAACAATAACCAAAATGCTCCATGCAATTTCAAGAGTTTCAATTCGGTTAAACCACTCAAGTTCAGTGGTTCTGAAGGGGCAACTGGGCTCCTTCAATGGTTCGAGAGCATTGAGAGTACATTTCGTCACGTTCAGTGTCCTAAAAATCGGAAAGTCGAGTTTGCTTCAAGTGTATTTCAGAAGAGGGCTCTTACATGGTGGAACGGGGTTATGAGAGACCGTGGTGCTGAGGTTGAGTTAGCACAAACTTGGGCTGAACTTAGAGCTCTTATGATAAGGGAGCTTTGTCCTCGTCATGAATTAAGGGCTTTAGAAAGGGAGTTTGATGATTTGAAACAAGATAGTGGTGAGCACCGAGCTTACACTGACAGGTATAAGGAGTTAAGCTTACTTTGCCCTACCATGGTTACCCCACTTGAGAAAGCTATCGAGAGGTATATTGATGGCTTACCTGACTCTGTACAAGACATCGTCACTGGTAGTAACCCTACCACAGTTCGTCAGGCAATTGAGTTAGCTGCAACATTGATAGAGTCGTAGGTTCGAAAGGGTAAACTACACAGGAAGGGTGACAAGGGCAAGAAATAGTCGTCTGATAAGGGTGAGAGCAAGAAGGGTAAGAATACGAAGGGCAAGGATTCGGGTTCCTCAAAGGGGTCTG